>NW_028258293.1:9947878-10250909 GCF_053883595.1 Heterocephalus glaber
AAGTTCCAAGAAGATAAGGATGTTTGATGTTCATTTATTTATTGTAAGTGCCAAGAGAATAACACACGATAGCCTAATAAACGTTAGTTAAATGGGGACATCAATCTTTTTGTTCTTCATACACTGGTCTTTTCAGTCTGTTGTATAAGGAAGACTATGTTTGGTCTTTGTCTTGGATTCCTGGTACAGAACTTCTAAAATCATTGGAATTCCCCAAGTAAGGCCTGTGTCTTTGCTTATGAACTCCCTGGACTACACATGCATTTGTGCTAATGATGTAACTGCCCCCCCGGGGACTCCAGATAACCACAAGATGGGGACTAGTCACCAAAAAGACCAGGCATATGGCTAGAGGATGGGGATTTCAAGATAGCTTGACCTCCAGGGAGGAAAAGGGGCTGGAGACTGAGTTTAATCAAATGGCCAATGACTCACTCAATCATGTCTGGTAATAAAATGCCAACACAAACTCTGGACACCAAAGCTCAGTGGAACTTCCTGGGTGATGAACATCTAAGGGTGCCAGGAGGGTGCCATGGGGAGAAGTGGAATCTATGGGTTCAGGAATCTCCTGGACCTCACCTGTTAATCTCTTTAATTCTTTCTGATTTGTATCCTTTATAATAAAATTGTGGGCATAGTTTTAGAACTTTTCTGAGTTCTGTATAGTGATGTATCAAACCTGAGGAAGATATGAAAACTTTTAGATCTGTGGACAGCTGATTTAAAGTGCAAATCACTTGCAGTGGACTTTGCCCTTTAATTTGTAAGGTCAGTGCTTATTGCAAGCACACAGTGTCAGAGCTGAATTGCAGCACATCAGTCAAATTCATATGAGAATTCATAAGGTAGGATCAAAAAACTATGGTGAGTGTTCAAATTTTTACAAATTCAGTACAGTAAGAGACACACTGTCATTAGTCTCCCTCGGAATACTCTCTCTGACTTTGAACACACTCAGCCCATTATTCTTGCCCCTTTCTGAAGAAGTTTTTGACGTCCTCTTTCGTGTCTTCACTTGTTCTGTTGTGGCTGGCTCGACGTTGTGACACACTTTAGAGCATTTACCTTTCACACTCATTTTGACTTTGAGGAAGAGCCAGAGGTCACACAGTGTTAGACAAGATGAGTAAGGTGGGTAGACACACCATTCATCAGCAATACTCATGGTATTTTTGGCACACCTCTTAAAGACACACATAAAAAAAGATTCCCAGGACTGCTTCAGAAGGTAGTATGAATGATGGGACAAAAAAAAGAAATGATGGGACGAGTGTGTTCAAAACAAGGAGGCATATTTGGAGGGGATTTTTGGCAATGTGTCTTTTACTGTAATAAGAATTTTAAAATTTATGAAATTACTGTATATTTTGATCATACCTTATCATCCCCCAAAAAGTGAAAACCAGTGGTCTGCAGTTTATTTTCTCCGCCCTTTGAGCTTGTTTTCTTCAATTTTTACGTTTTATTAGTACACGTTTGTGGTACGTAACGATTACAGGCCTTGCAGAAAGCTGATACTTACACACCACACATCTCAGTTCTTTTTTATCTCTTTCCAATCTACTCCCTCTCCCCTCTCGATCTCTTGGCCCCTTCCCATTGAAAAAGAACTATCTCTCTATTTTCTGTCAGCCAACTTACTCTTCATTTACATTTTAGGGTTCTCATTAAGAGAAACCATGTGATATCTAAGCTTTTAATTCTGATTTATTTCACTTAGCATGATGGTCTCAAGGTGTATCCATTTTCCTACAAATGACTCAGGTTTCTACTTCTTTATGGCAGAGCAGTGCTCCATTGTATATAGATACCACATTTTCTTTATCTACTACCCTTTGGCTTCTAACTAATTTATGACACAGAAAAGATGTTCTAGCCAAAATATAATTAAATAATACATTTATTAATAACTAGGTTGAAGACTATGACTTAGATCTAAGGATCTAAGATCATCTTATACTTCTAAATCAGCACTATCCAAAGAAATATAAATGTGATTCCCCAAATCTCAGCCACCTGTGTAATTTTAGTTTTTAATTAACTCTCTGAAAAGAAGCAAATTCATTAGGTATTCTCATGTTCATTATGTATTCTCTCGAACGTTCTATGTCCAAAATGTCACCTCAATTTTTAATCATAATAAAATATCAATATTTTACATTTTATGTTAATTTATAAAAATCTTGAGTGTATTTTATATTTATAATGCATCTCAAGTTCAACTGATCACAGTTCAAATACTATCAACAGGGACAAGTAGCTAGTGGCTACCATATCGGACAGCAAACTGATAGATGGGCTAGCTTCCCTGGGGAAGAACAGACCAACTAGTTACAAACAGGCAATCTGGAGAGAGGCTGGTCCTGCTTAGCAGGCTTCCTGCAAGGAAAACAACATACTACCTTAGCCTGAGGACAGGAGGATGTGTGTGGGGGTGGGGGTGCGGGCTGGTTCCGAAGAGAAGAGCGCATTCTCACAGGACAGAATCGCCTCCAGTTAAATGCGGCTCAGAGGATGCCTCAGACACTCGCCAGTCAAACTGAACTTGAGAGTGGAAAGGGGCAGAAATGCCACAGTCTCCAGCTCTTCAGAGGTGAAGTACAAGAGGAACTTCACTTCTCTACCATCCAAGGCAAAATCAGCAGTGTATGAGAGGACCAGCTTTCTCTCCTTCACTGGAAGGCGTCTTTACGAGTGTTAAGGACAGCTAACAGCTTCCTGAGCAAGGAATCCCACGGGAGCTGAGCCCTCCTCTCTCCTTTACTGTTGCATATCCAGGGTTTAAATCGTAGTTCATGCATACAGTAGGAAGAAATTATAAACCTATTGTTAGCTTCAGCTGGTTTTTAGGCTTTGTGTATTAAAATTCCTTTTGGCATGCAAAAGAAAGGGGCAGAGGGAACTTCACCAACACAACCATTTTCAATGGAAATAATGGAGCTAGTCCTGGACAATCCAAGAGTTTTATTCTTTTGTATTTTACTCTTCTCACACTGGTTCTTTATTTGATACATAATAGGATGCTGAAATCAATAACATAACATTTTACCAGATGTCAGCAAGTATTTCAGAACTAGGTTGATTGTTACACACAACGCACACCTAGAATAAAAGCCCATTCCCCAATCATAATGATGCCATAGATAAAGCAAATATTCACAGGAAACCAAATGACACAATTCATTAGTTCTTAATAATAGCTAAAACTTTAGGTACTTATAAATCTCAAGCTTTGCATATGTATTATATAATTTGATTTATTCTTCATGATAATCCTATAATTAATCTCATTTCCATTATACAGAAAGAAAAACTGACACTCAGGGAGACTTAAGTGATTTGCACAAACTTACCCAATGCTAAGTAGCAGAGTCAAGCTTCAAATTGTGAGTCCAGAACCACAGCTGTGCTAAATGAGCCCAGAGTTATGGAAAGATGAAATGAGTGGCTACAACAGGACCTTCATGGTAGGAGTAGAATGACACTCAGGATTTATTTACCTAATTAATCTGCTAATCCCTGTGGCTCATTAGCATAAAGCATTCCTCCTTAGACCTGGCCTATTGGGCCTCTGTAAATGGGCTCTTGGAGATGTCATAAGATGAACCAATTTTTTAAATTTAAGAGCACAGCTCCATAAAACTTGGAAGCAGCCCAATTTTCCATCAACTAGAGACCGGATAAAGAAAATGTGGGTTTTTTCATAAAATGGAGTGCTACTCAGCCATAAAGAATGAGAAATTAGAGACATTTATAGATAAATGGATGCACATTGAGGCCATACTCTTTAAGTGAAATAAGTAGGACACACATGTGTAAATACTGAACAGTTTCTCTAGTGTGAGAAACTGAAAGTGTAAATAAGGACTAAAAAGTATAATAGATAATATGAAATAGGAAGAAAAGGGGCAAAGGGGAAGGAAGTGGGAGGGGTAGGGGAAAGGAAAGAAGGGAATGGAATTAATATAAGAAAATGAAATAATGGAAACAAAGTCTTTGTAAATAGGGAAGGATGGAGGGGTTGAAGGGAGGGCAGGGGAAGGGGGAAAAATAAGAACCAAGAGAGACTATGTAAAGGTGCAAATCTCCAATGATGAATGTCATTATATTGTATACCTAAAATGCACCAATAAAATTAATTTAAAAAAAAAAAAGAACACAGCTCCAAACTCTGACCCAGCAATAGTCTGCCCCACTTAGTTCCAGCATAACAATGATAAGAAGCACTAGGGAAACCCAGATCTATTTACTTATCCTCATGCCCTGCTATTCACAGGGTCCCAGAGAGGGGAGGACAGATGACAAATGTCCTGTAGAGTACAGTAATCCAGCCATTGGATGTTAATCACTTTCAGACCCTGGTGTGTATCAGGCAGGAAGAGGCTCTTAATTTCTCTGAGTGGCTAAAGTACCCATCTTCCTTTGGTTTGGTGAAATAAGGTATTACAGAAAGATAACTAAGAATTTCTTACTGGAATGCCCTTGGGTTTCATCAGGATTAAAAACCAGGAGAACAGGTAAGGTACTTCTTAAAAAGTGAAGGTGAAGGAAGCCTCTGATAAAGACCCTATTATATTAAAAATGTTGGCAAGCCTACAGCTATCCCACCCTAAAAACGCCCAATCTCTTGCCTGATCCCAGAGTTAAGCAAGTTGGGCCTGTTTAGAATTTGGACTGGAGAATGTGGTACCAAAAGTGCCTGGGAAATTCTCAAGGTTCTTTTGAGCAAGTGTAGCAATATTAACTATGGGTTAGGCACTGCAAATAAGATGTTGAATAAATGTGCCCTACATCCTCAGGAAGCCTGGAAACAACATACAGATGTGGTTATGAAGACTCAAGAAAAAAATCACTTCCACACAAGGTTAAAAGCACATAAACAGAGGTGTGGTTGGAGTATCGTCAGGACATGGGTAAAGAAAACCTTTGTCCTACACAAGGAAAGGTACCACCAGCACTGAGCCCTGAAGGGTAGGCAGGATTTCTCGATTGATCTTGTACTCAGCATAGCATTAAGTGCTGAGAAGCAAAGGCCAACAGTACTCAACCAGAGGATACGAGGCAGAATGACCATTACCCACCACCAGTGGCCCTGGGTCCTGTTCAATTGAATTTAAATTTCCCCTTGCAGAGAAATCATGATTGCACTCTGAAGCTTGACACAAAACCAAAGAGAGGACACAACAACGCCGAGGTAGGAGACAGGAATTAGGTGATGCAAGGGCACTGCAAGCCCAAACATGGTTTCTCCGGCTGCAGGCAAGCCCAACCACTCTCTTCGAAGGCAGATGTCACATTTCTGGAAGGTGTTCTAGAGCTCTAAAACCTGGCCTATACAAACAATACACGGCTCCATCTCAGCTAATTACATCTCCCCAAGAACCCAACAGAAAATGCATTTGGCAACATACAGATAAAATGAGATCCATATTAGATCTAGGAGATCACTTTGCTTTGCTGGTACAAGGTAAGCACAGATGTCATCACCCATATGGTTCTGGCATCCAGAGGCATAGGTGTCACTAACAAGCAAGGTTAAATGTGAATAAGTCCCCCACTCCTCTTTGAAACAAAGAGCAACATACGTGCAGTGAAACAAGAAATTATATAGCATATGCTTACTAATAAAAGCCCAAAATACAATTTAATTCAAACAAGCTAATGCAGACATTTGCTTCCCTTAAAGCCTGGAAAATGGCATTTTATTAAATCATGTTTTCATTTCTGAAGATGACCATCAGACTCAAACTGTTGTTATTATAATAGAAGATAGGAACATATAAAAATAATACAGGTTTAGATTAAGTATCTTAAAATATAACTGAGTTGTGTATTAAAAATTCATCATGAATTTAAGCATATGCCTAAACTGGAGACCAAGTTCGTACAAGTGCTTCACATGACTTGCTGTAAAAGTTACCGCATACCCATGCAGTTTTCCCTCTGCCCATGACTCCCTCAGTTACAGACACATTATAAGAGCTACAGCCACTGGGAGTTCTACACTCTCCTTAGAAAGAGGATTAGGCATTGTACATAATGTCATTGTTTATTTTCTGGGATCTCAAACTCGACTTCCTTTTCCAGTAAGGTGGCAAACAATTGATATAGCAAGTTTCAATTAACAAACTCTCTGCATACAAGAGAAAGTATAAGGAAAAATCACGTTTCTTTAAAGCACTTCGGTGTCACTGAAGGCAATTCAAGTACGTATTCTTTTCAAATTATAAAATTGATTTTTAGTCATTATAGGAAAACAATGAAAGAATGCAGGTGGGTAAAAATTTTTAAATCATAATCTCTTGCCAATTTTAACTTTTTAGCAGTAAAATTTTTAAGTACAGTAGTACCTCAGTTCACGAATTTAATTTCTTCCAGTGTTTGGAAAGATGGTCACGTTTGTGTTCGTGTGGGAAAGATGGCTGAGGTTGTGTATGTCACCTGATCCACAGCTTGTAAAAACAAACAAAATTTTGCCAAATGCTTGTTTGCAAACTAAATCATTTGCAAACAAAATCATTTATGAACCAAGGTACCACTGTATTGGTGTGATTTTTCCAAAGAGGGATTGCAATGAATCCGCACCTACATCTTTCTATTTTACACAGAATAATATACCAAGTTGTCGTTTCTCTTTTGTTGCATATTTTCTACAATATTTTATCTCAAAGACTACTTTTTATTATATGGATGTGCTAATAAATTTGACCAGTTTTTTTCTCACTAGACCTTCTATTAAAATTTTCTCTATTTTAAACACTAGTGGATACAAATCTACATAGTGGCATTGCATATTTGTGTACAACCATAATCATATTGTACAAGTAAATTCCTAGAAGTGAAACTGCTGGTTTGGAAGACATGCACAATTTTAAAACTTCTTATGAACCCTGAAAAATTGTTCTACTGAAAAAGTATTTCTCATCCACTTCCCCAAAAGAAAAGGGTGAGGGTGCTGTCTTTACCTTAATCTTGATTTGATAAATTTAAAAATAGTATCTATTTTTTTAATTTGCACATATTTGATTACCAGAGAATTCAAACAGGTTTTTACCAGACCATTTATATTCCTTTTTTTATGAAATACCTTCTTTAAAAAAAATGTCATTTTATGTTGCTTGTGTCATTTCAAATTTGCATGCTTATTCTCTTATTGATTTGATGAAGTTCTTAATATATTAAGGATGTACTCAATCATATCTACTGCAACTACAAGACTTTATAATTAAAGCCTACAGACTTTGAAACCCAGTAAGCACTTTTCTTATCCTTTTCCCTAGAAATTTTTTGTTTTCGGGTCTCCATAATCCATATATTTTCACAGTGGAAATCATGACATCATGTAGGTTGTGGCTAGAAAGCAAACTTAGTTAGACTCACATTTCTGCCACCTGCTCAGTCTTTGGTCTCAAAAAGGAAGTCTGCATACCAGAGCTTCCATTTCCTTCTCTGTGCTCAAAAATCTCTGATATACTTTCTGGTTCTCATACTCATGATTCTAAGAAATGGCAAATACAGAAGTTTTCATTAGGTGTGTATTTTTGTTTTAGAGGAACATTTACTCTTACTTTTTAAAAAGTAAAATGGAATTTAACGGAGAGAAAAACTTGCTAAAGTGATTTTCTTAAAAGGATAAGCTTTCTTCTCAGCATGAAAATACAGTCTGACTAAAGAGGAAATAATGAGATGGATTTTTAGAATACAACAAAGGAACCAAGAAAAAGACTAAAGGGAGAGAAAAGAGAGAAGGGGAAATGTCATTAAAATAGAGGTAATTGTGAAGTGTGTACATGAGTCTCTACAAAGAACATGATCATTATGTACTACAAATATATAGGAAAAAGAATCCAAGAAATGGAGGGAGGTAGAAGAGAGGAGGAGATTAAAAAAAAGAATTAAGATATATCATATACATGTACCAACTCCACACAATGAATGTAATCATTATGTGCTACAAACATGTGCCAATAAAAAAAATTCAAAAAGAAAATATTGATAGCCTATCCCAAATGATCGCTCATTTCAAACATAGGTCTCTCAAAAGACTGGATTATAATCACAGGTTATTAGAGCTCCTGGGGTTTATATAATGCGCCTTTTTTCAGATAATGACACTGAGTCAGAAAGGAAAAGTGACAAATAAGCCGCACCAGGAAGTAGATAAAGAATTGAGCAGGGACCCAAAGAGGGACAGTAAGTCTGCTGCAATGCCTCCAGACCCTTGTATCCCAGCTATAAGAAGCTGGGTTTTTGGAAATCAACAATAAAGGAAGAACTATGCACCAATACCATGTCATGCTGACATGGGTGACAGGATGCCGCACTGTTCACTGGAAGGGACTTTGGTCTGGGGAGCACTGCAGCTCAGCATCCAGGAGCACAACCTATGGGCCTGCACCGCTTTCCTGCAGTCTGGGTCTACCTCCTATTGTCTCTGTGATGGGGGAAACTCCTGGACATCTCACTTCAGATTTTCTGTCCTCAAAGTGGAGGTAATAAAATATCTACCTCAGAAGCATGTTGTGAAAATTAAACACAGTAACTTTGCTTACCGCTTGCCCCAAAGCCTAGACCAGTGAGAGTGCCCAGTAACGCAGTAACCACAGCCAGTGATACACTCACTTGGTTAGTTCCGCATTCCAACTCACAAGGAGAGTCAATATTCCCCTCCTGTCTTCCTGTGTTGACCTAATTAGTATTAGCAAAAGTAAAAGCTAGTCATTTGAGAAACAGAAAAGCATTTTCTAGAAAGATTTTTACTAATTTCTATAGTATGTAGAGAACAATGCCAAGCTGAACAAGGAAAAAGAAACCACCCAACCCTAAGTGTCTTCCTTAGGAGAGGCTGCCTGACCCATCCCAATCACGGGGCCAGGTTTAACCACACCCTCCTCAGTATCACCTCCATTCCACAGGAGATCAATTAAAAAGATACAATCACGGGTCAATGTCCTTCCTAAATAAAAACAATAATCCATTTGAAAAGATAACAGGAGAAAGCTTATACTCATAATAGGGAACTGCATGCTTTCTGCATGGTAAGAGATTTATAAGGAAATATGCAAGACCTATAAGACAAAAATTAAGTACAAAACTTTATGAAAGGGCACGGAAGTTGACTTGTGAAAGAGACACTGCATTCCTATAAAGACATTGATGCTCTCAAATTATTTTTCTAAATATGATGCGGTTTCAATGAATATGTGTCTTTACAACTTTATGCAACTATTAGAAACACCTTCTGAAAGCATAAAAGAAGAAGAGTAAGCAATTTTGGAAAAGAAAGGAAGAAACATTCGAGTTGAGAACTGGTATAGCCTGATACTATAACGTAAAGCTGCAAAAACTAAAGTACTAACATAGGTGTAAATAATCTTTTCATAGAAGAGGTACTTTAAATTAGCAATAAAATAAGATTTAATAAACAGTTCTGGTACATTTTATCAATCACTTGAGAAAAATAGTAATGACAGACCCCTATTTGCACCACAAGGCACAGTAAGCTACAAGTGAATAATTGCTTAAAATTATACTGTAAAATACTACAGAAATTAAAATAGTCCACCATTGAGGAGGACCTTTGTAATTATAAAGGCAAAGAAATAAGCAATGATGAAGATATTAAAGGTTTGATGCAAATCAAATTTATCAATCAGATAGATTTGATGCAAATCAAATCTATCAGCCCAGAAACATCATAAAAAATTAAAAGGCAAATTACAAACTTGGAAAATAATGGAGCATACTTCTTAAACCGTAAGAAT
The DNA here is from genome assembly GCF_053883595.1 of Heterocephalus glaber. Lineage (NCBI taxonomy): Eukaryota > Metazoa > Chordata > Mammalia > Rodentia > Bathyergidae > Heterocephalus > Heterocephalus glaber. The sequence goes on from NW_028258293.1 coordinate 9,957,646, forward strand.
ATAAAAAGCAAAAATAAATACACCTATACAAAAATGGGCAAAGTGCATAAATTTGCAATTCACAAAACAAGTGCAATTGTATAATATGTGATGGTTAATATTTAACTGGTTAGCGAGCAGAATAAGGCAAATTAAAACAACCTTTGGGCTGTGACTTTAATTACCTATGAAATTAGCAAAAAAGACTCAAAAACTAGTATCAAGGAAGACAGCCCAGAATGGGTGAACGCTTTGTCTTTTTTGTAGGATCTGAGTACTTGGGCACTTTTTTGAGGAAAAGTTAGATTTAATAATTAAGCTTTAAGAGAACATTTAAGAGAATCAATTTCTTTAGCCATTCTTTATGTTCTAAGAAAATAATAGAGGTAATCACAAAATACAAGATCTTCACAGCACTTTATTTAAAAACCACTGAACATTAGAGAACGCCAATACACAGACCGTACGACATAAGAAGTCATGAACTATGGCCTCGGATATTTAAAATGGAGGAATGTTATTAAACGAAAAAAGCATTTTACCAAATATTATATAGAATATGACCCTGATTCTAAAAATGAATTTATTCTTATGAGAGGGAGAGGGAAAGACAGACACAGAAAGAAGAAAGAGGAACACAGAGGAGGCAAGAAACTGAAGAGCCCATATCAAAATATTAACTGTTTTATCTTTGATGACAGGATTATGGATGTTTTTCTTTTGCTTTTGAGATTTTTCTATGTCCCAACTCTTCTGCAATGAAAATGTATTACTATTAAAATCAGAAAAAGCAATTATATTTCGAAAGAAACACAGGCAAGAATCTACAAAACAGTTAATGGAAAACAAACACATCAAGATTTTTGTCACTCTTGTTTTCCTATTGTTTAGATTTCATATAAACAGGAATTGATTTTGACCAAGAATCAGGTTTTATCAGAGTCACATTTGCTTCAGTGAGGCACCCTGCAGCCTAAAGGAGACCTATTGCAAATATAAACACATGTACAAAGAAAAGCAGCTTTGCCAAACAACTGTCTTAGTGAAAGCTTCCCAGGCCTGACAACGTCTCTGGCTGCCTGTTTTTGTCCGACTGGCCTGTGGCAAGAGGCTCTTGAGTAACAGAAAACACTGAGAGACGGGCTGAGGGACTTTTTCCCTTAGCTGTACGGGACTCAAGACAGTTTTCTAAGCACCATCTGCTGCTCATAAGCTGGACTGCAGCACCCCGTGCACCCCTCTGAGCTCCCTGGGGAGGGCTCCTGGCCCAGACTTTTGAAGTTTCTCCAAGAAGCCTTGCAGCAGGAAGAGTGCACGTAAGCTCAGAAGGGCTGTCCCAACAGAGACCATCTGGCTGTACTGGTGGATGGCTCCTGCCACACCTCCCTGGTCAGATGAGAGACAAGCCCACCTGAATCTGGGCCAGACACAGCTGGCACCCGGCCCATGGCACGGGTCCATCCAACACTGAACAGAATGCCTGTGAGCTCCCTTCCAGCTGTCTGGTGTCTATGTCTCAGCCTTGGTGATGCAAGCTCCGAGTCTACAAATCCCTGCTTCGAGTATACGTACCTTTCCAACTTCATCTTCTATCTGGCTCACACTGGACTTCTCATTTCCTAACAGCCAAGCATGTGTCTGCTGGATGACCTTTGCGTCTGCTGTCCACTGTGCACTGGATTTCTCCACTGCAGTTTCACACAGTGTCTTCGCCTCATTCGGATCTGAGATGAATGACTCTTCAGTGGCCAAATTAAATGAACCAGTCCTCTCACCCAATCACTCTGCAGAGTCCAAGATATGCCTTTCTCTTGCTCACTACACAGTCCCATAGCTGGAACTGTAGACTACTTGATATATGTGTATGTGTGTATAAATATCAATTAATTAATCTGCTAAATTAATACATTATTGGCTATACTCTCAAAACACATGAGGGATGCTATACTCTCACCATCTCTACTGCTACCTTTGTGTTGTGGTCCAAGTCACTATCATCTCAACTGGGGTTTTCCTAATACGTCATCCAACCAGTCTGTCTGCCTGCAACCTTGTCACTGTGGTTCTGTTTAAATGTAAATCTGATCCTATGACTCATTGCTTCAGACTCTTCTTTGGTCCCAATTTCACGCAGACCAAAAGCAGAAGTTCTGCAGTGATGTACAAGGCCTGGGAAGTCTTGTCCAGCCTGACCACCATGTCATCTCCTACCCCTCCCCTTCTCACTACACTGCAGTCCACTGGCCACCTGGCTGCTCCTTGTTCATTCCAAGAACGTTCCTGCTGTGAGGCATTTGTACTGGCTTCTTCCTCAGCCAGGAATATTCTTTCCCAGATATCTGCATGGTTCACTCACTCTCTTTAAATTTGTCATCATTTTAGTGAAGACCACCCTTCCCACAGTCAGCCTTCTCTATCTACCTGATTGCTGTATTTTTCTCAGCCACTGGTTGCCATCTGACAACAATATACTCTGACATACAATTACTTGTTACGTTTATTATCTGTTTCCTATTGCTAGGATATAGGAACCATAGAAGCAGGGATTTATGTCAGCTTTGTTCAATGTTATATCTCCTCAGGCCCCTATAACAGTATTTGATGTACTATAGGCTCTTAACAAATATTTGTTGAATGAAGAAAACAATGAGCCATCAAAAGCAAGAAAACTAGTATTTATTTTGCCAAAATCTGTGTCAAACATACAGTAAAGATTACTTTCTTACCCCCTTATTACTACTGGCCTAGAATCTATAAATATATAATGTCACTAGAAGGAAATCCAAGATGCTAACAAAATCCAACCACAGAGTTTTAAAGGGTACAAAGTCTAAAAAGAAAGAATTGCTCCTCTATAAGACTCCTGTCCCTTGGATGTCTTTCCATTTGCACCTCAATGGCTAGGACAACCTCAGTGAGCCAAGAGAGTGATGAGGAATTATTGGGAGTAGCTTCTTAACCCCCAAATCTGGAAGGGCTGTTCCACTTAGCTAAGCAGAATAGGTCTCAGAATCCCAGAATGTTGGAATCAGACGGAATCTTTATGACCCTAGCAAGGGTCCAACCTCCTCACTTTACAGATGAGAAAACTAAGTTCTCAGTGAGGTCAAGTGACTCTGAGGTTACCCTGGTACCTCCTAATACTAGTTAGACTGGTGGATAAACATTAAGGGAGAAAGCTTTTGTAAAAAATGATTTATCTCAGAAAAATGCTCTTGCTGACCCTCACCCAAACAGTGTAGGCTGATCCAGGATATTGGTCTGCATATTTATGTGTCACAGAAGATTCAAAAATAATTTCTCTTGTCTGAGTCAGATAACACTGCATATTTTAATTTGGGCAGTCGTTTCAGAGCCTTCCTATCTAACATGCATATGACATCTTATTAAATCAGCTTCCCAAAAAAGCCAATTTAAAATAGACTGTTTCAAAAATTACATTTATATAATTTATGAGTTTTGAGTAATCTCTATTCAGATTGTCACTTCCAAGAATCTTATTAAAATTATTAGTTTACAAAGGAAAAGCTGAAGCAAATTTCGAAAGGAATCCTTGCAGATTTTTCTTTTGATTTCTCCATCTACCCTGATATCACACTGCTAAATAAAACCATACATATCGTCTCATGTGATGAGAGAGGGTAGGGTAAGCCACATTAGTATGCTGCTGAGTAAACACAAGATTGTATCTTATTTGTTTTATGCATTGGTCTCTGGAAGCATTCAAGATGCAGTATAGCCACCAACAGTGATTGACACCGCCTGTGTTTGTTTGTGGCACCAGTTTTCAAACTAACATTTTATTAAGGTTTTTTTCCAATTTAACTTTTAAAGCATTGAATGCAGGCCTGCAATGAGGAGCTGCCATGAATCACTGAGGTATGCTGGTCTTCAAAACATTTAGTTTATGTGCAGGAACAGAAATCGACATCCTGGATGCAGATAGATCCGTCCGGTATGAGAACCACTAAGCTCTGAAGAAGGCCTTAAAGAGATGTCCATGGGTGATATCCAGCCTTAAAGGTTTTTCCCTCTTCCCAATGGCTTGGCAGGAAAATACATAGGAAGCATGTGCAGTATGTCCTGAAAATGCAGCTCAGAAAGCTTAGGCAGGGTTCACTTGAGGGCAGAGGGAGAACACATGAACTAGGAGACACGATGATGACCTAGTGATGGCTGCCATGTGGCTCTGGGTGATTCACACTGTCAAGCTCCAGGGGGAGCTATTCACACTCTATTCCATATGACCAGGGTCCCAGGGCTGTGCAGTTAGTTCTCTCCCCACTCCCTCCTTGACCATTTTCTACTGATTCCCATTATCAAGACACTGACATTCTTTAAAACCACGGGGTCATACCTAAGGAGCCAGAGCAAGGGCACTGTGCTTCAGGATAAACAAAAGTTCTGCTTTGTTCACTCCTTCAGTAACCCAGTCTACCATCATTCGCTGACAGCTTACATTCTTCATAGTATTTGAAATCAGAGGAAAAATGTTTAGTTGAGGCAGAGTTCTATGTAAGGATAAAGAAACTATATTTAACATACAGAATCACCTTGGAGAGCAGAAGTATGAGAAAGGACCAACAGATTTCCTGTTGACATAAGAAAATGCACATAGTGATGTAGACTCAGAACAAAAATAAATCAGTCCCATCCTCTGAGGAGGGTACCCTTAGGAGAAGTTTGATCAAAAATCCCATAAAAATTCTCCTCCCTTTATGCCTGTGGGTCATCCCCTACTACTAACTCTGGGTTTGACCTTGTGGCTTATTTTGCCTACTAGAACAACAGCCTTCACAAAAGCAGAGCTGTAAGAGTTGCTTATGCACTGGGCTATGTCTTCTTACTGCTCTTGAGAACTCCAAATGCGTCACACTAGGTGACCAAGCCCGAGCTAGGTTGACAGATGTGTGGCAGAGTTGCCACTTCCCCCACCTCACTTCAAACTACCTTAGTCTTATGGAGGAGACTTTCCTAGATCATCCAGTCCTAACCAACCCAAAGGAACGGAAAAATCATGCACTTTTTTGTTATACGGCAGTAAGTTTTGAGGTGGTCTGTAATTCAGCAAAAGTTCTACTGAATCAACAACTCTAGACATGTTACATCTGAACTCTTAAACTATGTACCATTTACTAAAAAGGTTTCACTCTGTAATACAAAAATGGCTTCATATTAAAAAATGTCTTAACATACTATATGATATAAAGAAGTCATGTACTAGAAACAATAGGATCATCGAATAAATGCCTAAAGTGAATGTGATAAAGCTAAACAAATTGCACTGAAGCACCAGGAAAATTTCCATAAATCATAAACCGAAAGAAGGAAGAAAGAAGGCTGCTATCAAATGGTAACCATCACACTGTTTCGACTGGTGGCCTATCTCCGTTTCTTTTTACTGAAAACAGGTACTGAGAAGAGATGAAAGTTGAAAATAACAGGTCTTTTGACTGATGAGTTTATACAATGAACAACTGAATAAAAAGGATATAATTGATGATTTTTCCAGATACTATGTGGTTTTATTGTTTTTTAGTTTTGTTTAGCTTTGTTTTATCCATTTTTTAATACTTGGGTTTACGGAATCCTTAAAGTTCATGGGTACAATTATCAATATTCCGGTTGTCAATAGTGACTTCATATTTTTATTTACATTCTGTGCATCTGAAAAACCAATGTAATCTTTTTTAAAATCTAGAGGCAAAGAAGTGGGTTTTGCTTATAGGCCGTAGGTCATGTGATCTGCCAACAGAACAATATGATTTGCTCAGAACTGCCCCTAAGCATTACTGTTTTAACCATTGAGAGCTGATAAGAAAGGAATAAATACAGAACATAAATCTTGCATTCTCATCAAACAATGACATGACGTAGGCTGTGCACTGAGAGGAAAACAGAAAGCCAGAAAAAGAGCCGAACTTTCCCATAGCACTTTAGAGCTGAGGTACCAAAACCCAATGATCGTGGATTAACACGATCAGCACACAGTTACAGCAAAAGTGCTGGCTTGAATTCATTATATTTAGGAAACTTGTTCTAATTATTTTCAAAATCAGTTGAACTCATCAAAGGTTGCTCCATTTTTTTTTCCTTTAGAAGCTGGCCTACACCTTACCGAGACTTAAGAAACACTGCCTTAGAGAATCAATTAAAATGCCATTAACACTAATAAAAGAGTTCAGTAATAAAGACAGATACAAAGTAAACATCCAAAAATCAATACCATCCTTAAACACTAGCAATAAAAAGGTTTAGAATATAATGGAAAAAGGTAATCACCATATTACAGCACAACAAAAGATAACCAGAAATAACATTAACAAGAAATATTCAGGAAGTACTTGGGTGGAGTACGATTATAAAATTTTATCTACAGACTCAAGAGTACTTGAATAAATGAAAAGGCACTGGTGATAAAACTAAATAATGTTTAAAGGACTATTACTCTGAAATTTAATTATAAGTTTAATTCAATTCCAATTAAAGTCCACATAGGATTATCACTGAAATGCAACCACGTGGATCTAGAAGAATAAAATGGTGAGACTCACCAAGAAATTTTAGAAAAAAGAAACAAAGAGCTGGTCAGGAAAAAATTTTGAACACAAAATTAGTACTAATTAAGTAAATTAAACAGGCATCTTTCTCAAAGAACTTGAGAGTCTTCTATATGCTAACATGAACTACATTTAAGAAAAAGGGCTACAGAAAAGCGTGTAGTGTTTACGAAATATATTTGATCGAGAAACTCTTCCTGACCTCTTTTCCCTCCATCCATTTTCACCATTCACACCATTACTCATGCAAGAGTCATCACAAACTGTACTAGCTCTAACAATCTTACTTCCAAGCTTTTACATTCAAATCACTACCCAACACATGCTTTCGCACTCATTAGCCTCTGCCTCAATTCTTCCACCTCATGGAAACTGCCAGTCCATTCATCTGCTACATACTTCCTCAGTCAGCCTCTGTCTTCACTTGATCATACAATCTTTCCTTTTAACCACTCACCTAACCTCTCTCTTGGCCATCTTTTCCCAGCGCACTTGTCCTGGCAAAACTGTAAACTTTGTGGAACTCAACTGCTTACCTTTCTTTGCCTCCACACAATCAAATGGAAGTTTCAAGAAAGCAAGCTCACATAACCAGCTTTATAATATGTCAAATCACTACACGTTCCTTTTAGCCTCCCTTGTGCATGTCTGAGACCAATCAAATCCTCTCTTCCTCCAGACTCCTGCCTAAGTATACTCTCCAGCTCTGGTCTGATGACCCCATTTCATTCTCAACAGAAAAAACAAATGGTCTAATATAGAAACACTCATCTCCTCACCATCAAATCAGTACTCCTACCTAGAAGAATTTTGACTTCTGATTATGAAAGATGACTCATTTTCCTATGAATGGCAATTTCTCTACCTATCTTTGAGATGATAAACCATTTCTTATCTCATAAATTCCTCCCTCCTATATCACAAATCTCTCCTCAATTGAATCTTTCCCATTCACATGTATCTTAAAATATCACTCATCTTAAAATATGAACAGCACCACAACCACACCACATCCACAGAGTCCAATGAACTGCCCTCTGCTGGTCATCCATTTACCTGCTACCACCAGTCCCGTGGAAAATGCTCTTTGTCATGTTCACCAACAACTGACCTCTTCTCAAATCAAAGATCTTTCTGGTCATTCCTAATGGTTCTCAGCAGCATTTGACAGTATCAAACTCTCTTCCTCAAGACCACTTCTTAGACTTCAGCCTTCTCATACCAGGCAGCTTCTGTCTCATTTAGGCCTGGTATCTCACTGGGCACAATTTGTCATGTTAGTCCGCTCTGTGGACTCCTTCATCTCCATTCAAATTCCAAGTTTCAAGTGTCCTCAAGATTTGGTTTGAGCCTATATCATTCTCCTTTAATGATCTCAATCATTTCTATGGTTTTAAATACCACTTAAACCCTAAAAACTACCAAATTTCTATCTCTAGTACAGACTTTTCTTTTGATTTCAAAACGCACATGTCCAAACTCCAACTGATTTTCTTCACTTGAATATTTCACAGAAAGTCAAACCAAGCTTGTCTTAAACAGAAACCCTACATTTCCTTCCCTAAAAATGACACCATCATGCAGAAACGCCAAAGCAAGAAACTTTGGAGATATTCTTGACACTTCCTTTTATTCTACTGCACTGTATTCAATCCATCAAGAGTATTATCCACCTAAGAGTAATAAATATGTCTCAAATATACCCACTTTTCTCCATCTTCACTGCCTCTACCTGGTCTCTACCCTCTCTCTCCTGCAGGAACCTCCCAAGACTCCTGCTTCCACTGTTGCCTCCTCTATACCATTCTTCATAAAGGAGCGATTGGATCATGTAAAAATCTAAATCGTATGTTAGAGCACTTCTTGAACTCCTTTACTAGTAAATCCTTCAAATTCCTTAGAGAGCCCCAGGCTTTCACAGTACAGACCCCTCACCTACGTGCCATGCCCCTTTGTCCTGATGTCTCTAAGCAAAAGACACATCTCCCTAGAACACAGCATGCTCCTTCCAACCAGAGGCCCTTATTTTTAAAATTTACTCTCATCTATTCAAATTTTGTTCATTTTCTCATTTAATATGCATCTCTCATACGAGGATATAATTTCCCAAGTTCAGTACTAAATCTTTATCATCTCCTTACTTCAATGAACATTGGTAAGTTTACAAAATATATTTTTAAAGCTACTGAATAGAAAGTACCATTCTTTCCCACCATCCCTTACACCCAGTCGGGGCGCTAAGTTTTCTTGTACCCATCTTCAATTGTTTCAAAAAGATCTTTTTTCATACTCACGGCTTTTTTCATCGATGTGAGTTATTAATAGCACCATAAGCAACTCTCAGCATTCTTAAGACAATTCCAAAAGCTCTTAGGACAGTTACATTCTAGTCCACCATTACTATCCATTCTATGCCCTCAATTTACCAAGAGATATTGCTTCACTAAAAGCAAAGAAATGTAGGCATTTTAATGAGATGAAATCTCACAAAGAATATTCTGTACCATGCAGCTTCTGCCATGGTGATAAACCAAATATTGTAACACTCCGTTTGCAATGGTGTTGGAATGCAGGGCTTGGAATTTGTTTCAGGGATAGCTCCCTGACCTCCCATTCACCGCTTATCAGACATCTTCAGGCTTCATCACCTGCAAGTCCCCAGGCCAGGACAGCAAGGGACTGGCGCTCCCCGCCAAAAGACGACAAGAACGGCAGCTCCAGGGAGGAGAGCAGTGTCTGCAGAATGGGTTTCCATTGCAGGCACCTGGCGCTGAGATGACTTCTGGTTCCTCCCTGTTGAGGGCCCTGGCTATTGGCTTAGGTTATGCCCTGCTTGGACAAGCACCATAGCTGACTCTCACAGTGGATTCTGCTCCACAGCAACACAGTAACACCTGTGAATGTCTGTTTTCTGGGCCCCTCATCGGCTGCCGCCCAGCCCCTATCTCCAGTGTAGGCTGCACGCTCAAGACCAAAGGAGTATGGTGAAGGCCCTGAAAATGGTTCCATGGGACATTAGGAATACATGTTTGTGTCCGGGGTTTATAAGTTCTATACCCTCCAACAGATTTTGACAGCAGTTTTAACATTTTCATTTAAATATACTCTGAATTATGTCGATTAATCCTTTAATCTGAACATTGCTGTGTAATATTTGTTCCCATTTTCTTTCCGGTTTACAATGCATTGTGCTAAAAGGTTATTTTTTTTTTTTTTTTTTTTTGGTACTGGGGATCGAACTCGGGTCCTTGTGTTTGCAAGGCAGGCAGTGGAACCACTGGGCTAAATCCCCAAACTTGAGAGGTTATATTTTAAGTATCGTTAGCAAATGAGAAAAGAGGCAGACTTGATTCACAAATGATGTGTTCAAGCCAAATGAAGGCAAAACGGTTATTTCCAGCACGCTTTTCAAAATAAGACTTAGTACTGGTTCAAACAAATATAGCAAGAGAGAAAAATGAATCATCATTCCCCACTTGGTGGTGAACACATGCCACCTCCTAAGAACTCACATTTTAGAATCTATGCCTCATATACATTGCCAGTGCTGATTTAATTTCAGCAAAACATTATCTTTGGCCATGCTGAACCAGTGCGATTAATTTGAATTTTAGTGGCTTATGGTTTTGTTTATACTTAACTGGGAAATTGCTTTCGTAGTAGTATAAATGCTATAATTACAGGATATATAGGAATATGTTATCTGATTATATGTTTGTATATATTTAAGATCCGTTGGAATAAACATAATTATCTATAATTTGGGGGTATATTTACTCCTCTTTCAAAGTTGGTGAATGTGGATTTTGTATAAGAAAATGTATAGGTTAGAGTCAGACCAACCTGAGCACACATCTCAGCTCTGCAAGGTACACGGATTTTGGACTCATGGAGCAATTTACAATTTTTTTGAAACATAGTTCCTCTGGAGTGGTTGTAAGCATCATGAAAGGTAATAAGTGACACATGCTAATCATTCAGCCTGTAGTTAGTGAGAAATAAAGCTTATTTCACCTGACTCCCTGACTTATTAGTACATAAAGAGTAGCTTGAAAATTGAACTTACTATTCTTTGAATATTCACTTATTGATGCCATGATATTATATTAATGTAACGCTTAACTATGTTTTGTTAAAACAACTAACAAGGTAAGTAAGTAAAGCATTACTACTCGATCCGGTTGATGGGGAAATTTACTTTTAAAACAGTTAAGAGAGGCACTGAAAGTTGTGCAGTGTAACATGATTAACAGTGTGGCTTGGAACTAGCCTCTCCAAGCAAGTCCTTTTACTCAAGTGACACTGTTTCCTTTTCCCCCCTCTCCCTTTGCATTCCCCTACAACTGCATCATTTTGGAAGATTAAACTCAATTATGTACCAATTCATGCTACAGAGGGGATGTCTAGTAGTTTATACACACTGAATTGAGAAACAGTTGTTTTTTCTTTCAGATGACCCAAGATAATATGAGTAATAAGTGCTTTAAGATTCACCATGAAAATATAGGTACAAATAAATTTCCAGTGAAACTGGGATAACTTCATTGTTGTCTTTTTTATCCAAGACTGGCTGTGAAGGCCAAAAAAGTCAAAGAACACGTACTGCTACTGGTAGAGAAATTCCAGTGTACGAGCAGACATTAGAAATCTCTGGGAAGAGGACACCACGTCCTACTCTCTGCTCTCGTCCAAAAAGGTCCAAGAAATCATTACCAACAAGTCTATGGCTTCACGACCACAAAAGGTGACAGAAGTAGGAATAAAAGTGCAAGACAAAGATAAAAATGAAGATCAGAGGGCTACAAGATCTTGATACATCATGCCACATTTACATACTCCTACTTGGTCAATTTAATTTCTTCAAACTGTATACAAAAAAGAATCAAAAGATATTTAACAACTCATACATATAGTAGGAAAAAGTAACAAAGTAAGTGTCCATAAAAAGTGGAGTAATTATACAATGTCTTGTGTCCTTATGATAGGGCATTGCCCATCCACCAAACTGATGTTGATGAAGAATTCTGATGATATTGGGAAGCTCTTGACATGCTGCCCAGAGCTAAAAATAGATATAACTAGACGTCATGTTATTGTCAACTGTGTAAAAAAGAGTACAGAAGTGCAAAGAAGAGCTGGAAGAAAATATGAGTGATAAACTTAGGCTGCTGACATTAAGAGATTGAAACAGCTTTTATTTATACGTTATATTTCCACCACATCTAAAATAATCATGCTAGCTTTGTTTCAGTAAAAACGTTGAATAATATAATTTCTACAAAACTTGTTGATGTTCCTTAATTTACCGCAACAGAGCTGAGCTCTCCTCCAAAGAAGGTTTTGTAGCACCCCTAACCAAAGAAAGATGAGAGTCATAGAATGAGGGCACTGAGGATCTATGACACCTCTGTAACGACCCCAGGAATACTTCTGGGAATTTCTATCTTCCATCTCCATGCAATCGGAGATAAGGATTTTCTTCTGTATAAACAACTGCATGAAGACTCCACAGAGCCAAACCTGCTGTACTCCTGAACCTTTTGGGTTTAACAATAAAAAACAGTGGCAATAATAATGTTGACTATCTTACACTGTTTAGTCTGGAAAAAAAAGGCAAAAACTAATTCCTTCACATGCTTTGCAGCCAGGAATAGCCATGTGACGGAAGCCAGTCCAATGAGACAGAACAGGTTGCTCCATGGGCACTTTGAGCACAGCATTTTCTCTCCCGATTAGAAAGGCCGACGTTGACGTCCCTTCGTGTCTCATTCTCCTATCTTGAATAAGCGTGTGATGCCTGGAGCTACGGCAGTCCTCTTGCAGCCATGAGAAAGGCTTGGAGATTAAAATAAACATGCTAAAGCCTTTCTTCTGTGCAGGGGGCTCCACGCGGCCTCTACGGCCACCTTCCCGGCCTCCTGGGGCCTACAGCAGAACGCGCTGTGGAGCGGGGGGGGGAAGGCACGGAGTCCGCTCTTGGACAGCAGCCCACTTGTAGCTTCCTGGTCCTTGCAGGCGGCTCGTAGAGCGAGATGTCTGGAGTCTTAAAACGTCCGTGGGTGGGAAAACTAAGGCTTGGAATCCTCCCTTCCTGAGCCACTGTTGCTGTGCCCTGGGCACGAGCAGAGCAAGCCCTTTTTCTCTATGGACACGGGCTTTGCTGACAGGATGTCTCCTATCTGACGCTGGGCACATCCTGGGAGCTTACATCACTCCTGTACTAACCTACATGAACTGCTGTCAATTTGCTGGGCAGAAAGTTGGCTGGAAATTTTTAAACACTTTGTATTAGGTAGAGTTCACATACGTTTATTTTGTTTTCTGCAAGTTCCTGGTTTTATCAAAAGAATTCCAATAAAGTATTTTAAAACAAAAAAAAATAAAATAAACATGCTAAGGATAGTAGAAACCTTATATTTTAAATTACTTGGATTTTTCAGTGCATCATTAAACCAACAATCAGACTTCTTCTTATAGGAGGGTGAGAAAGTAAAACATTATTGTAGCAGAAAGAATATGCAAAACATTCACTTATACCATCAATTCCATAACTACAGAAAGCAACTGTGTGCCGTGTTAGAGAATATTTCCAAACAAAAGATAGGCATTGGAGTTTGGGTTCCAATCTTAGCCTGACTGTGCACACTAGCTGTGTAAACTTGATCAAATTTCTCAATCTTTCCGTGCTTATGTCCTCAGCTGAAAATGGGAATTTGAATGAAACTTCATTATATGGTAGCTAGAGGGTTAAAAAAAAGTGATGAACTTTTAGAACTATACCTGGAGTACAGTACATGTTCAGTGATTGCTGGCAAATATAATGAGGTTGCTAGTCAAATAAAATCCAAAGATTCAGAAAGTAAGTCACTGCTGTTAACCCTTCTCTATTTATTCTTAGCCCAAATGGGATCCAAGTTCTGCCTGGCCTCTTCCTTTTGTATTATATATTTGGTTTTCCTATTAGCATCGCATTCACATCTGCACTTTGAAATGAAGAGGGATAAAATCCACATCGACTAGTTATCACCAATAGACTTATCAAGCCAAGATCATTTTCTGTTGGTTTTAATAAATCAACAAAAGCATTTATAACCCAATGCCTCACTGAATCTCATTATTATCATCCATGTTTCTTGTTCGGATGCAATAGGGAATTTGACCTTCACAACATGGACTTGAGGCTCACATGTCAATAATCCCATGTCCCTCCATGCAGCTGAGAGAACAGAATACTCACTGTTTTCACATAAACCAGGTACTTTAAACCTGAGCTATAAATAAGTCAACACTATTCAGTTGTCCATACAAAGTATCAGGTTTCATCTAATTTATTCATGAATTTAATGGCCCATGAAAGGGACTTATTTACATTCCTGTTCTGTTATTTAACGACCAACAAACAACCTCTCTCCATGCCCAGCAAGAAAGTCTTCCAATATCTATCCTCAATAAGGAAATTATTCAGTTAGAAAGACCTGAGAACATTTCTGTTTCTAGCAAGAAGACAGAAGAAATACTCTGGTTGCCATACATAGAATAATGTGGAACACAGCCAACATTCCTCCAGAGGACTATCTGAGCATGCAAGACTACAGGGGAAATCTGCAGGGACCAAAAAGAGGATGGGGCTGAAAACCAGAGATGTGAGTGGTTGCTGCCCTAAGAACTGTCCTAGAGCTGTTTACCAATCTCTACAATGACTGTTTAGGGAAAAAGGGGAGGAGTTAGCATCTCCCAAAATGGAAATTAAATTCTTAAATAAAGCTGGGTCATTTTTCTTCAGACTGCAATGCTGGAGTGCTGTGGATCAAACCCAGACTCCCAACAATACTGAGAAAGTCCCATGTGGTTGAGCTACCCCCAGGCCAACGGTGGGACTGCTACAGATCTATGCATACATTACGGAAACTGTGGGTAAAATGTTATCTGCTCACCAGAAAAGGAAGACAGATAAGGAGAAATGTGATTCGCTTGTGTATATCAAAATATCCCCCTATTTGTATAACCACAGGCCATTTCCTGGCCAAATGTGTTTTTGTAGTGCGAGATACTTCCACCAAAATATTACCATAAAGCAACCCAAGATTTGCAGTTCCGAGTGCTGAACAGAAACCAAAAGTGAATGCGGTCTAGACCGCTGCTGTCTAATGCATTAGTCACTGGCACTGTGATAATACACTTAGATTTAATTCGTTAATATTGATTTATGTTAAACATTCAGAGTCTCACATCAGCCATATTTCAAGTGCTCAATCACCACATTTGGTCAGTACTGGACACAGATGGACACATTTCCATCACTGCAGACACTCCTTATGGAACAGTGCTGGTCTGCCCAGACACACCTTTAATCCAGCCCTTACAGACACCTATTGCTGATGACTGACGAAAAGAAGTTCACAATACTCAATATAAAATACATGTTTTAAGTGTTTCCAAAAATTTGGGGTGGGCTAAAAAATACATCAAAGGAAACAACATGCTATCAAAAGGAATCAGACCAACTTGAAAAAAACTAACAGACTTCTGGAAATATGTGCATAATCTCTGAAATTATATATATTCATTGACTAAAGAAATAATTCATTAGCTAGCAGATACATCTAAATAAATTACCAAGACTGCAGCACAAGGTGACGGAAGTATAGAAATATAGGCTGAGAGGCATGGGAATGTCTAATTAGTGCTCTAAAGAAGAGAAAATAGAGAATATGGGGAAGGCAGAATACTTAAAGAAAAGGGATGAAAAATTTCCAGGTTACACAACAGTCACCATTCCTGGAACTCAAGAGATCAATAGCAAGGAAAATAAATTAAAGAAATGCACATCTGTGTAAATACAACCGCAGGTCACCAAAGAAAGAAAGAAGATTATGTAAGTAGGGAAAATGAAGTAGAAAGCATCAGCTAAAAATGAATAGTGAGGTCCACAGCCCCAGATGTCTCCTAGTGATGAACAGAAGCTACAAAACAGTGAGACAAAGCCTTTAAAATTCCAAGGAGGACTAAGGTGCATCTCAGTGGTCCGGCGGCACCTGGGCAGCATCCCCCAGCACCCAAATGAGAACCCAAAGCAATATGCACCCCAAACATCAAAAGTGGGGAAAATAATTCCCAACCTTAAATTAAGTACTGAGAAAGTTATTGTCAGTCAATCAGAATGTGTTGACCACCAGTAGTTCTCATCGAAAAACCTTCCCACAGATACATCACTCAGACAAAAGGAAAATAATCCAGGAAGAATGACTGAGAGGTAGGAAGGAATGATAACCAAAGGCCATCAGGTAAATTGCACTGATGATATCCACGATGCAACAATGAATGTGGGCAGTCACAAAACAAAACAGCATTAAAATTCTGGGGAAAAAAAAGTTAAATGAAAGACAAAAAAGTTATTTGTAGTTAAAACACTCTAAATTAATTCTGTTCAGAAGGAAGACAAAAATGTTCACTTTAGACTTTATTAAACACATGGATATTGAGATTTAAGGATACAAACCAAAAACAGAGAAATACAGTGTACAATTTCAAAGTCTGTGAAGTTATAGAGACATCCTAGGAAGATAAAGAGCTCATTCTAGAGGGGGATTTCCTCTAGAGGTGAGATAGTATGCAACTGGAACAGAATAGAGTACTTTGATTAGATTAATAATTATTACATAAAGAAATTTTCTTACAATAGATGGTAGTCTCCCAGATTTTAAAGTTTTATTTGTATATATTCCAGCTGTCTAATACATGAGAAATGCTAAAAAAACAAGGTGAATGATTAAATCTTTACAAGTTCATTATGTTAAAAGATATATTTCCATTAATATTTCCCCAAATACTCCCCTTCCCATTTGCTTCAAACATATTTACCCTATCCTTCTTACCAGTTTCGAAGGCAGTTCTGTAAGTCCTCCTTCGTGAATGTCTTAGCAGTGTTGTGGCTACCTCAATATCCTGAACTGACACAAAACGTCTACCTTTCTCGGTCACTTTGACTTTAGGGAAGATCTAGAAGTTGCACAGCGCCAGACCCAGTGAATGAGGAGGATGAGGACACAGCATCATGTTTTTAAGACCCTATCTTTCTGTTGGATGGCACTGGGCAGCAGCACCATTTCCTGTACTTTTGATCACATCTCCTAAAGACACTCACGCAAGAGGACTTCCAGAACTGCTTCAGAAAGTGGCAAGAACAATGCAGTAAGTGTGTCCAAACCAACGGGGTTATTTTGAGAAAGATTAGTGCAATGTGTCTTTGACTATAATATTTTTTAAATGTAAACACACACCGTATTTTTGATCAGCCTTTTTTACTTCCTAGTAAATTAAAATTTAAAAAGTGATATTCTCCACTTGAGAAAGACGATGCCTGCCAAACAAAGAAAACTTAACAAAAATTTTCAAAGAATAAATGCTATTTTCACTGCTTCATTTGCTCTTCATAACAACTGGAGAAGGGGAGTAAGATAAGTTTCATGTTCCTCCAATTTGCACATGAGAACAGGAAAGAGGTCCAGGGGCTGAACCACCTTCCTTAAAATGACACAACTAAGGGCCGGGAATTTAGCTCAGTGGTTTCGCCGCCTGCTGAACAAGTGCAAGGACCCAAGTTCGATCCCCAGTACCAAAACAAAAAAAAAATGACACAACTGAGAAGTAGCAGAGTATGTCTTCAACCTAAGTCTTCTCAACGCTAATTCATTTTCTTCCCAGAACACAATGCCACCTTGTATCTGTCAACAAACTCAATGAATAAAGTACAGAACTAGTAAGTCCCAAAGAAATGGCATTTTACCTGACAAGAATTGTGAATATTAACATAATATACTCAAAGGGAATAGTCAGAGAATTAACTGAGGTTTATTATATACAAGGATGTTCACTGAAGCATTATTTGTGAGAGTGAAAACTGAAAATAACCTAACTATCCAACAGTAGAGAAGTGCACAGAATGGTTCCTCTGTTCAATGCAGAATTGTATATTCATTCTAAATAATTTTCTAGAAGAATACAGTACTAAGTAGGACAGGAAGATGTTAATGATATAATATTAAGAGAAAATGCTGCATTAAAAGCATGACATCTATTTTCTTCAAATACAGATTTTGATGTAAAAATTACCCATCATGATAGGCAAATGCCTATCAAAAGCCCCAAAGGAAATGTACCAAAATATTAATAGCAACTATATCTTAGACAGAAATTACCAATTTTTATCTTCCTTCTCTAAGTGAACACATTTTGTTACTATATTTTGACCAATATAAATTAGCAGTTAAGTTCAGGACTTCTTTTTTGCAAAATCACCAGAAACTTTAAATATCTCCTTCCCTCCTAGGATAAATAAGTAAAAATTAACATACCTGAAAAAAGTCATGTCAAAAGAAAACAAATCCAAGATGAAAATGAAATACCTGTGAAAAGAAGCACATTAGGGCCATGACATTGTCCATGTTATCAGAGTCCTAATCAAGTCAGTTAAATGGCATCCAATCTAACTGAAAAACACTGAGATAAACTCCAACTCCCTGTGCTTCTGATTTAATGGTGTTTGCTCGATATCAAAAAGGCTGCCCAAAGCAAGCTCTAGAGCCCAGACATTGCACCTGGACCAGTGGTCTGTGCGTCTGAAGGTCAAGTGTTCCCTCAAAAACGTGCAAACCACCCAGCCACGGAACACACCATACCATCTCATCCTGTTAAGGCTCTAACGAAAACTCAAGGCAATCGAAGATCCTTCCTGCCCATCCACAGTTCCTAAACCCTACACACAAAGGGCAGGACTGATGTTCTGATCCAAGACAGCCATTCCACTGAGGCCTTTCTGCTGACCCCTAAAGAAATATCGAATGCAATTTTAAAGCTCAGTTCACAAGCTAACATCCAATACTACAGGCCGTCACTTTCCTAAACTTCTGAGTAACTGTTTTCTGATACTTTGTAATGACCCTCCCCTCACTTCATTGACTTCTGAACTGGCAATCTCTTGAGTACCTATTCAGCAGGTCACTCTAGAAGTCTGCTGAGGATGTAGAAATTTCAAGATCTTCAATCTTGTTTTCAGTTATAATGTACCTGCCATCAAAATAAACTCACTGAATGGTTTTTCCATTTCTCTTCTGTTAGAGAAATGGATGAATAGACAGGAAATTGAAGGCTGGAAGCTAGTACAGTAGGTGATTCTTGCCTTTATTTAAATCAAATGTTCTTTTGTGCCCTTTATCCAACCTCTCTCTTGCTCTCTTCTTCTCAAGCTTTCTCTTGGGACTGTAAGTCTGAATCCAAATTCATGGCAACAAAGCAGATCAGGGGGAAAAAAAAATAAGTCAGGAGCTCAGAAAATGAGAGTAACCTAGTTGAAGCTATTAAATGGAATCTTCAGAGAGAACACAGGAGCTCACATTCCTGCACAAGAATTCAGACCTGAGTAGCATGTCCATGGTGCTGTCCAGTGGTCACCATGACGACAGAGGTGGCAGTGATGGTGGTGGCCATGATGACAGGGATGCAGGCAGTGAGGGAAGGAAGGGAGGTGTTGAGGACTAAGTGTTCTGAGCCAGAAAACTCAGCCAACAGAAGCCTACGTGGGACACAAAATAAAACAAGCCTGTTACACAGACGCCACATTGACACAAAGTCTATGTCAAACTTTATGAAGTTTAAACTAACTTCATAAGCCAAGCTGCACGATGTGAAGTGTAGGTGAAGCTTAACTTCGCCATTTGTTGAAGACAAAACCGCGGTCCCTCTTACCTTTGTGAACGCCGTTAAGGTCTGGCAGAACAAGTACATCCTTGCCATCTAAACAAGGTGTTTACAAACAAGCCAAAGTTTGTTATTAATTTAATCCCTTTATTTTTCAAATCCAAGTAGAAAATCTGTGCAATTTTCTGCTTGGTTTAAGAAACACTGAAGTTCGTACCTAACAAATCCACTATACAAAGGATGGAAAAGGAGCATTAGCTGATGCAGGTGACTCCAATTTAACTCATGCTGTGATGACCCAGCCACAGAATCCCTTTCTGTGGGGTTCCGGCAACCCACGGCCTGGGGAGGCAGTGTTTGAGGCGATAAACATTTCTGCACAGCAACTAAAAGATAGTAACTTGAGAGCTTTGCAGGTGAGAAGTATATAAATGGTCCAGCTAATTTCATTTTAAAAATAACACACTGAGGGAATACAGTTTCTCAATAAGCACTGAATACAAGACAAGATCCCGCTTCTCACTTTCAACAAATATAGAAATAAGAAAAGGAAGGGAAGGGGCCGTGGATTTAGCTCAATGGTTTTGCTGCCTGCCTCGCAAGCACAAGGACCTGAGTTCGATCTCCGGTACAAAAAAAAAAAAAAAAAAGGAAAAAGAAAAGGAAGGTCAAAGGGAAAGAAATACAAATCAAGTAAGAAAGATAAAGGAAAAAGAAAGAGGTGGGAGGAAGTGTATATAAATGAGGTAAACAGTTTCTTACAGAAATATATTAATTAGTTGATGGGGTTTTTATTTTATCGGTGAGTACTACCCCTCATCACTGCCTTTTGAAATACTGGCTAAGTCTTCTGCATGCAGTTATTAATTCAAAGCTCCTGTGTTTCCTAAGTGTTTTCTTAGCTCTGAGTGGGTTAGATTTTTTCTCTGGTCAGGAGAAAAATTGTTCTCTTAGCCCCAAGACCAGAGACGGCAAAAAGACGTGGCTCTCAAGCCTTGCAGGTGTATTAGAACATGGGAGAGCTTTAAAATAAAGTGCAGATGTCCCGTTAAGCTGGACTAATTAACCAGCAGAAGCATCTGTGATCAAGAGCTTCCTACCTATTGGGAGAAAAACATTCCCACATCCCCTCAAAGATAGAGAACAACTTCTAGAGCGTGGATACACACAAGTTTTCTATAATTACATTCTGGCTTTTTCTGTCTTCTCAGCAGGTTTTTTTGCAGGGAGCAAGAGAAAGAACTTGGTTCTTTTTCTAAGAACCAAGTTTAAAGATAACTCTGGCTGCAGAGTTGAATCCACCCAAGTTTTTTATAACGTGGGTACGAAAAAGTCTTGTGGCAGCAGCAAGGACGGCACGTTATGTGACACCTGAGGAGCAACTCAGCCTCAGGCCCTTGGTGACAGCACCCCATACCTATGACTCCTGGTGGGCCCTTTTAACTGTTTCGGGTTGTCCAGCAAGTGAGATGTTCCAGTGTTATGGTTTCAGGGAAACTAAACTATGACTTGCTAAAAATCAAAAATGTTTTAGGAGGGCCAGGAATTTAGCTCAGTGGCACCCCACCTGCCTCGCAAGTGTAAAATCCTGAGTTCAATCCCCAGTACAAAAAATATATATATATATTTTAGGAGCTGTCAACAGTAAGAAAATTCTCTTTAAAACAGTCTCTGCGATTTGGCAACCAAGACATGAAGGGAGGGGAAGGGAGGAAGGAGACGAAAAAAAGAATAAAGATGTATCATGTACATCTTGCAGCTCCTCATGATGAATGTAATCATTATGCACTGCAAACATGTACTAACAAAAATGTAAAAAATAATCCCAGAGCCTGAGAAGTGGTCATTGCTGAGATGCCCCGACTCTGTGAGGACCAAAGCATACTTTGTTCATACACTCACTGGTGTCTTTGGGAGTAGTAGTACAGAGGAAAAATAAACAGGTACAAAGATCAGTGTCAACCCCAAGCCTGGTATGAAGTTGCTTAAAAGAAGATTTCAGAAATGGACTTCATGCAGTCACATATTCCTTTTTTCTTTCAGCTTGGAAGTTCTCATTTTGTTTACCTTCATTAACAGTCACTAGTGCATCGCTAGTTGCTAATAGTGATGGTCCCTGCCCTGCAGGGGCTTGAGAACTAGACAGAAAACAAGAAACATAAATAGATCAGCTAAATCAGGCTTTCTTCTAAAGAATCATGGGAGCTCCTTTTTGAGGCTCCAAAAGATGTCTTCTAAGACTGGCTGGCTACTGTCAGAGATGGTGGATCGCTGCCTCGAAAAAAAGGTGATTTAACATTTTAAAAAATATGCAATTAAAATAACTTTTGGTGCTAAACCTTCCCCTCATCTGTAATGCTCAGTGAGAAAAATAAATATTAGCATTGATTCTTCCCCCTTCGCCCAAAGAATGTTTATTAATCCTTCATAGGACACTGTTTGGAAAACACCATTGTACAGACCACCAGGAGGAAATGTGCCAGCAGGGTGAAAACTGCACCTGTTTCTAAGAAAAGGGGAGAAGGACAGGAACTGGGGCGGACAGACAAAGCCAGCAGAATGTGACTATTTGGAGCAGGGCATTTCGAGGTCTTGCAGAACTCACGTCTACACTTAGCTGTGTGACCCTGAACCGGACACTTAATTCCTCCAAACTCATTTCCCATCTGTAATGTATATAGGGTAAAATGACTCAGAGGGTCATGGTGAGTATTTTACAATGCTGTAATGAATGCAAACTACTCGCCACAAGGGTTCACCCAGAGGAAACACAATCTATTCATTGGTTCAACAAAGAGGGTATAGAATGTTCCAGGCACAGTTCAAGGGTCTGGGACAATGAACACAATAGGTAAAAATCCCTGCCTTCCTATTACTTACCGTCTGCTGCTAAGTTTAGGTAAGGATCGTTGTTATGGAGAATACAAAAACAGAATTAGGGTCCAGGAAGTGGAAATGATATGCAATTTTAAAGAGCAGCCAGCAAACACTGTGCTGATTAGGTGACGTGAGTGAAAACTGAAGAGGTAAGGGAATGAGCGATGAGAAGAAAGAGTAATTACAAAAGGCCTAAAAAGAGACAGACGCTTGCTTGGTGTACATTAGTTACTTTTCTCTCATTGCTGAGACAAAATACCCAACACCCAATGTTAAAGGAGGAAGGGTTTATTTAGCTTACAGTTCATAGAGGTTTCTGTCCATAATCAGCTGGCTCCAAGCAGAGATGGCAAACGGGATCGCAGAGGAGAAACAACATGGTGTGCACAAGGCAGCAAAGGTAATAAGAGACCTTAAGAGCGTCCTTCTGCACCTTTTATCTCATCCAGACATCTAGAATTACGGCAGTGCCAAACCAATCACTGGTGTGTAGTGGTTTAGTAATCACACGCCCTTAATTCCTGCATCACACAATCCAGATTCAGCCACCTCTGAAAATGACTGCATGAAGCTTTGAGGGGACATCTAGACACAAACCATAACAGTGTGTTTGCAAATCATCAGGGAAGCTAGTGTGGCATAAAGACAGCCCTGAGATTTGAAGGCTAAGGATGAAGAAGTTTAAAAGAAGATGAGATCAGGGTGGGAAGAGCATAGCTGATTTTAGAGAGTGAACTAGGAAGCTGCTGAAGAGGTCTGGGGAAAAGGGTGACCTGATGTGGGTGACAATTTAACAGGATCACATCAACAGTGAAGTGCAGAGAGGACAGAGCTTGGCGGGGCAAGGGTAGAAAGAGAAGAGCCAAGGAACAAATGCATAACACTGGTGAAAGTTGATGGCTCAAACCATGTAAGGGCAATAAGGAGAGAGACATGATCACACAGATTCTAGATAATTCTGAAGGCTGAGTCCGCAGGATTTGCTGATGAATTAGGTATGCAACGTGAGAAGGAGACATCAAGGGTGATTCCAGAGGTTTTGCCTGAGCAATTAGAATGATGGCCTTTAATCACTGGAAAAGACTAAAGGAGAAGATACATGTCCTCATCTGTGATAGCAAAAACAGTCAAGAACACGGGCTTTAGAATGAGACTAACCTGAATTCAAATTCAGATTCTTCCAGTTAGAAGCTCAGGACTCTTGGGAATTATTTAACTATATTGAGTCTCTGCTTTCTTAAGGACTAAACAAAAAGAATACCAAACTTACAAGGTTGCAAGGATTAAACAAAACTTTTTATATATAAAACACAAAACAATGTATGCGTCTTTCCCAAAACTAAGATGTCTGTCCATTTGTCATTGGAACCAGTATACTTTTCAAAGTGAAACAGGGTACTCTTAATAATTTTGGTGGGGCAACAGGTATAAAACAGTACTTACCTGAGCAAATCAGTACACATAGCTCCCTGCAGATAACTATGTCAAAGAACCTCGCTTGGGGCCCATCATACAATTGAGGATTGCCCTATTATAAATTCCTTTATTTTCTGTATATATGAAGCAGCCAGTAGTATACTGGTTTTCAGCCAAGGACAATTTGCCAGCCAGGGGTAATTTTGCTTCCCATGGACATGTAGCAAGGTCTGGAAATATTTTCCATTGTCACAACAAGGGTATGGGATGCTACTGGGATCTAGTAGGGTACAGACAAGGGTTGCTGGTGAGCATCTCTCAATGCACAGGACAGACATTGCTGACAAAGAACTATTCAGCCACAACAGAGAAGCAGAATAAAGAGAGGGTAGACAAAGGCTGATGCCAAAAGCAGAAATTCACTTTGTTTCTCACAGTTTTATACAGTGTCAGGCCAAATATGGAAGCTAAGGCAATCGGCCCTGTTGAGATTCAAGGGATATGGTACATTCTTTTGATCATTTCATTACTGTCAACAGATTTGCAAACAGGCTTATCAGCACTCTGCAAGTACCATCGCGCATCTCAGAGGCAACTTGCTATGCAAGAGAACCAGAACTCAAGTTCCACGTACGTAATGCAATCTGTGTACATTCAAAAAACAGAAGTTCTTGTTCAGTCAGCACTATTGTTGTTCAGTTGGAGTTTGCTTCTCCAAAGGTATGGAATTGTAACAAGGAATAATAAAGCCTTCATCTGACTTGTATTCCCCACGTCATGCTCTGATTATGAAAATATGTTTACTTTTTTAGCCTCATGCCTAAAATGAAGCAACTATTTGGGGAGCTCAAGTTCTGTGAAAGAGAATGAGCAATTATCCCTAACTGTATGGGCCATAATCAATGATCATTCGTGTACCTTTTCATCTTTCCAGATAAACACGAAGGAGATACTCAAGTTTAAAAAGCTCTCTTCTGATGTACACCGCACACCCACCAACCCCCAGCCTCATCAAACCAAGCTTCAATATGCAATGTTCCATTCAGAATGTGCCCAACCTGGCGCAAGAGACTGGCTGTAAGATCGGAGATGTAAACTTACATTTATCTCAACTTTTCCAGCAAATATTGCTTGTTAAAATACAGTTATAAACAAAGCACAACTCCTGCTTCTCAGTGGAAAGGACACTGTATAATCTGAGTACGCTTCTGATGGTCTAAAAGCTCCAGGAGAGAGATTTTAACTTTTGTTTTGTTGTTGTTGTTGTTTTGTTTTTTGTGTTTTTTTTTTAAGTCCTGTGTTTCTCCTTATACTATCAGCCAGCTGATCCTCACCAGGAAGGATTTTTTGCCTGACCATCAAAAAGGTGAGCCAGTTCAAACAACTCCACATATCACTGCTACGTCACGATGTCTGGCTGGTCTACTGCACGAGCTCCCGCAATTAGTGACTGTTTGTGGGCTTTCTACAGGGTTATCTCTTCCAATCAAGAAAAGGGGAAGACAGGAGTCTGCTCAAAGGCCTTCTCACACAAGATGTCTTCTTCAGCACAAGACTATTTATCAAGGCAGGAAAATAGAGGAGAGGCAAGAAGCAGTAAGATCCTCCTGCTACTACAGACCAGGAGGATGAATTCGAAGTCATATTGGCCAAGGAGACAAAGCCGATAGATGTGGAGGAGGTTGAGTTCGGACAGTAAGAAAGAGTTTGTGCTTCCAACCTTGAAAGCCCTTCTCCCCACCCACTCTGTCATCTGTTAAAAACTGCCTTCCTCTTCTGATAGCTTTGGAAAGACTTAGCAATCCAAATTCGGAGATGCCACAGTGGCACATACACATTTCTCTTATATGTGCTTGACAAAACAGTAGTAAATTTACTCACAGGCTTATGAGTTCACTTTTTGGTTTCTGTCAGCTCAGCGCTGTGTCTGGCATGAAATGACTTTCTGACCAACTGAACCAAAATGATCTGAGAACCACACAATGAGGCTGTATTAGTGTGCGCTGCTTTGGGAATGTAGTCATTCCATAGTGGTTAACATGCACTGAGCACTTGTGAGGCGCCAGGCATCACCCCCCCGTTCTTATTAACTGGCATAGAGTATTGTTATTGGTGCCCATTTATTGTCTGCAGCTGTATAAACGGGTACTCCCATCTCCACCTTATCACTGCGTCAGCTAAAGCACAGACAGGTGTGCCAGTAAATGGCAGATCAAGATCTAAGGTTGTGATTCTTTCTGCAAAGCTCAAATTCTTAACCATCAGAGGACACTGATGTGAGAGACTTTCAAGCACAATGGGCAGAGAAGGGTCTAATGCAAGTCCATATAGGCAAATATGGGGCTCATTAAAATGAAGATTTAGGAGGTGGGTTCAAGGCTCGGCCCAGAAACAGCCCTCAGGCAGGCCATTGGGATTGCTCTTGGACCTCTTCTAAGTTTGGTGCAGTGCAGCGGATGAACCAGGAAACTCTGGACGGTGTTTCTTGATCACAACACTAGTGACATTTGGGCCCAGGCAATTCTTCGTTGCAGGGAGCTTGCCCTGTACCTTATACATGCTTAGCGGCAGTTCTGGCCTCCTTTTAGATGCCAGGACTGCTTCTTTCCTCCTCCCTGCTTGTGACAGGCAAAATATCCTCAGACATCACCACACACACCCCATGAGGCAAAAATGGCCCCGTGGAGAACCACTAGGGTATGTGCAGCCCCTAGCAAGACAAGAAGGTCTCATAGAATACAGAATAACCCTGCTCTCTTTTTTGCCATCACAGAACACCATACTCTGCCTGGACTGGCAGGAAATCCTAACCCTCAAATCAATTTTTGGACCACATATATTTGCCCATTCTCCCTCCACTGAATGTTGGCAGGATAGGAGGTGGCCTCAAAAATCAGCTGGACTTTACCCGTTCCCTGGGAGTCTATGTTCCCTATACAAAGACTCACTCATTTAGAAGAAAAGAAATACTGTTTCTAGTTTTGCCTTACAACTAAAAAGCCCTTTACCAGATTAATACACCCTAGGAGCTAGGAAGAGCAATTATAATCACTTCCAGCTAAAAGAGCGTGAATATGAGGCTCAGAAAGGTTAAGCAGTTTGTCCAGGTCACAGAGCTGGTTCAGGTTAGATCCAGGGCTCAAGCCTAGACCTTTTTATCTCAAATTTTATTATAGCTCCCTATCACCCTTAGGGGAGTAAAGCTTTCAAACGACCAATTAAAGCAGAAAGAAAACACAAATTTTTTTTCCAACTGCATTCTGATGATTAAATTATCTCGAGTAAAGTGGGAGATGTCTAAACATGAAGAATACTTAAAATGAAGTGGAACACAGAGCTGAATGGAAAGCTGCGCCTGAAAATGAGAAATGAATAAAGATCCTGCCCCTCTGCATCCATCTCTAACTCCTACCATTTGGTAAATAACAGATCTAAGCATTCTTGGAAGTAAACCAACTCACTAAACATTTCCAGCTACGGCTAAAGAGTCACTGGTAATGACATCTCTTGCACCAGCACGTGGGAAAACAACAGCACATTAGCCCTACCCTTACAGCGGGTGCCCAGGTGGTCATGATCCAAGGTATCTGCAACACTGAAATAGCCAGTGATGGCAACCAGACAGGCAGAGAGGAAATCTGCATTCCTCCGAGAGTTAGATATTGTCTACCACACTCACTGTATAATATTTATTCCTCCTAATCAAGAAGTTCAGATCCAAACATCTGACACCACTGTGACTAAGCAATAACATTTTGTTTCCAGTCACTTCCAGTTAACAAATCAATCTCTGTGCCCTCTGGCCAAAACGTTGTTGCTCTGTTGGTCTCTATGTTCAGAAACATCTTCCATAGGGTGACAGAATCTGTACCTCCGCTGCCTTTAATCTGCACACCCACAGGGACTCCTTTGGGAGTTGCAAAGCCTACGCTGGTATGAAAGTGTCTGATCATGTTCATTGGACATGTATTACTGAAACCTGTTCTATCCCAATCCCTGAGTTAGAGATACCAGTGGGAATAGGAAAGGCCTCTTGATTCAACTATCTTACAAAATTATGGAAAATACAAATATGCAAGAACATACTTTGAATACTTTGAGTAATGCTTGAAACATAAATCCAAAATGTGACAGGAGCAAGGAGAAATAACCAATGTGGCCAACTGTGCCTATAACCTCGGAGCAGACGACGTTTGGGCAAACTGTTAGAGAAATTAAGCAGGTGGATAAAAAATGGGGAGAGAAGTAGAAATGTTCACAATATTGGGACAGAACCAGGGAGCAAAAGCGGGAAGCAGCCACCAGTGAGCTCCAACTGCAGCGATGAAATCAGTTATTTCAAGACCTCACCAGGAAGCCACTAAAGGTTTAAAAAAATCTCTGGGAAGCTTCCACCACTTTCTGGAGCTGCGGTGGCAAGTAAATCACTTTCAAAAGCTCACTGAGAAACGAACGGTGCTGATGACAAGTTGGCAACACAGATTTAGCATGGAAAGTTTAGGTGACTTTCCCAAAAACACTTAGGAATCAGGACCAGAAAAATTAAAAAATTTCCCCAAGGCCACAGGATGTTGGATGATTGCGGCCTTATTACAAGATTTGCCAATGTAATCCCATGCTGACATTCGAAGTTAAGGAAAAGGTGGAGAGTAACTGGCAGATTACAGGTTGGATAATGATCCTTAGGCCCAGCTAAATGAAGACTATTGCAAATCGATAATGTAAAATAGGAAGAAAAGGTCCAAAGGGGTGGGGGTAGTGGGAGGGGCAGGGGAAAGGAAAGAAGAGAAAGGAAAACTGCTGAGAAATGGAAAAAATGGAAATAAAGTCTTTGTAAATAGGGAAGGGTGGAGGGGGTGCAGGGAGGGCTAGGAATGGGGAAAAAATAAGAACCAAGATGCATTATGTAAAGGTACAATTCCCAAGGAGAAATGTAATTGTGTTGTATACCTACAATGTACCAATAAAAGAATTTAATACAAAAAAAAAGAAGAAGACTATTCCAACCTGTTCTTTTACCCAAATAGGCTATGAAACACAAAGGGAACAAAAAAGTGCTGAAGCACTGCAACCTTTACTTTAATGCGACTCCAAGGGGCTCTTAGTTATAGGTCTCTGGACCTTGACACTGTTCAGCACACAGCGATTCCACGGCCTAGAAGGAGAGCCAAGACAAGTGATCTAAAAGCTCCTCTGATCCTCTTCCTAGAAAGACAGAGCAGGTCAGGGACCCATGTCCTAGACCCCGCTCTTCCAGACATGAAGAGAAGGCTGTCTTTTAGCTCTGGATGAAGTGACTTTCCAACAACATCCTATAAAATAGCACCTCTGCTGCTACTGACAACCAACTGAATGGGCAGTACTCCTACCTTTGGGAACCCTCTGTGTTTCACCCCCGTGGTTTAATCTTTTGCTCAAATCTTTCACTTTGATCAAATTGCTAAAAGACGTGAATTTTGAATGCCTCACTTTAAGCAAAAACTAACTCAAATGGATTGTTTCAAAATTTGTGAAAAATCCTACCACAGTCTATCATAAATAAAGCTATTTATCCTCTAAGGGGATCCTATAGAGTGCTTCATTCATTCCTTAACTCATTCATTTACATTCAGTGACTGTACTGTACTAGACACTGATGTAGGGATCGAAGCCTCAGAGAGGGTAAGTCATATTAATACACTAGAAACCAAGGTCACTAAATTTCTTCTATATAAGGTCAGATAGCAAAGGTTTTTGGCTTTCTAAGACACGTGGTCTTCGGTACAGCTGCTCAATTTTGTCACCACAGTACACAGGCAGCAATAGAAAATATGGAAAATGAAGGGGTGGATTGTTTTCAGTGAAGCATTTTTTAAAACAGGTGGCTGGCTACATTTCTACATTTGGCATGTAGGCTTTATTCTGCTGACACTGGTCTACACAGCTAGTTTCCATAGTGTGAATCCTTAAACAGAAATATCAGCATTACCTGGGAACTTGGTGGAAATGCAAATTCTTAGGATCTGGCCTAGACTAGATCCCTTGAGTCACAAACTCTGGGGCTGGGCACTAGACATTTTTGTTTTAGTAAGTCCTTCCAGGTAATTCTGTTGCCCATTAAAGCTTCAGAACCACTGGAATATACCTGGACTGACAGGGTAGCAACACTCAACACTCAAGTAAAATTAAAGTTTCAAATTCTCACTTGGAATAGTCATATTTCCAATGTTCAATAGCCACAGTGGCTGCTGGCTGTCATATTACGAAGATATAGAATATTCAGTGATAGAGAATATTGAGACTATTTCATGACATAGAATATCTTATACAAATGTACTAAGTACACTTGTTGCATGAAGGTAGGAATGTTCGATTCTATAGCTGAGGAAAAGGATCAGTGAAATTTTAATAAGGATGGGACCTGAGGCAGGGTCTTGAATGCAGCAAAGGCGTTTACTTGCTAGGGGTGTGGACTGGGAGACTATAGCAGAGTAAGGAAATTAGAAACTGGAGCACATTATATACCCTTGCATCGAAAGGCAAAGAGCATGGTTTGCTACTGGATACAGCTATGATTTCTTCACTATGGCTAAATCAAAGGGTGCATCAGGAAAGGAATGGAGAAAGAAGACTACAAAGATAATGGAACCACAACACGGCCAACCTTGAATACCTTTCTTAGCAGTTTGGGAAGCGACAGGTTTTATAATGGATGATCAGTTCATATTTCTGAGGACCACTCATCCAAATGCTTCCAAAGTCTAAGGAAAAGTAGGCAGTGTGTTCACCTACCTGGCTTGTCCTAAGGCCTCTGTAGTTAATTTGTTTATTTTCAGCTACTGAAAGGAAGAAAGTAGATGAATTAAGCCAAAACACATTTGTCGTTAGAAAGAAAGCATGTGGTTATATTCACCTTGCCCTGAATGGTCTGGTCTGTCCTGACCTACAATAGAAGTAGAAAGGTTAGGCTTCTGATATATTCATTATCTGCTATCCATCCATTAGTGTCCGAAAATGCCAATAATCTCCACAATGGTAGTCTCTTTCCACCGCAGGACCTGCTGGCACAGTTATTTTCTGCCAATATCTGAAGGACAAAGGGCAACTGTTATAGGATCCTATGGCTTAGCATTCAGACACAGTAGCTCTATATATTGTATTCACATAAACCAGGGCTAAAAGGCCATTTATATAGCAGAACAGTTACACAGAAACAGTGTCGGGTCACGGATAACTACCGGGAGGTTTGTGGGAATGGAGGACACACTGTGTTGCCAACCAGAAGTGCCTGGCTTATGAGGGTGCAATGTTCTGTTTTACTTAAATGCAATGTTAACACCTGTAAAGAAGAAACATTTAGAGGAGCACAGATGGGGCTGTAGAATTGATCGCTGCTGGGAGGAGAAAGAGAAAGGGTTGTGGAGGGGGTCTTGAAAATGGGCCTCACAATCCATTACAAACCAAAGGCGCTTCAAAAGCTGTTGACCTTTTCACAACCGCATTGATTCAGCCACAGGACAAAAAAAAAAAAAAAAAAAGCCATGAAGCAAATAAAGTCACCTCCAGGTAACAGGTTAGAGCAAATTGTGAAAAGAAGTAAGGATGTAACCTTCAAAAGCTAATACATTGTCAGGCTAACACAACCTAGACAGGCATTTATCACCAAGTTCGCCCCCAGGCAGGAACCATTGTTCCTATGGCTAAAGGGGTGGCGATTTGCAGAGCAAGTTCAAATCGTACATTTTGCTCTTACCAAGTAGCCACAGTGGTAATCCTCACCAGCTGGGCTGAACCTCTTCTCTTCCTCCCTCTTCCTGGTCCTTCGTTGACAACCTGACATCGTGCACTCTTGGACCCAAAAGAGGTGTTCATCCTTTATACAGGCGTCTCAGCACCATATAACCTAATATACTCATCAAACTCCTGATGTTACCACTTGAAGAAAACTGAACAGTACATTCCCATGATAAGGAAAAAGAAACTGCTAGACAGAAAGAAAATTTGTCAAAAGACAGTTGCCTTAAGAATGAAACAGAGTTGACATAATAGAAACAGGTACAGAGATCTGAAAAAATGGACAAGGCTCGAGTCAATGAACAAGTGTGTTGTTCACTGGTAAATAAGCAAAGAGAAGAAAAATCTGACTGTGGTGATGAGCAAGCCAGCTGAGGAAAGCCAAGAGCCAAAATCAAGGCGATTTTATTTTTAAAAGTCCTTTCAGAGGTTGATAATAAAACAACCATAAGAAGGGCAGAGGACTATAATTTTCCTTCAATACTAATTTTATTATATAAGTTGATTGTAAGACTTCAAGTTAATGAATTTAGGTAAATAAATGAATTACTTTTCCAATCCTATGTTCATTTATGTCAACATTGCTGAGGTGCAAACATGGCACCATACTAGACACTGAGTTCACAAATCTGTTTAAAAAATAATCTCTGCCTTCTAGAACTCACAGTATCCTAAGATAACAGCATCCTGTGAGCAAATAATACCAGAAAAATAAACGTTCCAACCTGGAGTTAAGCATGTACTGAATTATGGGTTCATCAGCTCCATGACTGTAAAACTTTCCGGTGAAATAAGCCTATCTAGTGTGTGCTTAGAGAAAGTTCAGACTCCATGAGGAATGTCAGCACTCCAGGGCTGAGGAAGCAGTACATTAAAGTACATTTCTCCATTAATCTGTCCTAGAAAGGCTCCTTTTCAGTTGTTCAAACAGAATTTACAATGTGAGCAGGGGGAAAGGAAACAAACTGATCAAGCATAGCTCCACCCCCAAAATTTCCATTTTAGAAGCTGGAAGACCTGCAGAGCCCATGGGTTGACATCTTCCACCAAAAAGAAAAATCTAACTACAGTCGAAGGCAGTAATACCACAGGCCACCCCCTGCTCAGAACCCAGTTGTCTATTTGTATCAAATCCAACTGAATCATGGAGTTGACTCAGTTAAGCAAACCTAAAATCCCTGGCAGAGGACTCTGCTGAAATGGTCCCTATTTGCCAAAGCTGAAACAATCAGAGCAACAAAATAGAGTATACTGGGTTATAACAAAAGCACAAAATAAGTATCTATGAGTCTGCATCCCCAATATGTACAACCCCAGACTAATACTGAAAAATAATTACACAAATCCCAATTGTGGGATAATCTTAAAAATAATCTGAACAGTGCTCCTTCAAAAGTGTCAACATCATCAAAAACAAGGAAAATGTCACAATCGAGGGAAACCTGAGGAGATGCGATAAAAACATACAGCTATCTGAATAAAGGGTATGAATTTCAGTTAAAACTAATGTGTCAATATTGGCAGATGATGGGGTCAGGGTTCAAATCCAAGCAGTCCAGCTTCAGAGGCGGTGCTTTTAGTCATCACGCTGTATTGACACCATGTACTACGCAGAGAGGGCTTTCTGATTCACAAGCACTTTGTTCCCTTCACCCCACCCGGGGCCAGGACGTCTTCCAGCCTGATCTTCAGCTGCTGGGCTCTTCCTCAACAGACCTGAGTCTGCTTTCTCCTCACTGGTTGCCTGCTGTGATGTCCCTCCACAGCCCAGGCCTCTAGCCACTGCCTTTATCCCGTGCCTCAAGATCAGAAGCCAAATTGCCCCTTTCCCCTTCCTGACCAACTGCAGGCTTCTCCAACTGTGCTGGAGTGAAAATCCTCACCGTTTCCTCTACTTGCAGGCAGGCTGAGGGTGTGGGTCACATAACCAGGTCAACGTGAAGTGGATGTCAGGGGCGGCCAGGCTCTGCTCGTATGCGGCACCAGGAAGACCTAAAACTCTAAGTTGGTCCTAAGAGACGCCAGCCAAGATTTCCACGCAGGATGAGGGCAGAGGGGCTCAGATTCCCCTAACTTTAACACAGTGGTCTGGGTGGAAGGTCACTCCAGAAGAAAACTTCTTGGCCTTGAATAGAAGGCCAATAAAGTTCAGCTCTAAATGCAGCAGACAGGTGGTATCCGAGATGTGTTCTCCAGGTTGGAAAAGACAGAGCAAAGCTGTGAAGACCCGCACCTGGGATGGTGTAAGAAACAGCACTCTGGGTGGGACAGAGGATTCTTCCTACCTTTGCATGGCAGCATTGGAAGAGTCAAGTGGTTGCAGCAAAGCTCAACATGGCTATAGGCTCCATTCCTCGACATGAGTCATAATAGGACACAGAAGAGAGACGATTCTGCATGATGACTGGAAGCCCAGCCTCACCCCCAGAGACAAGGTGGTGCCCGCATAAATGCCAAAGCTCTGGAATCAGACCAAGTTGCTCTCTGCATCTTTTCAATTTTAAAGTGAACCTGTACCTCATAAAGGAATCGTGAAAACTGTTTTGTAGATGTCAAGCTCTTAGCAGGCTAGCTGACACCTAAGAGGGCCCAAGAAATACTACTTTTCTACTGTTCAGGTTAGAGTGATGACTACAGTGGTAGAAATAACCCTAAATCAGTGGTTGTGGCAGACACCTACAGTCTCAGCACTCTGGAAAGCTGAGACAGGAAGATCACAAATTTGAGTCCCATCTGGGCAAATTAGGGAGACCTTGTTTCAAAATTTAAAAATAAATACGAAGGGCTGGAATGTAGCTCAGTGAAGATCTTGGGTTCAATCCCTGTGCTGAAAGGAAAGAAAGAAGGAAGAGAAGTAAGATGAGAGGGAGAGAACGAGGAATCTGGAAGCTGAACTTGAACTTGGCTCTCTGAGCATTTGTGGGCTGCTCACTGAAGAATTTATTGGCAGTCTGTGTGTGCCAGGTGCTGGAGATGATGAGCAGAGACAGTGAGAGGAAGCTCTCAGGCTCTGAAGAAGGTGCATGGGTGGAGGTTCACGGAGAAACTAGAGGAAGTATTCCACATGGATGCTAAATATGGAGATGGACACCCACGACCTCCTTTTAGGAGGGGCCAGTAGCAGAGCATATGGTTGGCAGATTGCTTCCATCTGTCAGCTCCTTCGGAGTTCACTTCAGCCTCACAGGGACGCCTGGTCTGAGGACACAGTTTCCTGGGTGTCTGCACCCAGGCACAGGGGCCAGGTAGAGATGAAGGTCTGGTCACGTTTGGCCAATGTGGGCCATTCTGACACAATATTTACCTCAGATCTTTGTCCTATCAGGATTAGGACTCCTTCCTCTTTTTCCTCCGCCCAATCTTAACTTTCACCTCTTTCTTTGCACAGGTTTTGATCTCTAGTAAATATTTTGCACCCTCAAATCTATATAACCAATACCTGCTTCCAGAGAACCCAACTTCTAACAGGAAGAAAAGGTTCTGGGCTATGACATTGTATGGTAAATACATCTTGGCTGGACTAAGGGGTCCAGGGAGGCTTCACCTACATAGGACATTGCTAAGTGGATTACATTTTAAGGAAGCAAAAACAGGAGAAATAAGGTTGCCACCTCTGAATTAAACATTGAAAAACCACTCGGAATTGGTGAGATTAGCCATCTAGGGAAATAAACTCAAAAAATGTCTGCAAATGTGTGACTGAAGAATTTAAGAATGCTGAAAACCCCAATCAAGGTGATTTAGGAGAAATTTCGAAGAGTGACAACTGCAGCATGACTATAATTTGCTAAGCAGAAGGAAGCCTAATCAATGGCATTGTGCCCTGCTTAGAGAAAGCCTGACTAGGAAAGGCGGGCCAGGTGGCAAAGGTAGAAAGGTACTGCAGAAGGTGGCAAAGCTCAGAGCTGGGCCAGCTAAGGGTAGTTTGCCGAGATTGTTATTATTGTTGTTTCTAACTACCTGGGGCAGAAAAAAAGGCAGCATTTTCCCCTGCTTTAAAAGTGATCTAGTAAAAGAAGTGCTCCTAGTTGAGCTTCGTGGCATCTAGTTTTCAAAAGCAACCTTCAGCTTGACCCTAATGACTCATACACAGCCTTAGCTGTTAGGTCAGAGCAGGGGCCTGGGCCTGGGGATCAAGACTGCACACCTGTCCCTTTCACACCTCACCTGAGGCTTTCCTAGCCCTTTGGAAAAATGTAGAAGAGAATAGGAGGAGTGGAGGGGGATTAGCATGCTGAGACCTCATTTACTGCAAGAGAAAAGCAACAGTTAATGAAATTGCCTAAAACATAGTATCACGAGCACATGCTTAGACACAAAATAGAATAGCAGAAGAAATTTCAAAAGAAACTTTCACGTGAAAAACAGGAAAAAGAGAACGGACTACCGTTTCTCATCATAAAACATGTGACACTATTTCACATTAAAATATATGAATGCTCAAAAAAAAACACCCAAAAATGAACGCGTTATTTTGGTAAAGGTGAAAGTAGTTTGAAATACAATGTTATACTTAGAGGAAAAATATTTGCATAGCACAGTCTGAAAGACGTGCAGTCCATGTATTCCTGTGGAGGCTTTATCCGTCCATTCCTGGATTAGGTCAGAATAGCAAGCAGCGATATCTCAGGGCTCCAGGAGAGGATGAGGACAGTGGCGGGACCCCTCCAGGTGGACTGGGGATCCTGACGCTGCTCAGGAGCAGCCACCTCTTCCCAGAATCTGGACATCCTGGAGATGGACCCCAGCCCACTGCTGTTAAAACCTTTCCCAGGGCACTGGCTCCTTAAGGACACCTCTGATCCTGTCTCCTTTCCTTCAAGGTGAGAATACCCTAGCCTGTCTGTGATAAATGTCTCACCGGCCTGACAGTTACTGTGCATTATGGAGTTGACATATGACCAAGTTCTATGAGCACATCAAATCCAAGCCTGTCCCTAAGAGACAGAGCTCTTCTTGGCAAACTGGCACAAGACACAGGCCCTGGAGGGCACCGATTTTCACCAGGGGCAATGCCACCTTGTGCATGATCTCTGAGTAATCATACACTTTCTGCTCGGATGCGCTCTGCTGCTGCACTTTGAGCCACACAAGACAGGGCAGGATTAGGACTCGGGTTTTATATCACTCTTCTCACCACAGTGAGCACGGGCAGTCTTTTCATCTTTGTACCCTCAGCACTTTGCAGGCCACCCATAAATATTAGTTGAATGAATGAATGATGCTAAATGCAGGAGGCTGCTTACAAGTTGATGTGCTAGCCATAGCTTTTCTCCTTATTAGTTCTTTGCCCATATTTTTCATTCATTTACCCAACAAGTTTTTGCTTCAGCATCTACTGTGTATCAGGCCCTATATATCCAAACATTACTATAACGCAGCCCCAATTGCAGCATAGATCCAATACATCACAAAGAAATCTAAAACATTCAGACATTTAAGAAAATTTTCCTAGTGTACTTTTATTCAGACCCACATAGACAAAATAAGTGGGTATTTAAATGAGTTAATGAATATTTACTGAAACTTTCTACTAAATAATTAGCATCCACCTGGCCTCCATGATAGAAAGGCTTTAACATGTATCTCATATGCTCATCGTACTTCCAGTGAAGCATGATGTTAGACAAGTCTGTATCATCAAACAACAAGCAAGCAATGTAAGAAATTCCAAGATGTGGGATCCAGACTCTAATTGTTTGGGGATTCAGAGCTACAGCTACTATAGGAGTAGAGATAAGGCAAGTGGGAGCAGTCTAGTTAGCAGCCGATGAGTTCAACCTCTTCCACTAAGGAGCTTTAGGCGAGTTACTTCACTTCTCTGGGTATGCATTTCCCCCACCACACAGTGCAAAAGCAGGCTGACTTGTAAAGCCACCTCCAGCCCTGAACTCAGACAGCGCTAAGACAAGCGAAAGGCGGCTTCTTTTGAGGTACCGTCTTCACTGGGGCTTTTACAAATAAACATGCAGATATTTCCATTAATATTTGCACTTCTAACTCTATCTGTGAAACACTATAAAAATCATCTTAGACTGTAAGCCATGCCCCTACTAATCGTTTCAAAACTTCAGTTGTTTTTAAGTGAACATCTAGATCCTGTTACCACTGTTCTTTCATTTGGGAATTGGAAGATGTGCTAAAGCCACTCACTGTTAAATCATAATTGCACAGCACCTTCAACTGCAAAAGAGCGTTCATGTGTACTCACCCCTCCCACACAAACCCAGCACACAGACACCAAACGGATGGAATCTAGCAGTCTTGTTCCTAACGGCATAGAAATATCCAATAGGGAAAAGAGGATGCCAGTATGGAAGCCTGGCAGGGGTTTAAAATATGCATGCAAAAATCTCCAAACAAGGGTCGCAGTCCTTTCCGCGGAGAGAGAGCAGCCCCAGGCTAGCAGTAACTTTCAGCCCAATCATTTCTGCAGTTTCTCACCCCATGCCTGATACATACACATTGGTTGCAGATGCCCCCATCCTTTCAATATGTCACATGCTATTACATCTGCTGGGAAGAATATGTCAGTAAGAACTGACATTTGCAACAAGTTTGAAAGTTCTAGTAATTTCAGAAATGTCTTCCCCCACCCAACTTTGAAAACAAAATGTATAACTAGACAATAAGAGGATGGGGAAAGAGGCATTAGCAGTTAGTAGCACCTGTTATTTGCCTTGTTGCAGGACAGGATTGGGCATTCTGTGCAGAATACAGAAGAGGCCTATGTTCTCAGGAATAACACAGGTTGGGCCTACCTCCACCTACTACTGTTATACATGAATCTATCACCTTACACACTATCAATGGGCAGATATCCAGAGCATGCTCACTCAGACCTTAACTTTGTGCTTTGCTCTAGCAGAGATCACACTTTCAGAGGCTGCTAGAGGTGATATTTCACACGAAAACCAAGGAATTGAATTGGGCCCAGCCTATCCACCCACCTCCCTGTGAAGGTGTCAGAGAGAAACAGTCACATTAGGGTCAATGATGAATGAAGTCATGTACCACAGTGGCCAAAACTCCAATGCAAAGCCATCAGATAAAGGAGATGCAGTTGGTGATTTCAACTCCAAGAGGAGTGAAAATCCTATTGCTCGTCAGCTGGTTGCAAAAAGAGAACACATTGCTGAGAGCCTAAAAGCATTAATGGGAGGAGAAAAACAAGGAGGAATTTGGAGAAATGCATCAAGATCTTCTCCACACCTTGCATGTCCCACAGAGAATGGAGATTCTCCCTGGAGAGGCCACAGTGAGGGAGGAGGAAGGCTGGTGAGTGGGTACATGTGTTGCCATTTCGGTCTTAAGAGATCCCAGCCAAAGCCTTTGAGCAAAAGAAGTTTTCTGAGTGCACTGGGACGATAACTGTAAAGTGCACCCCCATGACGGCACTTTTCTAGATGCTAAATAAATACTTTTATCACTTAATCTTCCATAAAGTTGTACGATGATATCCGTTTTATAAATAAGAAAGTGACTCCAGAAGGTCAGGTGAGTGCTATAAAGAGTCTAGCAACTGAGGCAGGTGAGATTCAAGCGTCTCAATCCAAGCTTTCCTCCTGGCTAGTGGTACTAGCCACAGAGATGTGGCTAACGTTATGAAAAACTTGGCCAAGAACAAACCCACCAAGGTGGCACCCACTGCTTCGGCTTCTGTCTCTAAATCATCCATCGTGGTTAAGTTTGCCCCTGCAAATTAAAGTCATTCAAACTATGATGATTCAAGCAACGGTGCATAGACAATATTAAAAATGAAATGCCACTGTGAGTTAATGAGACATCTGAAAGCTTTTAACCTCGGGGCTGCAAAACTGCCATTGATGCCGAAGCTCATAAACACCGTCTTTATCAAGAAGAGAAGAAACTGGAAATATATGCTACTCATTTATAAAGACAAGGGCCACCAGACAGCAAAATGACAGTGATCAAGCAGCAGCCCTGTGCTGTGAGGCAGGCTCCAAATTCACCAGTCGGCTGAGCTATCCATGCTCCCTCCCAGCACAATCTGTATCAGCGTCCAGGCCACCAGGGGCACGGTGGAAAGGAAATCTGGAGCAAAAGCACACTCACTGTGTTGGGAGACCCGTGTCCCCAGCATCAAACTCTAGGTCCAAAGGGGAGAAATCTGTGATGTAACCTAACTTATAAATGTGAAACAATATACACAATACTCTCAACATATTCATTTTAAATGGCTCAACTGAGAAGTAGCAATAAACCACCTTTTAAATCCTTTTGTGGGAAATCCACATACAGGTATTTTAACCACACCTAAATATCCATGAATTCCAACATACTGAAATACAAGTTTATAAGAATAACATAACTACAGAGTTATTATTCTGAATAGACACTCTCACTTTCTGGGCTATAGCTGAAGCAAATATGTGAAATTAGATCTGGTATCTTCTGATTCCAAGACGTGCCCTAGATGGATAAGGTCTTAATTAAATTGCTGATATGAGCTTGTTTTCTCATCATTTGCTTCCAAAAGGCAGACACGGAAAAAAATTAACTAGTTGAGATATAAGATAGAGGCAGCCACAGTTTATAGGATTTGAGGTTTAGCAGGCTGCTTCCACCTCAAAAATGTAAATATGTACAAAGTTTTTTAATATGTCACATGTTGCCACTACGATTTTATTTTTAAAAGGATATTTTAACAGGTGCACAATAAAAAATGGCCCTTTATCATAGCACCATTTTAGCATTATACATAAAATATCTCAGCATGATAGAAAAGATTTACTTTTTGCTCTTCTTTTTCTCATTTCACCATGGACATATGGAAATTATCAAACTGATGCCAGTCTCCTGTGGTTTGACCTGTGCCCCAAGTTCATGTGTTGTAAACTTAATCACCAATGCCATAGTGAGGGGTGGTGGGGCCTCATACAAGGCAATTAGACACTGAAGGCCATACTCGCATGAATGGATTAATATCTTTTCCACGGGGACAGATTAGTAATCACAAGGGTGGATTCATATGAAACTGAGTCCAGCCCTCCTTACCCTTCCTCCTCCATGAAGGCTCTCACCAGAGGCCGGTATCTTGATTTTGGACTTTCCAGCTTGCAGAACCATCAGCCAAACAAATTTTTCTTTATAAACTGCAGTCTGTTACAGCAACATAAAGTGGACTAAGACACGCCCATACTTGTTTTTTTGAAAACCCCCATGTAGAGATGAGGACATGACAGTTGAGAGCCAGGATTTCTGGTGGGACCTCAATTTCTCATTAAATAATACTAAATAACAACGGTCCCTCTGATTCTGTGACTATGTATGAAAGTGAAATAATAACACCTCCTTCCCGAGGGAACAATGAAAAATGCAAATGGTAACCTAGCATTAGTCCTCAGAGTGTGCTTCTCAGAGTCAGACTCTTAGAGGTGAAGATCCAAGATCTAAACCCATCATAGAGTTTACCTACTAGTCAAATCTCTTCCAGCTTTTCCTAGCACAAGGTCTCTGGCCCAGTGCAAGGCAGAAAAAAGAGGAGTGTGCAAAGGAGACAGAATCCCAGTTCTCCATAA
The DNA here is from genome assembly GCF_053883595.1 of Heterocephalus glaber. NCBI lineage: Eukaryota > Metazoa > Chordata > Mammalia > Rodentia > Bathyergidae > Heterocephalus > Heterocephalus glaber. The sequence continues at coordinate 9,998,489 of NW_028258293.1, forward strand.
CCTTGGGCAGATCATTTCTCCTCTTCATGCTTTGGTCTCCAAGGTGCAAAGACAGAGTTGGATGATTTCTTGTGTTCCTAACAGGAATGCTAGAACTGTCCAGGATGTCTCCTGGGCAAGACTATTGTGACCTCACAGAAAAATGGCATTTCAGTGACCACTGCATTGTTGAAACTCTTTGGGCTTGTCCCTGGCACAGTGTTATCTTGATACACAGATAGCTGGCTCACCAAGTATGACCCTACACTGACAAAGAACCAGGAAACTCACAAAAAACTAAATTAAAAAATACATTTTATTGAAAAAGATTGTTGTATGTTTACAGGCATAATTTGTAGAAAAATCTAAAGATTGTGCATCTCTTAAAGTGAGGGTCCATGTCTAGTTACTTAGGGCATCATCTCCCAATTTATTCCAGCACAAAGTGTAGAACACAAGAGACGTACGGCAAATACTTATTCAACACCTTAGAGGCAGAGGAATTTCCCAACACCTTGGGAAAAAAATTTTGGCATTCAAGGTTATTCCCAGCATGACCAAAGATTGCAGAAAAGAATCCACTGCAAGCAGATTGGCCGGAGATGGTATGTGACAACTGCAAGTAGAAAAAGGGCTGGTAGAGGAGGTTTAAGGACATTCTCCCTCAGGTGACCTATTAGGGGAGGAAAAGTTTTCAGTGGCCATCACAGCAGACAGTTCTGTAGTGAAGCAGTCTCCAGGCAATAGCACCTTCTGCCATAGGATTCTGATGAGCAGGGGAGTGTGTGCTGTGTGGGGAGGTGAGAATATAGAGGAGCTTTAGTACCAAAGTACACATCACCCTTGCTCTGATATCCTCTAACTTACTAAGATTCAAGTTTTCTACCAAACCAGAATGGAAAAAACTATCCATTCCAGCAGGAGGATTCCAATCTAGCCAGCCCTGGCCCACCTCAGCATTTTCCATTCACTGCCATAGGCATAATGGCCAAAGACAGAATGGCCAAAATGCCTAAATACCTGTGCTGATTTTCCTTTTGTTCATCAATTAACATAGGTAATTATAGACTATTCTTTCTCAGCTTCCATGCTTTTCTGGACAAAAGCCTTCTATGGCCCTGTGGCTGCAGAGATGCTGAAACAACTGGGAAACAGAAAGAAGCAGTCTGCTATTGCTAGTTACCTGGGGATAGGCCCCACTCGGATCTCCCTTCAGGAAAGAACTTGCTGCTTCTTTGTGAATAGCAGTTTGCTGACAATCTCCATCTGCGTGACCCTTGGAACTCAGTACAGCCACATCAGAGCTGAAGCCTGGACATCCTCATAGGCATCACTAGCCAATGACTGAGTAGTCAGGAGTACTAATGCTGACCTGTTTGGCCCCAGCTGGGACGTCTACACAAGACACTCTTTATTCAAGAGCTCCCTGCTGATTGACCAAAACTTTGTCAGATGTGCACACGGACAGCCAAATCCTGCTTCTTACATCTTCATCTTTCACAGGTGTCCTTAATTCCCTCATAAACCCTTTATCCTTCTCACTCTGTCTCAGCATCTGCTTCCCGGGAACCCAAATGACAAACCAGGGATATGTGGAACACAACTCCACGGAGGTACAAGTGCTTTCCATTGGAGCCCCTTGCCCCGCTGCCCAGGACTTCCATCAGCTCTGACTCTTCAGATTTCAAAGTGTGAGCCAGACCAGGCCACTGTTTCCTGTCTCATGCTTCTCTATCCTTTTCATAGGCTGAAAGAGTTCTAACTAAATCATAATAGTAATAATAAAATACGGCAGGAGGAAACTTAGAAAGGTGATTAACATGTCAATGGTCCTGACGGTGTTGAAGATTTCATGAATGTACACTCATGCCCCAAACATGGACAGCTTCTTACACTTCAATCATATCTCATTTTAAAAGAGTTCATGCTCTCTGTTGCCTCTGCTTAAGGGGCCCAGCATCCCACTCTGGAATGGGAATTATTCCCTCCTGTTCTGTTCTACGCACATGGGCTTCCACCCATGAGTCGGAAAGAATCTATTTTAACTGCTACATAAACAGCACTTAATGCTAGAAATAATGGCTATCAAAAGCCTCACCTTCTGCTGTGGCTTGTACAAAAGCAATCTGTCTGATCTGTAGGGACCCTGGACAAATGTACTCCATTGGGATGAGTTGGAGGCATTACATTTTCTCTCCCACTTAAGTCTCTTTATCTTTAGGAAACAACAAGTTTGTGAATGTTACTAAGAATTGGCTTAGTATTTCCTAGGTTTTCTTTTGCCTCTTTTCTTCGTTTTTACTGCATATGTCCATAACTGCTGGGAGAAAGGGTACTGGGAATCTACCTGCTTCAGAAGATTCTGGTCAAAGATCAACAGTCACCAGTAAGTAGCTCTGAGATTCTCACTTTGGGCTCCAGGAAGCATGACTGTGATAGCTACACAGTTCAAGGACGTGCTTTTAAGTGGGTTATACACAAACACTGAACAGTAATCTTGACTCTCACAACCCCTCAGTGGCACAAGACACTGGATTAAAGTTCTAACTCAAGGTCAAATGACAACTATGAATGTCAGCTGATTAGAAGAGAAGGTTTCCCAAGGCCAGGGCTACATCTTTCACCATGACTTAGTCAATCACTGCCAACACCTTTTGTCCAACTCCATTTATTTGCCCTTCAGGGATCTAAGGGACAACATTCATCAACATTTTAATGGAAACACCCCACTCAGCACCTTCATGTGACCTTTCAAGTAATCAAATGTAATTAGCACACATGCTCTGGAGTATCGATGTCCTTTACAGAGCAGGTGGCAGATTAGAGCTAAAATTTTGATGCCACAATGAACAAAAGAATAACAGAAGCTACCTTATTTCAGGCTGAGACACATTTCCAATGAAAACAGATTAAAACTCAAAAATACCATCCCCTTTATAAAGTTGGGACTCAAAGGAAAAAAAAAGTGAAAGTGGAACTTTGAGGGGGTTTCAAAGTTTTTTAAAAGTGATTTTTTCAAAAAAATAATATCTGGAAGATGCATATGAGTAAGTAACGTGATGCTTTAAAAAGTCATCTGTTTGCAATATTACCATATTTTTGGACTTATAGTATTAGTAACTTAGACACCAGAGGCAGAGGTGTGAATGTCTGTGGGTGAATTCCATGAATCTTCCTCAGCTTCCTTTTAAGGCTTCCGGCTCTGGCCTTGCAAATTAAAATAGCATCAAAAAAAGGGAAATTCAAACTGACATTGGCAAAATTCAAACTGAATTTTTGGTATGGTAAGTTTAGAGAACCACCTGACTTGGACCAGAGGTGTTTTCCCAACAAAAGTGTCATGCGCTAGCTAGAGCACAGCCGGGAACCCAAGAAATAGCGTGCTGAACAAGAGCCGTGGGGAGACTGATAAGACGACAGAGCTCCCCAAATCTTAGATAACAGCCCACACAGCTAGAAAAGAAGCAAAAAAAAGGCACCAGTCAGCGGGTTGCAGGACCTTAACCTAAGTGCAGTGTTCTGTCCTGACAGCACCCCAGCTCTGACATCTGACACCCGTCATTGTCCCAGAGTGGGGGACACGGCCTATAATGTAAAATATCCCAAACCACCCTATACAGCAAATGTCTTTGCAAATCTGAGTGTAGCCTTGTGTATGAAGAGAGCCTCATTTAATTTGATCCATCCAGTTACATTTGTTACTTGCTATGAAATGGTAGAAGTCATCCTTTGGTTTCTACTGAAAATAAATATTTCAGGAGCCGGGGATTTAGCTCAGTGGTTCCGCCGCCTGACTGGCAAATCCAAGGACCCAAGTTCGATCCCCAGTACCAAATAAAAGAAAATAAATATTTCATTTTAAAGAAAGCTGAGCTTATTAGAAGGAGTTCCATAAAAGTAGCTTTTTCAGGAAAGTAAGAAAACATGCAATTTTCATCATCCTTGACATTCTATCTAGAATTGAATTCAGGCTCCTTGTATGCAGAGGCATACATGGATGGCAATTTTCAAGTGCACTCATTAGGCTGTCGAGTTAATAATGCTGACCAGCAGGAAGGTGGAAGACCACCGAAGTTTTCCTACTGGTCAACATTATTGACCAAGCCAAAGTTGCTAAATTAGCTGCTGTTTTGGCTCAATAGCTCACAAGATACATTTTGTGTCAAGGTGTTTACACACCTAGGAGAGAAGATTAATTTGGGTAACAGGACTAGAGGTACATAGGAATGGTGGGGGGCAATATGGGAGGTGCTTAATGAAAACTGTCACCATCATCACTGTGCAAAAAGGCTGTAAACAGAGTGCAAAAATACAGCCTTCTCTGAAGATCCTTCAGGAGCAGCAACAAAATTCAGCTGTGGCTAAAACAAAATGAAAAAGGTATTGTTATGTTGTCCAGACTAAATCATTCAAATGCCTGTGTTCTCATGGATGATCAGTCTCTCAAGAGTGTTGGAAAAAGAGAATCTTTCTCTTTTTTCTATCTAAATGGCCACTTTTTGAACACAGTACATGTAAAATAAAGCTGTGAAAACACACACATATATCCAAAGACAGAGAGATGAGAATTTTAAATTACTTAGCATTCCCATAAATTTGTAGAAATATTTTTAATCTTAAAGGACAAAAACATCTTTTTTAAAATTCTATCAATAAATATAACAGTTTGCATTTTGCTTATTCTTTATTTTTTATTTTTTGGTACTGGGGATCGAACTCGGGACCTTGCACTTGCGAGGCAGGCAGCGGAATCACTGAGCTAAATCCCCAGGCCCTGCATTTTGCTTATTCTTTACAGGCTTTCGTGACAGACAAGTACAAGTAATTGATCTCTATTTCAGAATTATTTCAGAATAATTTCAGATACACAAAAAAAGTTGAAGAGATAGTAGAGAAAGTTCCAAAATGTGTCTAATCCAATCTCCTCTAATTTGATATCATACATCATTATGTTATGTTACAGAATAATCAAAAATGTCCCCCAAATGTCTCATGCATTCAGAGGTGGGGTTTCAGAAGGAGATGGGAACATGGAGCATTTACTCATCAATAGATTAATCCATTGATGAGTTCGTAGATAAATGCACTATTGCAAAGTGGAACTTGGTCAGAAGAGGGGGGTCACTGGGGTCGTGACCTGGAATGGTACATTCTTGTCCCTGATTGCCTCCTGTCTCTGTCTCTGCTTCCTCCTACTGCTGCTTCCTGCTTGCCAAGGGTTGAGGAGCTTTCCTCTGCCGTGCCCTTCTACCATTCAGCCAGCTGATCCACATGTACTGAACCCTCTGAAACCATGGGCCAAAATAAACCTCTCCTCCTCTAGTTTGTGAGTATCTGGTATTTTGTTCCAGAGAAGGGAAAATGACTAATCCAGTGCATCAGTCAAATGAAGACACTAACGGGGCATGGTGGCGCATGCTCGTAATCCCAGCACTCTTAGATCAGGCAAGAGGATCCCGAGTTTAAGCCTAGCTTGGGCAACATCGTGACACAGCAAGACCCTATTTCAAAAACCTTTTTCTCATATATGTATGAAAATGGGATGGGGATGTGGGTCAGTATAAAAGCCTTGGGTTCAAGCTACAGTATCACAGAAAAGGAAGGAAGAAATATTCCTATAAACTGAATCCCAGATTTTATTTTATCTCATGGATTTTTTCCACTAATGCCCTTTTTTTTCTTCCAGGTTCTCATCAAAGGTAACATGTGCATCGCTGTCTTTTAAAAATTAGTCTGGAGAGAAAGACTAAGAATCTGATGCCCGAGTTCTGGGTTTCGACACAGAGAGCAACCCCTGAGTCACTATGTCTCATTCTTTACCTTTTTGACAATGTCCAACATTTAGTCTTGTCATCTCCTACCCATACTACTCACTTGATGACAGGGAAATCCTCAATTCAAAGCAGTTACCACCCTGCACTATTTTTAATAAATTATAAGCCAGAAAATATTGCAGGACTCATTTGGTCACGTCTTACGTTTATTAGTAAATACATTTTGTGAAATGTCTCTCGCTGCATTTTTCTTCTTGATTATGTGATTGCTGTGATGGGGTTTCTTCTACTATAGCTTCGGTCATCATTAAGGATAAGAGATTTTGCCAAAGCAAAATGGAAAGTATGCCCAAGAGGAGGAGAAAAGAGGAAATATGATACAGGGGAGGTTCCTAAAAGATTTTTAAAAGGAAGATAAAGGCTTTCACTGGGGGATATGGAGGGATGGTGACTCAGAGAGGATGTAAGTAGAACAAGGCTCTTAAAGATCTAATACTGCCAGTGCTCTGGCTTTATCGGGCATCAGGAAGATCAGGAACCCTAGAGGGACCAGAGAAAGATTGAAGAACAAAGAATTTGCTACCGAATTTCCTCTAAATCTGCTCCCATGCCCACAGGAAAACGGTATAGCTAAAAGAAAATGGGCATGCCTCAGACACCTGCAGAGAGAGGATCTACGGTTCTTTGGATCCCAGGAAATAAGAAGGAAGGGAATCTGAGTTTTCTAGGTCTCCACCAAGAGCATGGAAGGTTATGATGTCAACCAGGGAGGGGTCACACTGAACCCCAGCATGAGATACAGAATGATCCTGTGATGCTTATGTTTAATTATCAACCTGATTATGGGGTGTATCTGAGTGGGTCATGGGCCAGTGACATTAGGTATGTTGCTTCCCAGCTGCCATTAACTAAGCATCTCTTCTCTACCATTCCCTTCTGATATGTCTCTGCCTTGGTACCAGCCTGCCATAAGCTGAAAGCTCCAAAAACCCTGAGCCAAATAAACCGCTCCTCCTTTAAGCTGCAGGTGCCATGTATTTTGTACAGCAGTGGGGAAGCTGACGAATGCAGACCCTAAGATGGACTGCTTCGACAGCTGAGCAAATGAGAGCTGCAGTTAGTTCTTGGAGATCCAGCAACCTCAGTGGTAACAGAAGAAGAAGCATGGCACTCACAATGGAAAGGTTCCTCATGTACTCATCATGAATTGTGGCCCCTATCAGGATGAAGCAAGGACAGAGACCACCACCCAAAGACTGGACTAGGCGAGTGACATCTCATCTAAGGTAGTTGAGAGCAAAGCAGCAGAGAAGAATAATGCTCAGCCCAGACATGCTGATCCCTCTGCCGTGCACAGAAGTTCATCCTCAGAAGACAGAACTAGGTTTCCAAATGCTGAGGGAGCTTTTCACTCTGAATGTCTGAACACTTGGCTTACCTAAAAGAAACTCTGTTCATCCAAATAATTATTTTAAACTAAGAGCACCCAAGGACTTAAAAAGGACACTTCCCTCTTCTTTTGTTAGTAAGAGAGGTTAAAGGCTGGGGGTGTAGGTCAGTAGTAGAGCACTTGCCTAGTATGTGTGAGGCAATGCATTCACTCTCCAACACTGCAAGACAAGACAATAAAAGAAAAAAGAAAGAAGGGAGGGAGGGAGAGAGGAGCATGAGAATAAGATCAGACTTAAGACAATAAATTCCTATACACCAAATGGTTGGATAATCACTTCAACCCTGAGAGTTAAAGGCTAATACATCAACTCAAAATAATTTCTTTGCTGGATGAACATAAAATGTTTCTCTTCTTTTGTCCTTTAATTAAAACTTTGTTCATTTGTCGAACCATCAGCTCTTGCCTTCTTCATGAAAATTCCACCCAGCTCAGCACCTGGTTAATAACATTTCCATGAATACCTTTTCCACTTAAACTCTGCAGTATCCCAGTGTGCCTGGTCAGCTGTAAGAAGGTGATTTGCTGAAGAGGAGAGGGGTCAAGTCTTTCTCCTCCTTTGAGGTCCCATCCCACACTGCCCTGCATGAAACAGGGCAGCTCATAAATATGTGCTAATTGACTGACTGACTGATGCCCAGTAAGGCAAAGAAGTGGCAAAGGACATAACAACGAGGGTGAGTTAAGAATTAGAGTCCCTCTGCCTTCTGGGATGTTGAAATTATTTATGGAAGCTGATTTTATTTTTACTCCCTCTGACTCTCAGTTATTCACAGTTACTGAAATTAGTAACTATTAATCACAGGAAAAGAATGAGCTAAGTTAATTCCTCTGGACAATTCACACACATGGTACCTAATGTGATCAATTTTCTCTGCAACAATTAGAAGCAGGAAAAAAATGAAGTCTGTTAAGTATCAGCCTCCTTTGTGGAGCTTGCAATTCTAAAATAGAATAACACTGTGTACGTGTAGAAAAAAAAGAAAAGGTTTCTTCCAAAGTGTCTCTCCTGCTGTTGCTTGGAGATTCCATGTAAAAGTACTGCAAATATGGAAATGGTTAAATTCCATTTCTAGTATGAGTTGTTAAAATAAGACTTGATTTCTCCAGGTTGAATTTGTTAGTAACAATAATTATCCATGACACTTTACTGCAACACCCCTCAAAGCTTATGGTTACCTTATTAGAAATTAAAATTCATTTTCATATAAATCCCAGCAGGATACTACACTAAGATAACTAGAGCAACTCCAGGGGACAACAAATAATTCTAGTTTAGCTTTTCCAAAACCTGGTGCTAGTAATATAAAATTTAAACTAATTTCCTTGTAAGTAAAATGGCAGATTTGGAAAATGTAAGCTGCTGAAAATGTAATCTAGCTGCTACAAGCATGAGCATAAATATTTCTTTACCACTTTAGATACATGTATAACTTACATTTTCTCTAAAAATGACCATGGCTTGATTTTTACATTTTTTAACTTAAAAAACTTCCTCATCAGGCCAGGGATTTAGCTCAGTGGTTCTGCCGCCTGTCTTGCAAGCTCAAGGTCCTGAGTTCAATCCCTGGTACCAAAAAAAAAAAAAAACTTCCTCGTCATTAGCAATACATTTCTTGTCCTTGCTTACTTTTCACTGTGGATGTTTAGAAAGCAGAACTCTTACCTGACTGGCTTTCTGCTTTTCAGGCACGGTGAACAATACTACATCCAATTATAAAAACAGACACGCTATTGTGAGCCTGTACCACCACTGAGGCTCAATAGATATTTCTAACCGTTAGATCCCACATAGGTTTCATTAAATTTCTTTTACTGCAGCACTTGGCTGCTCAGGGAATCTTCATGTTTTTTCATGACAATGTTCAGTGCTTATTTTCAAAATTGGCCTGCTAGCTTGGTATCATGATTGTTTTTGACAGTGTACCATATATATGGAAGAAATGGGTATATGTGTCTTCAAATCAAGCCTTCAAATTGTAAATAATAATGACTTAACAGCTATGGAAAGACCCCAAAACCTGAATATGCTGCAAAAATAATATGACTCCTTAAAATTTGCATTAGAACCCTCAAGGTAATCTAATAGGGATTATATATTACCTCAGCTTTTGTTTGTATTTTATCTTTAAAGGTACAGGGGAATATAGGAAACATATTTATTTTGCTATCAATCCTTCCGAGGAAGTAGAAAACAGTGATGCCTGACTCATGCTGACTTTTTTCAACAAGACAATATACATTTAAGTATATTCATTGAGATTGTTTACTGGCCACACTAGTGGACACTAGCCAAAAGCAATCCACTGCTAATGTAGCTAAGAAAAAAGTGATAGAACCTTCCCTTGCTTAGAACAACAAAAGTCTCACCAGGCTACTTACCACAATCTAGTGTTGCTGTATATTCATGCAGCCAGTCAACAAACAAATATTAACTCCAGGCTAAGGACAGTAGCCTCTGCCCTCAAAGAACTCACAGTCCACTGGGGAGAATAATATGTCACATGACAGTCATCATGATGACCCGAAGCAGAGTCACCATGAGTAGAAAGTACAAAATGGAAATTCAGTAGGAAAATATCTAAGTCTGCCTGGGGGAGTCACGGAAGTATCCACGGACCCAGCTTCTGAATCAAGGCCGGAATATCATGCAAGCGTCCCCAGGCACATGAAGCAGGAAAGGCCGTGCTACAAAGGCAGCCACTGCACTGAAAGCGGAAAGCAGGACAGGAAGTGACACGCTGGGCTTCTGCCAAGTGGCCACAATGCTGCTTTGGGGTGTGGGGGTGGCCATCACTGATCCAGTGGCAAAAGCCAGGGACACTGGTCAGGAGGCAGAGGCTCTGCTGTGCCAATTACTCTTCATCCAACCTTGACCCACGCCAGGCCGGAGAATGTAGTGTGTCACCCATTCTGTGAGTGACAGGAACAAGAAGTAAAACTGGGCTCTTGAGTTCTCTAATCTCCAAAATGCACAATTTGAAGTAACTCGCAATGGTCCCTGCAGGCTGAATTTTTCAAATCTGTGATTGGAGACGATGAAAAACAACAGCAACAACAAAAATCCCTGAAAGCATTCCTCCCTCTATAAGGTTGCAAATTCTAGCATCCAGCATCCTGGACAGCGATGAAATAGGTAAAAATATTTCATTTGAAGGAACAACCAGAAATGAAAATCACAGGCTAAACAAGAAATAGAGAAACCCAGTCCTATTTGTTAGGTATGTGTGGAGGAACTGAGATCAACAGTCTCCTGGCCTGGACTCTGTCTCCAAAGCCCTGTTTATGGAGCTGCCTCAGGAACTCTTCTTACTTACATATTCAGCAGCATGAAACTCTGAATTAATGACCTAGCCGGTAAATATCTATGTCTTCACAAAAGTGTTACTGGGTTAAATAGAAAAATATTTTTAGCATCATTTTTTGTATCCTTCACAGGCTCTGAAGAAACAATGGAAGAAGAGAGGTTGCTATGCCCTTTCTGCACAATACCTGTCACCTTGGGAACGTGATTCTCCTCAAGTACCATACTGCTAGTGGAATGGAGAACAAGACACGGGTTTAATTTCCTTCCGTCAAATTAACTTCCTTGGCTGCTGCGAGTAATGTGCATAATGATTAGCCTGGAGAACTGGGAGCTGATAGGAACTACTGAGCACTTGTTCCCAAGCCCCTTCCAGTTCAAGAGCAGCTGCTTTTCAGTGCCAGCAGCCCAGTCCCAGGAGGTGTTAACCAGGGCACAGGGCAGTTCGTGCAACACTTCACCCCAGAGAAGGCACCAATGCGCTGGCCTGACCCGGAACGCCTCCTTCATTCTTGCTTCACTGGTACAGAGGAGCAAGGAGGACGGAGGGGTTTAGAATCATACCATTGTGGATTTAAATGCTGGTCCAGGCACTACCCAGACTGGACATACATACCTCAGGGCCTCCATTTACTCCTCCTTAACACGGGAATAAAGTCACCTGCCACATAGTTACTGGGAGAAGCATGGAAGTGCAAGTGTGAAGCTTCAATGGTATGCAATACAGATTCATTTATGTTGTGTTTTCACTGCTGAAAATTCACCTTAGAAATATCAATAGCAGTTAAATAGTGGTTTCATGTAAGTCAGCCCAACCCACTGAGCTACAGGAACAAAGACAGTATTTTACAACAAAAATTTTAATTCCCAGAAATACTGGTATCAGAAGAAGAAATGAGACAGAGAAACACATTCTAGGGCATACTCTCTCAGAAGGCAAGACCTCCTTTCCCTTCCCTTATATAACAGTACATGGCTCCAGGCTGTCCCAGATCACATTGGTCACCGGAACACTTTCTGAATAGGATTGTCCCCTCTATGGGGAATTGGAACACATCTAAATGAACCAGGCCTGCTGGGCAAACATCAGTTGTTTTTAAGGGCAGAGGGCTGGATCAGGAGAACCGTGAGCTGAGGGATTCAGGAGCGGAAAGAAACAGAAGGTAATCATGGAGCTAAGAAAGCATCGGAGGTCGGGAGCCACGGGATGTGGAGCAGTTCTTAGTCAGAGTCAGTATCAGAGCTGAAGACAAATGAAGTCAAATACCTAAACTCTAAAGAAAACTCAATACAGTCAGGTGCCAGATACTCTCTCCAGGTTTTCCAATACAAATTCCTGCAACTACACTCGCCTCCTCTCTCTCTCTATGGAAGCAAATGATGACAAGTCAGAAAGACAGGCACCTACGTATGGGTCAGCACAGGAGGAAATGTTTTGGTCACTGAAAAATGGTTCCAAGAGACTTGGACTGACATTAAGAAAGAGAGACTAGAGATGCTATTCCTCAGCTGGATACCTGTGCACACACAGACCTTGTGGACTTCTCTGTGTCTAGGCAGGGAGAAGCACTGGAAAGAACTAACAGGGCTGAAAATAAAAGGTGACCAGGGGAAATCTGCATGTCCCGTATGCATGCTTCCTATGTGTCAAATGGACATGGTGATAGATAACCAGCCTCCAGCCATTTCCCAGGGTTGAAGGAGAAAATCCTAGCAGAAGACGTCGAATCACCCTACTGCAGACAGGCAGGTCTGCCCACACCCTGCCGAGGTCCCCAGTCGCGCGGAACACAGGCCGAATCAGTCCGCTCCAGACAGGCAGGTCTGTGCACGCCCTGCCGAGGTCCTGAGTCACGCAGAAGACACCGAATCACCCCACTGCAGACAGGCAACCACCTGATTCCACATTACCAAGGCGCAGAGGACACCAGACCAAAAGACCAAGGTACTGATTCCCACTGTTCCCGGCCCAGAGGTAGGGGCTTCTGAGCCGTCATCCCACTGCTCCTGGTCCAGAGGAAGGGGCTTCCCGGTCAACATCCCTTCCGCTGCTCCCAGCCCAGAGGAAAGGGCTTTTGGGCCACCTTCTGTCCCGCTGCTCCTGGCCCAGAGGAAGGGGTTTCCCGGCCACCATCCCTCCGGCTGCTCCCAGCCCACAGGAAAGGGCTTATGGGTCACCATCTCTACCGCTGCTCCCGGCCCCTGTACCAACTCACCCAGCTCAGAGGAGGTAATCCGTGCAGGCGCTAACAGTCCCCCGCCCCCGTCAAAATGAGAAAACACATAAATAAGTCTCAAAACCAGACTTCCAGATCACCTACAGCAACCCCAAAGGGAAATGAGATGGAACACTCTGATACTCAACCACCTGGACCCACTGAACTGGCAACCAAAGGGGATATGGAAAAAATGAAATCAGAAATAATTTCTCAGATAACAGGAGAAATTGTGCCCTTACTGCAAGACATAATTAATAAATCTAGAGAGGAGCTGAGGAACATGATGGAATCCCAACGTAAGAAACAAATGGAATCCGTAAAACAGATGCAAATAGATTTCCAGGACATGAAAAACTCCATTGAAAGTCTACACAGCACAATGAGCCAATGTGAGGACAGAATTTCAGATATAGAAGATAAGATTGCAATTAGTGACCAGGAAAAGAAAAATTGCTTCAAAATTATAAGGGAACATGAGAAATCAATCCAGCAGCTGCTAGATGATGCAAAGAAGAATAACATAAGACTGATTGGGCTCAATGAAGAAAGAGGAGAGAGTGCAGATGACATAAAAAAATCTCTTCACAGAAATAATGGCAGAAAACTTCCCAAGCAGGGGAAAAGAGCTTGACATGCAGATAAGTGAGGCATATAAGACTCCAAATAGTGTTGATCAAAAAAAATCTACACATAGGCATATAATAGTTAAGATTCCAGAAACACAACAGAAGAACAAAGTTCTCCAAGCAGTCAGAGAAAAGAAACAAATCACATACAAAGGAAAGCCCACCAGAATCACAGCAGACTTCTCAACACAAACCATCAAGGCAAGAAGAGCTTGGAGTGACATATTCCAAGCCCTAAAAGAAAACAGCCTCCAACCCAGATTGATGTACCCTGCAAAACTAGCTTTGAAAATGGATGGAGAAATAAGATACTTTCATGACAAAGAGCACCTAAGGAACTCTGTGAATACCAAACCAGCACTCCAAAAAATTTTACACAATAGCCTAGGAACAGACATTGAGGATCACAACCCCAGGAAGCAAAGCAGAATGAACCCATCTGGCATGACAAGAAATTAAATGTAAAGGGGGAGAACCCAACAAAAAGAAAAAGTCATGGCAATGACAAGTCAATACGTTTCAGTTATAACCATCAATGTTAATGGTCTCAATTCACCAATCAAAAGAAATAGACTGGCAGAATGGGTCAAGAAGCAAAATCCAACAATATGCTGCATACAAGAAACACACTTAATTCAAAAGGAAACTCACAGACTGAAAGTTAAAGGGTGGAAAACAATACTGCATGTGACAGGAACCTGAAAAAAAGCAGGAGTAGCTATCCTCTTGGCAGATCAAGGAGATTTCAAACCAACACTGATTAAGAGAGATGAAGAAGGACACTACATCCTTGTAAAGGGAAGAATCCAAGAGGAAGAGATGACAATCATAAATATCTATGCACCAAACACTAGTGCACCCAACTATATAAAACAAATACTAACGAACATGAAAAGCCATATATGCACTAATACAATTGTAGTGGGTGACCTCAACACCCCACTGTCACAAATAGATAGATCAACTAGACTAAAAATAAGTAATGAAATACTAGAACTCAATTGAACTCTTGAACAAATGAACTTAACAGATGTTTACAGAGTGTTCCACCCCACAAAATCAGAATACACATTCTTCTCAGCTGCACATGGGTCATTCTCCAAAATAGACCACATACTCACACATAGAACATGTTTAAGGAAGTGCAAAGGAATTGAAGTTATCCCCTGTATATTATCAGACCATAGTGCAATGAAATTGGAGATCCATAGCAAAACAAACTCAAAAAATTTCATAAACACATAGAAATTGAACAACACATTTCTGAATTACCAATGGGTCACAGAGGAAATTAAAGAAGAAATCAGACAGTTTCTTCAATGAAATGACAATGACAATACAACATATCGCAAGCTATGGGACACAATGAAAGCAGTCTTACAAGGGAAATTCATAGCAGTGAATATGCATATTAGGAAAACAAAACGAACCCAATTAAACAACCTGATGCTGAACCTCAGGCTTCTAGAAAAAGAAGAGCAAGACAACCCCAGAGCTCATACAAGGGAGGAAATTATAAAGATCAGAGGAGAAATCAATGCAATGGAGACTAAGAGAACGATACAAAAAATCAATGAAGCCAAGAGTTGGTTCTTTGAAAGAATCAACAAAATTGATAAACCTTTAGTCAGCCTTGTCAGAAAAAGGAAAGAAAAGGCCCAAATCCATGCAATTAGGAATGAAAAGGGTGAAACTACAACAGACCCAGCAGAAATCCAGAGGATCATCAATACCTACTTCCAGAACCTATACGCCAATAAGATGGACAACACAGAAGAAATGGACAGATTCCTAGACACATATGAATTACCAAAGTTGAATGAAGAAGACCTAAAAATTCTGAACAACCCAATATCAACCAATGAAATTGAAAATGTAATTAAAAACTTATCAACTAAGAAAAGCCCGGGCCCTGATGGCTTCACTGCTGAATTCTACAAGACATTTAGAGAGGAACTGCTGCCACTACTGTTTAAACTCTTCAATGAAATTGAAAGGGAAGCAATACTCCCAAATTCATTCCTGGAAGCAAGCATCACCTTGATCCCCAAAGCAGAGAAAGACCCAACCAAAAAACAGAACTATAGGCCAATCTCACTAATGAACATAGATGAAAAAATCCTTAATAAGATACTGGCAAACAGAATGCAGAAGATCATCAAGAAGATCTTACACCCTGATCAAGTGGGATTCATCCCAGGGATGCAAGGATGGTTCAATATATGCAAATCAATCAATGTAATACACTGTATCAATAGAGCCAAGGACAAAAACCATATGATTATCTCCACAGACACAGAAAAAGCATTTGACAAAATCCAACATGCATTTATGATAAAAACCCTACAAAAAATTGGAATAGATGGTCTCTACCTCAAACTGATAGAAGCCATCTATGAAAAACCAACAGCCAATATCATACTCAATGGTCAAAAACTGAAATCCTTCACACTAAAATCAGGAACAAGACAAGGATGCCCACTATCACCACTCTTGTTCAATATAGTTCTGGAAACATTAGCCATGGCAATTAGACAAGAGAAAGAAATAAAAGGAATAAAGATAGGAAATGAAGAAGTCAAATTGTCATTATTTGCAGATGACATGATACTCTATATAGAAGGCCCCAAGAACTCCACCAAAAGTCTTCTAGACTTAATAACCAAATTCAGTCAAGTAGCTGGTTACAAGGTCAACACACAAAAATCAATACCTTTCCTCTACACCAATGACAGACTCACTGGGAGAGAAATAGCTCAAATAATTCCTTTCACAATAGCATCCAAAAAAATACCTAGGAATCATCCTAACAAAAGAAATCAAAGACCTCTTCTCTGAAAACTATGGCACGCTGAAAAGAGAGATTGAAGATGCTATCAGAAAATGGACAGACATCCCCTGCTCCTGGGTAGGAAGGATTAATATAGTGAAAATGGCCATACTTCCAAAACTGCTATATAGATTTAATGCAATTCCAATTGAGATCCCAGCAGCATACTTCATAGACCTCGAGAAAACAATCCAAAAATTCATTTAGAATAAGAAGATACCCAGAATAGCAAAAGCAATTCTAGGTAACAGAGACATGGCAGAGGGTATCACAATCCCCAACCTGCAACTCTACTACAAAGCTACTGTGATAAAAACAGCATGGTACTGGCAAAGAAACAGGCTTGAGGACCAGTGGAACAGATTAGAAGATGCAGAAACAATGCCAGACACACTCAGCCATCTCATCTTTGATAAAGGAGCCAAACACCCTCACTGGAGGAAAGATATCCTCTTTAATAAATGGTGCTGGAAAAATTGGGCTTCAACTTGCCAAAGATTAAAACTAGACCTGTATCTCTCACCATGCACTCAACTAAAATCGAAATGGATTAAAGATCTAAATATTAAAATAGAAACTCTGAACCAGTTGGAACAGAGGTTAGGTAGAACCCTTGAAGACATCAGTGTAAGAAAAGATTTTATGAACAAAACCTCAGTTGCCCGTGAACTAGCACAAACAATCAACAAATGGGATCTCTTCTTATTAAAAAGCTTCTGCACAGCAAGAGAAACCACCAATAGAGTGAAGAGACAACCCACAATGTGGGAAAAAATCTTCACCTGCTCTTCCTCAGACAAAGGTCTACTATCTCGAATCTACAAAGAACTTAAAAAGATCAGATCTCCCAAATTTAAAGACCCAATCGAAAAATGGGCATCTGAAATGAACAGACATTTCTCAGACAAAGAAGTAGAAATAGCAAATAAATACATGAAAAAATGTTCAACGTCACTGGTCATTCAAGAGATGCAAATGAAAACAACGCTGAGATTCCACTTCACTCCAGAAAGAATGGCTGCTATCATGAAATCAACCAATAACCAATGCTGGCGGGGCTGTGGGGAAAGAGGAACCCTGCTCCACTGCTGGTGGGAGTGTAGACTGGTGCAAGCACTGTGGAAATCAGTATGGAGATACCGCAAAGAACTAGGACTGGAAATCCCATTTGACCCCGCTATTCCACTGCTGGGGATCTTCCCCAAAGAATTAAAAGAATCATACCACAGTGATATATGTGCGCCCATGTTCATAGCAGCACAGTTTGTAATAGCTAAAAGTTGGGAAACAGCCCAAATGCCCATCAACTGGAGACTGGATAAACAAAATGTGGTTCTCTTATAAAATGGAGTACTACTCAGCCATAAAAAATGAGAAATTAGAGACATTTATAGCTAAGTGGATGCACATTGAGGCCACACTCTTAAGTGAAATAAATAGGACACAGATGTGTAAATACCGAACAGTTTCTTTGGTGTGAGAAACTGAAAGTGTAAATAAGGACTAAATGTATAATAGGTCATGTGAAATAGGAAGAAAAGGGGCAACGGGGAAGGAAGTGGGAGGGCTAAGGGAAAGGATAGAAGGGAATGGGATTAATATAAGAAAATGGAAAAATAGGAACAAAATCTTTGTAAATAGGGAGGGCTGGAGGGGTTGAAGGGAGGGCTGGGCAAAGGTGAAAAACAAGAACCAAGAGAGGCTATGTAAAGGTGCAAATTTCCAATGATGAATGTCATTATATTGTATACCTACAATGTACCAATGATTAGAATGAATAATCGATAATGCAAAATAGGAAGAAAAGGTCCAAAGGGGTAGGGGTAGTGGGAGGGGCAGGGGAAAGGAAAGAAGGGAAAGGAAAAATGCTGAGAAATGGAAAAAATGGAAACAACATCTTTGTAAATAGGGAAGGGTGGAGGGCGTGAAGGGAGGGCTAGGAATGGGGAAAAATTAAGAACCAAGGTGCATTATGTAAAGGTACAATTCCCAAGGAGAAATGTAATTGTGTTGTATACCTACAATGTACCAATAAAAGAATTTAATACAAAAAAAAAAAAAACATTAAACCAACTTCTGGTACAAAAAAAAAAAAAAAAAGAAAACCCTAGCAGGAAAAAGCTATGGGCGTATATTGCTGGAAAAGAAAGATAAAAGGGGGAGTGGTGAGCTATAGAAGCCCAAAGCAGAGTGAATCTCCACATGAGAGACACTTACAATGTGGCAGTCCTACAAGCACAGACCCTCACAGTGACCCCGAAAGAGCCGGAGTTTGGAAGCCACAGGTGTGGTAAAACTGCAAATCCAGACTGTAGCCCAGCCCCAGTGCAAGCCCTCAGGCCAAAGCTGGGATGGTGTTAAAGAAAGCAGAAGAGATTAGGGCACCAAGTTGGATAGAAGATTGAAGTCTCCAGCTAACCTAGACTTTTTTCTATCCAGAAGTCACTAGAAAGCTATGGAATCTGCCCAGGATACCAAGAGAATGGTTTAGGGCACTGATTAAAAACAAAGTTGCTTCTTGTTTTATTCCCTCAACAGATTTCAGATTGTTCAACTGTCCAGTTACATTAAATCCTGCTCTGAATTACTGACTGAGTTCAAGACCTAGGAAGTGGGTCAAAGTCCAGAAAATAAGGCAATGGGGCAGAGAGGAAAGTGGAACAAACAGAAGAACCAAGACAGTAAAAAGGTTCCAAGGCCCAGGCCATGTCTTTACTTTAATGGTGAGGGGCAGAACTGGCCTCCCAGCTCTGAGTCAAGAAGACATCCTGACCCAGGGATGGAGCCCACCCAGCTCATCTGCTGCAGCCAAAGTGCCAGCATGGATGCAGCAGGGCAGAGAACCCCGGCCTCAGAATTCCACTAAGGTAGAGGTTCAGAGAACATACATCCCCTTCCTCTGCAGAAACTGAGGAACACGTTAAGAGACAGGATTCTGCCTCACAAACAAGGATTTACACCCAGCTCTGCCACTCTATGGCTACAGGAATACAGACAAGAGGCTCACTGTATTTCCCCAGCACTGCAAGGGCTGCTGCTGTTACACAGGGGAAGCTTCGGCCCCGAGAGGCCATACATCTTGCCAGAATTCGTTTCCAGTAGCTAGTAGGAGAGTCAAGTGGACAGCACCAATACATTCCACTGCAAAGCTTTCTGTGGTTCCAAGTTAAGAAAATCACAACACTCTCTGAAGTGTTCTGTAAGAAAATGCTTTGAAAAAATAGACTTTAGAGCATAAGATGCTGCCATTATTATCTACAAGCGGACGATAATAGGACTTATAAGACTGAAACCACAGCTATTATTCACCATGATGGGTTGTTCAATTCTGACTCAAATGACTACGGACTGTCCAGAAGATGGGATCTTAATGTCTCAAGTGCAGTCCATTCCATGTGATAAAACAGCAGAAAAACCAACAGGAATTTATTAAATTAAGATTTCCTTAGACAACAGAGAATTCCAAATAGCAGAGTGAAGATAACACGTCATATTTATGTTCTCAGTGCAAGTTTTAGGTGCAACTTCACCCAAAAGCCTGAGCTTGACATGATCTAGTTTTTGAAAGTATAAGCAAATCTCAATCTTGTTTTTGTTTTGTTTTCATTTTCTAGTAACTTGGAATCAATATAACATGATTTTCAGAATCCACAAGTCATTTCCACAAAATGCTCTGTATCCAGGAGAAGGCAAGAATTTCATTATTATATCAAAATAATATATATTTTGGGGCCTGGGATTTAGCTCAGTGGTTCCAGTGCCTGCCTCACAAGCGCAAGGTCCTGAGTTCGATCCCTGGTACCAAAAAAAATAATAATAATAATTATTATTATTATTATTATATATTTATATTATTGTTTAGTATCATTCCAGTCCCTTCACATATATTCATTAATATCCTCAGAGCGATGGTATAGGATACATGCTACTACTATCCTCATTACACATATGAAGAAAACGAGGCACAATGAAGATAAGTAAGTTTCTCAATATCCATAGCTAATAACAGAGAGGGGATTTTAATTCTGTCTCTAGCCCATGCTGCATAAGATTTGATTAGGAAAGAATCAGTAGAACCAAGGTCAAGTTAGTTGAGGACAGTTACAAAGGGAGAAACACCAGTTAAGCAGGATATACTGAGAGTAAAATCCACCCTGGATACGATGGCCTTGGCCTTTTTCACTAGAATTATGCAGTTTCAGCCCTTTGGGGTTTCCTTTTTATCTATTAGCAAAGCCATTTCGGTTACTGCTAACCATATGCCAGAGATTATACAAGGCAAATATCACATTATGCATTCTGCATTTTTCTTTGGATTAATTCTTTGAAATATTTAATTCTGCCATAAAATAATAATACAAAGCTTTTAACATCTGAAGTGTATTTACACAAAAATGTTTTTTTAAATGTATCAAGTTAGATAAGGTTACAAAATTTGGTGGGGGAGCTGCCTAGCAATACCTGTATTCTCCAATTCTCTTCAAGAGGACTGTACTACCATCCTTATAGTTTAAGGCATATATGGTGCCCATAGTCATTTGTTTTATCTGTGAGCTTCAGAGGGGTAAAAGTCATGCTCAAATGTCGAGAGTAGCGGTTCACAAAACACAATCTGATCTTAGTTTAGTGCATAGTGATAGATATGGGTCTAGTTTTAATCTTTCGCAGATTGAAATCCAGTTTTTCCAACACCATTTATTAAATAGGCTATCAAGTGCCCATCAACTGGGGATAAAGAAGATGTGGGGTTTTTTTAAATAAAATGGAGTACTACTCAGCCATAAAGAAAGAGAAACTAGAGACATTTATAGCTAAATGGATGCATATTGAGGCCATACTATTAAGTGAAATAAATAGGAAACACATGTGTAAATACCAAATAGTTTCTCTAGTGTGAGAAGCTGAAAGTATAAATAAGAATTAAAATGATTAAAACGAATAATTGACAACTTGAAATACGAAGAAAAGGTCCAAAACAGTAGGGGAAGTGGGAGGGGCAGGGGAAAGGGAAGAAGGGAAAGGAAAAATTATGAGAAAAGGAAAAAATGGAAACAAAGTCTTTGTAAATAGGGAAGGGTGGAGGGGGTGAAGGGAGGGCAGGAATGGGGAAAAAATAAGAACCAAGATGCATCATGTACAGGTACAAGCACCCAATGATAAATGTAAACATACTGTATACCTAAAATGCACCAATAAAAGGATTTAAGCAAAAACAAAAAACAGAATCCGAACATCAAGAATGAAGGAGAAATGCCTTGCCTGGGAACTTTTTAGAAATGCAAAATTTCCTGGCAGTCCATCCTGTGTCTCCTTCCATTACGTGGACACACACGCTGTGGTAGGCAGCTGAGCTTAGGAGGAAGAGTAAGGGGGAAGGAAAGGCCCAGGGACCCTGAACAAACATCCAGCCCAGTAAAAAAAACAAATGTGCAGCTCAATTTCAATAATTATACAGAGTTTATAAAAATTCAGACAAAACTTCATGTTGTCTTATCTTGCTAGCCTATAATTTCACTGCTGAGGCTCTAGGTTAAACTACATTTCTTCTGTTTCCCTTTACATACATATTGTAAACCACCAAAACCTCTTCATGAAATGAGGCAGGACATATCTAACAAAAGATAACCCCCTTTGATCTCATAATCCTCCTGACATATCATTCTCATTCTTACCTACTCAAGGCTAGTTTTTTAGTGACAAGTTAAACAGGTAAATCAGATCCAAACAAATTATGAATATTTTCAGCAAACACAGATGACTCAATCAACCTGAAACCTCAAGGAAACCAGTATGACTGGGAGGAAACCACTCACTTGGTCATTTCAACACCATTTTTATTTTAATTCACTAAAATTCTGTTCAAAATCAAAGACAGTCCAAGTCTAGACGCTATTTGGAGGCTCAAAGAAGAAATTTAATCATTGAGTTGTGGTGACCAAAGTAAGTTAATGTCCCTTGCAAACTAAGCAAATTATTCCCTTTTCCCTGCAAATGGGCCATCATCATAAATGTCGGCCATCAAGGTGCCAAGTGACTCCGCACAGACCACTCAGGGAACACAAGACGGTGATGAGTCATCACTAATGAACTGAACAGTATCTGGTAGGTGAAAGGATAGGAAGGCTGTAAAGAACAGAAAGTATACAGAGAAGAGTTCCCCAATATTTGCGGTACATACGTACTCTATTATAAGAGAGAGTGGGCATGTGGGGAGGGTTAAAAGAGATAAGAAAAGGAAGGAATGCTGCCTGAGTTCCTACCATGCATCAGCCCCACAATGTCTCATTTGATTCTAAGCTATACAGTAGAACTGCCAGCCTATTGTGCAAAGAAGGAGTGGAAAATGCAGAGAATTAAAATAATGCTCTCAAAGTCAGGTAGCAAATAAAGTATAAAGCTAAGATATGAAGTCAGATTGTCTGGCTTCAGAGACAATTATTACCATAAAAATAAGATATTCCAATATTGATTACTCATCCAATATGACTATTGAGTTGAACTGCTAACTTGATTGGCTTGAGAGATGCCTAAGGCATTACTAATGTGTCTGAGAGGGTCATGGAAGTGCGACCTTGGGTAGTTTATCCCCTGACCCCTTCCCTTCTGACACTGTTCTTCTCCTCTGCTTCTTGGCTGCCGTGCCATTTTTACCTTACAGCTGGCCAACCATGGACTGAACCCTCCGAAATCATGAGTCAAATAAACATCTTCTCCTATAAGTTTCAGGTGTCGGGTGTTTCCTCCCAGTGACAGGAAAGGTAACTAATACATCCAGTACTATCAAACATTTATGAGGTTCTAGTAATAAAATGCTTGGGGGAAACGACTAGAAATCATACAACTATAAAACTAGCACTATGAGAGATATATATGGTCCTAAGAGAGTATCCACCAGAAATTTCATTTGGGTAGATAGGTCAACTAAGAGGGCCGTAACTGACCTGAGATCTGAAAAAATAATAAAAGACAGCTAGGTGGAGGCTGTAAGGAATGAAGGGATGATAGTGCAGGACTTCTGGCAGGTGTGTGGGGAGATACAGGTGTTTTGTGTGAATGGAGAGAAGGTGGGAGTGTGGTGCAACCTGAGGCCAGAAGCCACAGAGATCTTAAGGGTCCCTGTGACCACCATGGAGATGTACCTCTTTCCATGCAGCAGTGAAAAGCTGTCAAGAATAGGGGGATGGCATGCTCAGCTGTTCATTCTAAGATGATTATTTGGTGTTCTCCATACGAAACTATCTGAAGATAGCCAGAATGAAGTTAAGAGGCCACTGCACCATCAAGTGGCGGGAACTGGGGGAACTGTAAAGATAGGAGGTAGATAAAATCAAGTGAAGATGATGATGCATTGGACATGGGGGTGAAGAGGAGAAAAGGGTTAAGGGGTCATGAATGCCTCATGAATCTGTGATTGACTCAACAAGAGGGCTGCTGCTATAAATCACAGGTGGAGATAACACCAGAAAAATGGGTGAAGTGGGAATGCTCCAATAGCCTTTAATGTCTGGGGAAGGAACACAAACCAAGAAGTAGCAAGAATGCCAGAGCGCCATGTGTAGGGTAGCATTTGAATAGTTATGCTGCTGCTTACACCTGTAATATAAAGCCAAAATAGATAAAAACCTGCAGGCTATCTGAAGCTTTTTCACTTAACAAAGATTCCAAAAGATTAGTCAGGAAAATCCTTTAAATAATAAGCTCAGCTCTTTCAAAATTATTTCACTCACAAAAATTTCATTACAAACAAATTTTTAGAAATGGCCAAATCACACTGCCATCATTATTGGAATCGTTCAGTACCACAAGTGCTACTCAAGTCCTAGGTTCAATATGAGGAGACGGAGACTGCTCTTCTGCTTCTGCCTCTATGGCTGCCTGACCTTGGTCAACTCACCAAGTTCTCTTTTTCTGAAAAATGAAGGGGTGGATAATCTCTACATACACCCTACGAGTAATGCCCTGTGTCTCACTGTGTCTCACTGCCTGCGTGGTGACATCACATGGAGAACAAGCCTCATTCCTCCTATTACACAGGATGTGGGTGAAGCTACTGGGGATTAGAGCACAGAGTCAGATAAGCAAACAGGGTTTTAAATCCAGGACTCCTGAGTCTCAGCTCAGTGCTTTCTCCACATAATTATTCTCAATCATTTCACAGACCCTTCAGCTGCAAAACTGAAAGACATCACGGTAAAAGAAATCTATTGTCTTTTTCTACCAAGAAATTATCCTCTCACTTCTGATCCAACACCCTCGGTTTCCTTTGACCAAGCCTACCTCCCCTGCTCGAAGTCACCGGATTTGAGTAAAGGTGACTCCCACTCCGATTTCTCAGGACCGGTTATTCAGTATTTTACAGATTCCTGGATACCTAGTACCTAGGTGGTTCAGAGGCAAGCACTGGACCCAGTACAGATTCTGTGACACTTGATAGGAGCGATGGGATTATTTAGGAAGACAAGCCGAAGCTGATGGGAGCAGTTCTAAAAATCTGTTTAGGAAGAAAATCGACCAAACAAAGCCAGCAAAGGAGAGAATCCTGGTGACACTATTTGAGCCTTGGCACCAGTCTTGCCTGAAGACTGTCCTCCCAATTATTTTCCGCCATGACTGTTGACGCAGTTTTGAGTGAATATCTCCACCATGTGAACGCCAGAGCAGCCCGTTCAGCACACTCAAGCATCCCTGGCTTCCTCTTCCTTTCTCACTGGTTTCGCAAGGAAAACATTTTTGGCTGGTAACTCTGAATCTGTAAGACATCTCCATATTTGTGGCTTAATATAAGGGAAATCGGGAGGTGAGAAACAGGAATAAGGCCATACAAAATGTTTTAGGCTTAAGAAGTTTGTCACAGCTCTAATGATTTTTGTAAACTGTTCACAAATTTAAGAAAATAGCCCCAACAGGACTTTGCTTTGTTCAGATGAGTGTCTGCTAGGCACGGTTGTTAACCACAGTTAAAATATACACTTCACATCCCTGTATTTCCTGCCGCTCTGCACAGCTAGTTTATCTCCTGGGTATAGAAAAGCATTCACTTTTATTTCACATCCTGTCTTGCCCTACTCTCCTGCCTTTCACATCACGTCACTTTGATGGTCCTGAGACGCCCAGAGATTCATGATCCCTTCTAAAATTCCTTTCTCAACTTCTGCACACACCTCTAAAAGGACTTCTAACATGAAAAACAATAATTAATAAGTCAAGGTGTCAAAGACACATGCTTTTCTTTCCATCTGATATCTTTTTCACCTCCTTATCTGCCTTCCAAAGTATTACTTATTAATCTATATTTTCAAGTGCCTTGTATTAGATAGCAGGGTGGGTTCTACATGTGGCTGTCACTGGTTTTGCTGTGATGGAAACAATCCCAATTGGGGCCGGGGATGTAGCTCAGTGGTTCTGCCACCTGCCTCGCAAGCACAAGGTCCCGAGTTTGATCCCCAGTACCAAAAAAAAAAAAAAAAAGAAAGAATCCCAATATGTCAGTAGCTTAAAACAACAAAAGCTAATTTACCTAATGTTACACATGTATTGCAGGTCATTGGGGGTGAGCAAAAGGGCAGATAGCTCTAGGATTCAGATAGGACCCTAAGCTGACCAGCAGTGCCAATCTCAGTGCTGACTGGAAGGAGTTTGGGAGGTTTTTACCCACTAATGAGAAGCTCTGGCTTGGACGCAACACACACCACTTGTGCTCACAGTCCTTGGCCAGAACTACAAGTTTTACAGCAAACAAATTACAGCTTAGAAGCAGGTAGAGCCAGAATTATCTGGTGATCTGCTCGACAGCTGGGTACCAGAATCCTAAGGTCTTGGTTTCCCCAACAATCAAGCTATAGGAAAGGGCATCAGGAAAGCTAAAGGGGGAGAAAGAGAAGGGGAAACTTCTGCAGATAAACTGATATGTAATATTTTTTAATTTACATTTATCCTCAGAAAAATGAATTTTATAGGACTTTTATCTTCAAAAATATGGAATTACTTAAGGGAAGAAGACACACACTTCACAGTGGTTAGGGTCTCTAAAGATCTGACCAAACTCCGGGTGTGGGAAGTGTCCTAGGAAACTGAATCCTGCAGAATTTCTGCAGCTCAGCCACATTCAGAAATCACCAGGAGACAGGAATAGGAATAATGCGCTGAGCAAAATGTCAACCCTAACCCTCACCCTTGGGGATTCATATCCTCACCTTTAAAGTGAAGGCTGTAAAACCCATCACATTGTGTCCTGTGACCATTAGACATGCACACACACAAGCACCCAGCACAGTGTCATGTGTGAGAGCTTCCGGAAAGGTTAATCTCCTTTGCCCTTTGTAGCTTAGCAACTTGCACAATTCCTGAGGACAGAGGTGCTCGATATATTCAGAGAAAGAAATGGAGGAAGAGAGATGAACTATCCAAAATAATTAAAACCTGAGTGATTCACATATTTCTGCTGTGCATCATCAGATGTTTAGATAAACATTCTGTGACCAGTGTGCCATGAAAAATGTTGGAAATACAATGAAGGAGTCGTTACTCTAACATTTGTTCTGTGGCACCTCAGGGAGAAAAATCAAAAGGATAAGGGCATAAAATAGCCCCCAAAGATGGACCCTCAAGTTCACACAATGACAGGCATTAAGTTTCCACCTGGGCACACACATCCAACAGTGTAGACGAAGAGACTCAGAATCCATGCCTGTGCTTGGTCTGGTGGCTCCATGAGCATCCTCAGTCCTCAAGTAGAAAGCTAATAATAAATACGGCCTGTCACTCTAAGGCCAGAAAAGGCACTCAGGGTCTTAAATGTCTTTAACAACAAAGGGGGACATTCTAATTAACCAGGATAAGCCATTTGCTGAACACACCGCTGCTCAACTTGACCACGTTTCCTCTTACACCCAACTTGAAGATGCTTGGTATAAAGCAGATGTTATTTCAGAACAAAGATTATTTCATTCCTTTCATAGCATCATAAAACATGCTATTTACATAGTGCATAATACGGAAGGCCCAGGCCCAGTTTTATATTTTATTCTAACAATACACACACACACACGCACACACACATCATCTAGTCAGGAAGAATTAACATGTATAAAGTTTTAGCAACTTAGGTTTCCTTCTATGGTAACATGGTTTGTTTTTCTTTTTCTAAAAGAAAGCCATGGATTTATTATTTTCAGCTCCCTACTAAATGAGTTGAAAGGAGATTTATAAAGCAAATAAACAGGAAGATTTATGGTTTCTTTCTCAGAGTAGCTAAAAATTATGGAAAAACTCATTGACCTTTCAAGAGAAGAACCTGGTTCGGTTGATCAGAAACCAAGTGCACCTAAGAGGTTTCCAATTAAACCTTTAATTTAAGTCCTTTGTCTTTCTCTAGTAAATATTCTGGGGGGCCTGCTGAATTCCATTCCTACCATTTGAAGTGTAACTACCTGAGGCCATTACAAACAGCATTTCCCGTCACACTAAGCACTAAGTATCCATAATGTTGATAATAATTAGAACATATGGGAAATGGAGGATGAGGAAGAGAAGAGAAATAGAGCAGGCAGCTAAGCAGGAGTAGATGATTTTGTAGAATAACCTAGGGAGAAATAAAAAAGATAGGGCAGAAGAGTCCTGTGTCCTACAAAGAGGAGGAAGGAGTTGAGTGGTAGAAGGTACAGGGCCGGGCTGAGTATTCTGGAAGGTTCTGCTGCAAAGTCTTCCAGAGGAGAGAGATCATGAAGGAGCCCAAGTAGCATCTCTGAATCTACGGGGACACAGGTCCTGTTCCGCGCTGACCCAAGGGTTGCCTAAACCTTTTCCCATCTAAGTCACCCACTAACGCTAATTTGGGAGCCATAACAAGAAGAAAAAGTGAAAACAGACAAAATACCTCCTCACAACTCTTTGATAATATGTTCTCCATTTTTGTCATGTTTTGTTTTACACCAAGACAAATACAGTTTTGGATTAGGATTGCAGGAATACCGTTTATTAATAGTGCAACCTTGGGCAAATCATTAATTCTCTCAGAGCCTGGGTTTTATAGGGATAATCTAGCTTGTAAAAGTTGGAGAATTAAGTGAATTAAGAAATATGAAATGCTTATCACAGTAACTAGCGTTGAATAAATGGTGAGAAAATACATGTTTTCATGAGTGGTAGCAGCTCTGCCATCATTTGTCTGCCTTAGCGCTGAAGAAGATCTGGAGAAATAATATGATTCAGTGCAGAAACAGCTGGATTCCTTACAAAAAGATACAAGTTTAAGTTTCACTTCTGAGCCTCAATTCTCTCATGCAGAGACGAGAGCTAAGACTGTAGGATCAGAGAAATCTAACACCACTATCCAACTACCTGGCTAACCTCAATCAAGTCTCTTGACTTCTCCTAGCCTCTGTTTCCTCATCTGTAAAATGAAAATAACAATATTTGTATTAGGGTATAAAGCGAAACAGCATATAGCACACAAATACATAAAATGTACTAATAAATGTTAGTGGCAACAATTACTATGATTCATTCACTCACATATGCATTCAAGAACTGTGTTTATTGAGCAGCTGCTATGTGCCAGGCAAGGCTTGATACCAGAGTTTCAGCAGTAAATGAAGCAGACAAAACCCCTTCACACCTGGGACCCTATTCTCCACATGAATAAGAATGCACTATGCACTGTAAGTGTTCATTAAACAATTCTGTGTGTTTAAAGAAGGGACAACGTGAAAAGAGCCCTAACCTTGGATTAGATTTCATTTAAGAAGACCTAGCTCTGAATCGTGGACACGTCTCTTGACCTCTCCAGGTTTTAGATTCCTCATCTATAAAGGAGTCTACCAATGAGAATGCACACTTTATAAGAGTTAATTCAGGAGATAAAGGTAATATATATTAAAGCACTTCATAAATTATAATGTACTATACAAACATTTATTATCACATTTACCTACATATACACTTCATAAACACACATTACACTCAAACTTTACCAAATAAGGGAAAACGGTGATGAACCAGTCTCTTCATACTTATTATTCAAAAAGCCTAAATAATCGGGCAACTTACAGAAGATAAACCATCGGTTTTACAAGAATTTACATTAAAGTTTCTTAAGCTTTTAAAACTCACCAGAGTTATAGGAAATCTTGGTGTGTGTCACATGAACACAGAGAGATCTCTGGGAATCCCTGAATTTGTAAATGTTCCTGAGATCCACAGTCAGGAAACACACTAAGGACTAATTTTCAAAATGTATTTCATAGAATTCCAGTTTCATGGATGATGACAGGTTTCCTATGTGAATGGAAATGATTCCATGTATACAACATTTAAGCAGTTCACTCTCCTGTAAGTTTTTCAAAATCATTACATGAAATACTGATATCTGGTCTGCACCATGTGATACAAATATCTGAGTGAGAAATCATGTTTTCCCTCCCTTCTTAGAACAAATGGAAATTTAACTAAACACAACTGAAACATGTAGGTAACCCCTCCAGATTTCCAGCAAGAGGCATTAGGGGACCAGCAGAAAGCCACAAAGCCCACAGCTGGGTTGGAACGGAGACACCAAAGGATCTGCCTTTTTACTCTGAAGCCAGTTAAATTCTGGCTGTGGTTTGGCCAGAAGTTTGGATAGTCGTGATCTATACTAAAATTTATTACAAAGTATGTTCAAAGGGGAAGCTGAAAATTGTATGTATGCTACATGAAATGGTATGTACTATGTGCAGTGCATGATATATAATACATATAACCTGAAATTGTTATATATGCATATGTGTGCCTATGATACATATCCGTGGACAACAAGAAAAGTCTGTTCCTGGAGCTACACCAGAACTACTCATACAATAAGCAGCAGACTTCATCAGCAGGGAAGCCAAGCATTAGCATTTGGCTGGGGAAGAAGGATGGCACTCAGATGTGTTCAAGAACACTTTTAAAAGCCCCTAATTTTCACTATCTATGGGAACAGCATTCATGAATAATAGGGAATAATCATTCACTACAAATGAGTTGCAATCCATCAAAGCGGATTTAGGAAAAAAATCCTCTTTTTGGTAGTAGATGAATCACTGGGCATGCACAAAATACTGAAAGCGTTTATCTTTTAAAAACTTACACATTTTCAACTTCCCACTAGA
The DNA here is from genome assembly GCF_053883595.1 of Heterocephalus glaber. Lineage (NCBI taxonomy): Eukaryota > Metazoa > Chordata > Mammalia > Rodentia > Bathyergidae > Heterocephalus > Heterocephalus glaber. Next base: position 10,028,800 of record NW_028258293.1, read on the forward strand.
CCGAGCTCCTCCGAATGCCTATACCCCAGACCAATAGAGGTACTGAAGCCTCACATGAGAACAGTCTCCCAACCTGCCACAGATCCTTGGGTGAGCACTCTGGCAAGGGGAGAGCTAACTAAAAGGCTCCTGAGGATCCGGGGAATCACCACTCATCACAGCCGACTTGCAATTCAAAGACGATGCTTTGTTTAGTACGCCCAGCAGAAAAAGTGCTGAGCTGGTGTGTCAGAAACACAAACATACATTCAGAGAAAATATTAATTCTGAGTGAGAAATTTGCCAAAGTCTAGGGCTGGAGAAGACAAACACCCAGTGTAGCCTGACAAATTACAAAGAGGAAAAAAAAAGATAACAGGGATCAACTGGAGTTATGCTTCCTCTGGATCATTCTGTATCTGTGAACCACTTATAAATCCTGGCTCTGCCATATAACAACACCTGTGTGATCTGGTGCCTGGTTTTCTTTATTGACCAAGTAGGATTGAGTAGGATAACAAGTATGAAGACCTGCTTAGCACACTACCTGGCACAAATATTAGTTTTCCTTTCTCATTCAGTAAAATGTGTCAAACACCTCTGAATGCCCCTTAGCCTAACACCAGTGGCTCACTATTCAATACTACCAACTGTGCACCCACTCACTCTATTCCAGGCACTCTCCAGGGTACCAGAGATAGAACAATGAGCAAAATAGCCAACTTTATCAGTCTTTATGAACATTCTGGTCCTTGCAAAGAGAATGCTCATTTCCATTCTTTCTTCCCAAAACTAAACAAATAAATGTTTAGCTTGTCAATCAAATGTAAAATATGTTTGCACAATGCTAGAAGCACCACCATGTGAACTGTCATCTCTCTGGCATACTAAGTTTTTCTAAAACTAGGTTCAAAAATGTTCCACACAAGTTTTGAAGAGCCAGGTGTTAGCGTCAAAAGACAAAATGCCATATTCGGCAACAGCAAGAAAAGTGATAAAGACCCAGACATGAAAGAGAAATCGCTGACTCTCCACAGCAACGCTTTAGAAGCTATCAGCTAGTACTAGACTTTCTCCAAAGCCTTTCAGTGCCAAAAGGAGGAAGGCAGCATGCTAGCAAAGATGTACAAGTCATACCTGGAACACATTTCATCTTAAAATTGGTAAAGGAACTAACGAAATCTCTCTATGAGATGCTAAGTGTCTTCATGGAAAGAACCCTTATGGTGCTGATTCTTGAGGACCACACAGTCCTTCCTTCATCAGTTCACTTAGAAAGTATGCTCTGCCTAAGTACTGTACTCAGTCCTAGGCTGTCTCGGTGACACAAAGATAAATAAAAAGCAATGCTGGCCTTCCAATAGCTCTTAACCCACAAAACACATTTTAAAAATGATAATAAAGGTCCTACCTAATAAAAGTTTACACAAAATACTATCAGAGCCCAGAAGAGGGGACCACAAAGTCAGCCACCAGAGTTTGATGCAGTGCAGATGAAAGAGCCAGAAAAGTAATCCTAAATTCACTTTTCCCACAACATCCAATCTCGCAGCCATTCCTGTCCACCTCACCCCCATCCACCACTACATCTTGCCTGGATGATTCAAAAGATGGATGATCGGTATCTCTGCCTTGCCACCATAGCCAGAATAACTTTTCAGAATTATAAATTGAATCTTATCACCTTTTTGGAACAACTTTTATCACCTTCGAAAAGTTTCCCTGGTCTCTAGAGTAGAACCTGCATTTCATGACATCCCACTTTCCTCTGCTCCCGCCCCTCTCCGGCCCCTGCGTGGTTTTCAGACATCCTGCTCTCAGAGCTCCCACCCTTCTTCTCCCCCTCTCTCCAGTCCCTAAGCCAGCTCTTCTGCGCTCTCAGCTTGCCTCTCCCTCGGAGCCTCACACTTCCTCATTAGACACTCAGCGTCCTTCATGGTCACTGTGGGCCCGATCCTGCGAGAATGCAGTCCTGGGGTATCTTTCCCATAACTCCAAGGCTCACTCCCTCCCCTTACTCACTACTCATGGACATACATCCTGAACCACATATTTTAGAACTTAATTATATCTAATTGAGCGCTTATTATGTTCAAAGTTAACTAAGAATAGACTGTGTGGAGATGAGCTAAGGAGAAAGAGGAGGATGTGGGAGGAAAGGGGAAGTAAAAATGATTAAGATGGGTATGCATATGTGCCAATTCCCCAAGATGACTGTAATTTTATGTATTAAAAATATATGCCAAAAAGTACTTTTAATTGTAAAAACCCTATATCAGGTTACATTTTGTCTTTGATCTTTCTGCTCTCTTAAGTTCCTTAAGGCAATCCTTAAAAGAGACTAATGAAATATCAGCTCACTAATTTTACAAATAGAAAATGGAAAAAGATGCAATTCTTTGGGTAAATGCACAAAGCGTAGAGCCAGGATTTCTAAGCCAGGTACTCCAAATCAAAATTGAACCTTTCCACTCAACTTCTACTAGTCCTGTCTAATTGTTCCTGATGCACAATTCTGGTTGACCCTTGCAAGCATCACAAAGAAGCCAAAGCCACAGCAGACAGGCACTAACACATGAGCTACAACAGCAAGACCACAGTAAAAACTTGGTGAGTTCAATCCTTCCCTTTCCTGTCTAAATACCAGCCATTTGGAAGATATTCAAAAGGCATGTTAGTTTCGAAACAGCCGAAAAGGTTTAAAGTTGTTAAATTTGTTCCCATTTAGAGTTCTAAAAGTTGGATTTGTCTCAGAAAAATAAGTGAGGACTTTATTTACTTCTTTTTTTCTTTTCTTCCTTCCTTTTTTGTTTTTGCAACCTAACATGCTAAGTACAGTAAATAACATAATGTATGCAATGTGCTAATAGATGTCTCACTGTGATCTTTAAGGTGAAGAAAAATCGTTGAAAAATAATGTAAGGCCATTGTGCACGAAATGCTTTCACATTCAATATCTTATCTCAACTTCATGACCAATCAATAAAGGTCTTTTCTTAGGCCTTAAAATTCCCATTTGGACTGCAAAAAAATCAAGACACAGTGACCTGGGTGACTTTCAGTACACAGTGAAGGAGGTTCAAGGTCTCCTTGTTCATAGTTCAATGATCGTCCACTGTACCACTATCCTGGGAGTTGCCAAGAAAATAAACGGAGACAGGGAAAACACTAGAAAGTAGGACTCTTTGAAGATAGCTGGCCACCAAGGCAAACTGCCAGGCAGGAGTGACCTACTTAGTTTCCTGCTTAAAGAGCTCTCTTTATTCTATATTCGCTTCATTTAAGTTATTCATCTTCTTTTGCTATGCTGCTTGAAATTTAACAGCCTGGAATTTTCTTAGTTAACAAGCATCCTTTTTTAAGAATACATGTCTCTCTGCTAATGTAAGATGGATATTTATCATTTACAAATGTATATGAGCCCTGCATGAATGTCTTTCCTCCTGACATAAGGCTCTCAGAACTCTAACATAAGAGACTGCAACTTCTGTCTGGAAAAAAGAAGATACAGGTGACACAGTGGTAGTCATGGAGAAGCCCATAGATAATAATATCAATAAGAAAAGGACAGGGAAATGGTTAAGAAATTAAGTTCTATGTAGTTTCTAAGACAGCAAATTTTAATACAATCAGCTGAAGCCAAAGCCTCAGGACATGGGAAATTAAAAAGTACAACACTTAAAATTAACAGGGGATTTTTTTTCATTTAGTAACAGGAAAATCTGCCAAGTAGAAAACTATTCACCAAAACAAATTCCTCCAAGGCACACAGATAAAGAATGTTTACCAGGCTCCCTTGAAGGTAGGTATGACCAGTAACTAAGTCCTGGCCAGTGGAATGTAACCAGTCCAGGCCCATAAATACCTCGCACTGAAAACTTTCCATCCTCTTTCAATTCCCTTCCAAAGTGACTTCAGAAGCCATGGATCGCACATATAGGGGCCAAAAGAGGGAAAAACTTGAGTCCCTGAATCATAGCTTTGAGGGAGAACACCTGGAAGTGTTTTAACCAGGAGCATCTATTTGAAAGACTATGTAAATGGAAAGAAAAGTTTTTATTGTTTTAAACCACACATAGTTTGATTTTTTTCTATAAAGAGTTGATCAGAACAATTTTTGAAAAATAATTCCTTTATGAAAATCAGAGTACAGGTACTCAACGTGATGGAGGAAAGGCATTCTGTAGCTAATAAAGGCAGTGCAGTTTATATGAAATAAAGTCAGCGAGTAGCATTTCAGCAATGTATGGACTGAGTACTGGCAAAAGCTAGCAGAAACAGTTCCTGCCTGGCCTACAGACCCCGAATTTTATAAATTAGCTCTTGAACAACACTAACAAGTTACATCTGACATAGGAAAGCAGTATCATACATATGAGTCATCTCGGAGCTCAACTTTACCTTCTTTTCCTTTCTTTCTTTCCTTGTCTCCTTCCTTCTTTCTTTTCAACAAATATATCTGACTGTCTATATAATTCACCATGCACTATTCCAGATGCTGGAAATGCAGTGAATAAAATAAAATGCCTGCCCTCATGCAGTTTACATTCTAAAGAAGTAAAGTCAGATAATAAACCTTTAAACAAAAACAAACCACACTTTTAGATAACACGTGCTATAAACAAAATAAAACACAAAAATTAAACCGGACTACAGAGTAGCAGAGGGTAGTAGCAGAGCTAATTTAGCCAGAGTTTAGGAAAGGCTTCTTCTAAAGGGGTCACATTTGAGCTACAATTTGAGTGATGACTACACAGAGAAAGAGACTGCAAAGACTTGGATGAAGAGCACCCCAGACTGAGGAAAGAACCACCGCCCAGGCAAAGGGAGGGACACCAAGAATCCCAGTGTGTTCAGAGAAGAGGCACACAGAGAACGTGGTAGGAGGCAAGCACGGAGAAGCAGGCAAGTTCCAGTTCACACAAAGCCTTCCACGTATCCAAGTCGGTTTATCATTCCAAGAGGCATGGGGGTACAAGGCCACTGCAAACAGAGATGAGACTTCTTCTGACTGACACTTTAAAGGCTCAGGCCCATAGACGTTCAGAGGGGAGACTAAGAGGTACGAAAGTGGATACCACTGTGATCACCAGCTAAGAGATACAGGAAGCTGGGACTAGTGTGGAGCAGTGAATATAGCAAGATATGGGTGCTTGTGACTCATTTGCAGTAAAGCAAACAAGACTTCCTGATGTAGCAGCTCTTGGGGGTAAGGATAAGAGTGGAACAAGGGCGACTTCCATATGTCATGACCTGAACGACTGGGTGGAGGGATGTGGATGTGGCATTAGCTGAGACTGGAAGGAAAGGGCCTGGCCCTGCGTTCTCAGGACCCTGCCTGAAGAAAAGCTTTGATAAGTTAAGTGCACTTCTGTGAACTACCCTACAAACCTAATAAACATTCAATATCTTTATGACAAAGGCATAACTAAAAATCCTAACCAATATCTTACAAAGAACCTTTGAAATATGGTTTTTAAAAAAGTGTACATTCAGCTTTCCCAGTCCTGATAACTGACTGCGGCAGGGGCTTGACAAAGAGTTTTCCTGAGCCCAAAAGTTGAACAACGAACCCTTTGGTCTGACCCAAGTACAATAACCAGCATTTGGATTTGCTGCTACTTTTCTTTTTAATATAAGTCCAAGCAGTAACTTGTTGGAGAAGGGGCTTGGGGGTTAAGAGGGATTGAGACGAGAGGAAGGGCAGGAAGAGACGCATTTGCAAAGTAGCCTTGGGAATACGAGGCGGAGACAGACAGGAAACAGGCCCAGGAAGAAGGTCCACCTGCTCCTGCTCTCCATACACAGCTGGGCCGGCAAAGCAAAGAATGGAGAGCTCTGCAGGTGCCTGGGCGAACACAAGACACCTCCAGGAGCTGCGAGAGCTAAATTAAGAAGGTAAAAAGGATACTCCAAGGTTTTTTGTTGCTTGTTGTTTTGTTTTGTTTCTTTTTGTTTTGTTTTTTAGGGCTAGAAACTGAACCCAGGACCTTCACAGTGAGCTACAGCCCAGCCTTTTTACATTTATTTTTTAAGACAAGGTCTCACTAAATTGCTAAATTGGCCAGACTGGGCTGAAACTTACAATCCTCCTACCTCAGCTTCCCAGGGTGCAGGACTACACCCAGCCCCAAGGCACCCTTCACTTAAGCACCCTAAATCCCCACTGATCAACGGGCACAGGAGCTAAGAGTTCCGGTTTTGCTAACAGTGTATAATCAGAAGAGGCATTTGATCCCTGTCTATCCAAAGCAGGATTTCAGGAAAATGACGCCCAGATCTGAGCATAAATTGGGCTATGAAGATCGCAGTGCTCATGCATTTTATAAGATGTAAAACATTTAAAGGCCAAAAAATTTATTTTAAAAAAGTTATCTGAGGGCCGGGGATTTGGCTCAGTGATTCCACTGCCTGCCTCGCAAGCACAAGGTCCTGAGTTCAATCCCTGGTACCAAAACAAAAACAACAACAATAAACATAAAAATAAAAAATGTTATCTAGTTAACTCTTGGATAATTAGAAATCTAAGCACATTGGCCCATTAAATTCTCTTAGTCAGGAAATTACAGAGCCCTGTTTCTATGGAAGTCCACTTAAGTCTCTACACTTGCAGCTATGCTGGGAGCCATTTCTCACTCACACTGTGATTTCTCTGCCATTTTCCTGGCCTCTTCCCTTTGAAAGGGTCAAGTTCTTCATCATCACCTTCAATCAAGTAAAAGAAGTCAGAAATGACCTTGCTAAACAGTCGCTGTGCTCCACACCTCAGTACTTTTGTTATATGAAATTACTGAATTCATACCCATGCAGGTAAGTGTTTCTTTCCAAAACATATCCTTGAGTGCAGCTCTGCTTGTGCTTTTCTGAGAGAGGAATGAGTTCATCCTTGTAGAGTCTTATGCTTGGTGCTCCACTGCTAACAGTGGGCCCCTGACAGAACTGAAGAGACCTGGTTCTTCTGCCTAAAATCAGTTTTCCTTGCCACATGCTAATCTCCCCAAAAGCAGGCATATAGGAAGCCCACTTTCTCAAAGTATTGGCTTCAATGAGCACACCAATTTCAAGAAAGACTCTCACTAACATTAATGTTAAAAATGATAACAAAAATAATGATGAATGGTGTGATCTATTACATGTTTAGTAAATACGAGACAGTTTCCTAAATTTTAGACGCATATTGTCTCATTATCACATTAATTGGGAAATCCAATTTACCATGTTGGATTTGACATAACAAAGCACTAATTTACAACTGCGGTTTTCAAAAAATCTATTGCCTGACAGCAGAGCCAGAGCAGACTACTGATGGTCCAAACACTGTGTACTTTTTTCTGATGACGCTCAATACTTGATGCATTAAAAATTACTTTTGGTTGGGAGCACTGATCTCTCCAACAAGTTTTGGATGAATTAATTGCAGTGGATATATCAGTAAACTGAACAAAGATATGCAAAAGTAACAGATAACTGCCCCTCGCCACTACCTCCAAAACCTGCACGATCCAGTGGCACACAGGATCATTTCTCACTCGTGCCACACGGCCATCTCCTGTCAGCTGTCACTTGCTCCACGTCATCTTCATTCCAGAACACTGGCTACAAGAGAAGCCCTGACCTTGAACCCTGCCAGTCTGTGCCAAATAGAAAAGAAAATGAGGTAGAACCCTGCAGAGGTTCTCAGAGTGTCCACTCTGAAGTGACAGTGACAGGCGTCACATCCACCTATATTCCTGGGACCCAAGCAGATGTCAGTGGAACAAGCTGTGGAGGTGGCAAATGTTTCAAACAACAACATGATATGGGAAAAGTGTGAGTGGCAGGAGAGTTGGAAACAGCATATTCAAAGCATAAGGCCCTGGGATAGAAACGCATTGAGTTTTACCTTCATTTTTCTGGGTCTTCACATCTGCACTTGTAAAATGGTTATTAATGGAAACCAATGCTGCCATTTTCCTCACAGATTTATTTAATTCTCAAAAAGTGTACCATATACAAGAGGCAGCTGGAAAATTCAAAATACTCTGAAAGTAAAGGTCGCATCGGTTAAGGTTCATTGTAGTACTTAGCGTACATAGCAGAGAGCATGTAACATGACATTATTCTTTATTCATCAAAATAACCTCTGACTATAGTAAGAAATAGTTTAGAAGACTAGTTAGACTCCAAGTTCAAGAAGAAAGATCATCACTAGGACCCCTGCTTATACTTTCCCTGGACGTTACTTCTAATTTAAAATAATGTGTCAGAAACTACTGAAGACCAACTCACTGAAAACATCATCACAAAGAGAAAAAGTCTCAGCTCACCAGGTTCATAAAACACTAAAATCTTACTAAAGCCGTCCTCAAAATGGAGACTGTGCCAGCTAGAGCTCCACAAGGCAAAAAAGAAACAACCTCCTGTGAACTGTATCACCGCTGACAAAAGGTCTCCTTGTCTCCCGTTGACTGGCCAGGAGTCCTGTTACCTTCCCCACAGCAGTTTCGGCAATAAGGTCCACAGAGCAAGAGTCCTTAATACACCACAGCTCCGTGACTACCCGAGGAGGTTAAGAAAACTGAAGGCCTTTTGCGCTTCTTCTTGCCCTAACAGCCCGAATAGGCTTTCCAAGACAGCCTGGACAGTGTGTGTAATATTTGTTTTAATTTGCAAGCCAGTCTTATTCATTATGGTTTAATAACATGGGCCGTTTTTGCTCCATTTACACAGGGTAAAAAACAGCTGGCATGCAGCAGTTCACATGTGTCTAGATCTCTGTAGGTTAAGTCAGGGTGAGCCGAAAGGCCAGACTTTTGTGCCCCCCTCTAAGCTTGTCCATGAGACCAGCTCAGAGGGAAATTCCTAGGATAAGGCTAGGAAGACGGCACAAACTCACTTAAACCATTAAAAATGTAAGATGATCATAGCTTTGGCCCACCCGAAAGCCAGTCACACCCTTTTCTGGTGCCAACTCACTATTTGGTTCAACAAAGGACAAAGATCCTTCAATATCAAGAAAGACAAACTACTCTGGCTCCACAGCATGGTAATTAGCCTGAGCCAGTAGTGGTGACTTCCTTCCTTTCCCCAAACTCTGGCCTAAAAGCGCAGGCATGCAGGGCTCTAACACAGATCTGACAATTCGGACAGGCCAGGTTTTCAGCGGATGGCAGTGGTGGGCTGGGGAGCACCTTTGCAGGAAATCCTTTGAGCATAAACAGACAGAACTCTACAGACAAGTTCATCCTTCCTGTCCCGTCCTCCTTGCCTGGGACACTATAGGAGCTCACCAGGGCTGAAGCTAAACCAGCCACCATGCAGTCATGGGAACAGAGGCCAACATGCTGCAGACAGCAGGCTGAAGGACAGGAAGTATCTGCTCTCGATGGCAGTGTTGACTCCTGTTAGTTCTCAGAGCCGCTCACTGGATACCTGGTGTTTCATCCCTGCTTGCCTCCCTGAGCTCTGTACATTAGGAGACCCCCATCATTTTGCATTTCTCCTGGGGTGCTGCCCATGAACATGTGCCCTGGGCCCTGTGGAAAGTCTCCAGGACAACAGACAGATGACTGACTGATGCCCCACACATCACCACCACCCAGAGGAGCACCAAGGGTACACACTGGCCCAAACAAGGCCCAGTGCAGACACTGAGCCAAGGGGGAGCATGTGCAAGCAAACAGTGGCCCAAACCTGGAAGCACACACATAACACCGCAAGGCCTCCCCCCGAAAGGCAGGTTTAGTATTGCAGATGGCTTCTCTTGGAGCTGCATCTACAGGGAAAAATTGGTATCAATGAGGAGATTCCATGTTTCAAACAGAATCAGCATTAGCAATTTTCTCTCACGTGGCTCCAGGCCTCAGTAGCTCAGAAGGCCCAGGGACGGGGTGCTCTCAACCTGATAGACAACTCAAAGGTCTAACAGTGTTCACAGAATCAAGATTCCAATTATTTCAAGGTTCTTGACATCACATTTATGATTAGAATCTCTCTCCACAGAGAGCAGAAAGTAGGAAAGTAAGCCTTTTAGACTGTTACCTGGCTTATAGGACCTTTTCCATGGTGAATAGAGGACAGAATGCTCACATTTTAATTTTGCTTTATTTTCTGATACGGAAGCTCATAAGGTAAATTTTTAAAAATAGATTTTAGTGTGAAGTACTAAAATTTACAGTCCACTTCCCCAAAATGAACAAATCAGTAACATGATATCAAAGGGTAGATAAAGAGGTTCATAGGCAAAGGGACAGCTTCATTCTCCAAGTGCTATGTCCTAATCAACTTCAAATCTAGAAGGTGAGCAAAGGGATAAAAAGGTAACAAAAAGAGAAGAAAAATGTTAGTCTACTTCTAATGGAAAGGAAAGTATAAATGAACACAGTCTTCCTGAAGAAATGAAAACAACACACCACCAACACTAGAAGTGAGTAGATATATTTCCTTAACAACTGCTGGACTTTAGTCAAAACCAAAAAGTTAAGCAAGGATAAATGATATAAAAGCAAAGAATGGAAAGGAATTTACTCTTCCTGACATCAATTAATGTTATCATTACAATGAGAAAACTTGATACCAATTTTAGACCCAACTACTTGCAGGGGAGTGGCCAGATTTTACAGCATTTACTCAGCTCAAGAAAGCTACCTCCCTAACTATCAGATCACCGTAGCTTAGTATTAAAGAGGTGGGCTCAGGTTTTACAGCAGCAAACACACACAGTGGCGTCAGAGCTAACCCACCCCTCTACCACAGGAAAGGGTGTGCTGAGCTTATGTGCTGTTCACGTAAGACAGAGGAGTCGTTCTGCCCTAGAAACCCATTGTAATGGCGTCAGCTCAGGTACCAAAGTCATGAGTCCTGTCTCTGTGATTCTTAAAGATTTGTAACTGGCAACACGTGAATGAATCATTAAGCGATCCAACTGAAGAAAAAAAATCTGACCTTGACAAGTGAAAAAGATGATAGCTGGGTTTAAACTAATGTCAAAAAGCTCTGAAGAGAATCCAGCACATAATACATAATTGCACTTGGAGACGACAATGCCCTCAAAATCAAAAGTGGAAACATGCTTAGGATCGTTCTGATCAGCACACGCAGTGGACCGATGTGGGATGCAGTGTGCCCCGGTATTCGTAACCAGCTTCAAGGGTCTTGCTTTCTCAGGTTAGGCAGCCTGGACAAAGCCAGAGGACAGAGTACCTTGGGTAACTGGTAGGATTTTTATAGGATCCTGTAGGAACAAAGCCAAGCGATGGCTTTCAGTCTTCAACCCCAGCTACCAGGAACACGTTTCTGAGACAATTTCTCCCTAGCAAGCGAGCCATGTAATTGGGCACATTCCTTACCTTCACAGTAGGCGGAGTCTCCCTGGACAGAGATGTAACCATTCTTGCACTCGCAAGTCGCTTTCGTATTCCAGTTTTTGCACTCTGAGTTTTCACCACATTTAGGTGCTTCAACACAAAAGTTATGACCTAGAAGAGGCATATAAAATTTCACATCAGGAAAGGAGGAAACAGAGGACTTTACCCGTCACTGTGCATGAAAACTCACCTTGGCACTATGCAAGGGTGAGGTGGGTAGGGAGCTGGAAAAGAGAAACAGGAAACTCTGGACCACCCCATTGCTCAAGAGTTCTTTTCCCTGATACTCCAATTTGCTACGGTTATTCCCATTAGAAAGTTTTATCCATGCCGATCCCGAATCTTCTTCCCATTACCTTCTTGCATAATTAACTTTTACAATTGTTTTAATAAAATTTATAGTACATACTAAAGATATAAATAAATATATGAATATATAAAATAAAATGAAAATATTATCCGTACCCCTTAAATACATCCACCCCCAAAAACTCCTCCCAGCCACCAGAGATAAGCATTAGATTTTGTGATTACTCCTTTTCATATATTATAGTTCTGTCATACATAAGTGCTTATTCCCAAAAAAGTATCATTTAGTTTTGAACATTTTAAATAAATGAAATCATATTTTACAAGACTACATGGTGTGCTTTGTTCTATTCACCCAAGTTAATGCCTACAGGAATCAGTTGCCAGTGCTGCATACTATTCCATAGTGTGAAGGTTCCATGGTTTATTTTATACATTATACTAAAATTGAGTTGAGTTATTTTCAGGTTTTAAACTGTATGCAAGATTGCTAGAGATATGCTTAAACATATTTCCTGGGAAATATCTTCAAAGCACATATTTGACAGTTTATTTGCTAAATATTCCTTTCAGAATTCCTGCCATTCCTTTTGGGATAATTATTTTTCTTCCTAAAGTATCACTTAGGAAGTTCTTTTAGTGAAAAATTTTTAATAGTTACTGTACTGAGCCAGGGATTTAGCTCAGTGGTTCCACCGCCTGCCTTGCAAGCGCAAGGTCCCAAGTTCGATCCCCAGTAACAAACAACAACAACAAAAATAGTTACTGTACTGGATTTTAACTCATCTAAATATATCTATAGACTCTCCTCATACTTGAAAAATAGTTATATATATAGTTTTTCTATCTTAACATTTTGAAGATAGTATTTCACTTTTTGTAACTTACTATTGGTGGCTGTTGAGTATTCAGTTGCTAATCTAGTTCAGTAGTCCGTGGCTACCTCTTTTCTTTGTAGATATTTTAAAGATCAAGTCTTTTTGTGTGTTTGGTTGGTTGGTTGTTTGGCTGGTTAGTTGGCTAACTGATTGGTTTTGCTTTATATTCTTCAGTTTTACTCTAAGGTCCATACGTGTACATTTATTTTTATTTAGGGTTCCTTGGAATTACTAAATTTTAGAATTGATTAACTCTTTCATCATTTTGGAAAATTACCAAGTATTCTTTCTTCAAACATTGTTTCTTTACCATTTTCTTTATTCTTTCCATTTAGAATTCTAGCTGAATTTGTGAGCGCTTCTTTCTGTTGCTTAGATTTGCTTTCACATAACACATTTATTTTTCTCTCTAGGCTGAACTCTGTGTGACTTCCAGATGTGTATTTCCATTATTATTTCTCTCTTGAGCTGTGTCACATTGTTTCAGTCACTGATATTGTTTTAACTTTCACTTACTTTATTTTTATTTTCTTGAATGCTATTTCATTCTTCTTTAACCTGTTCAGTCAAATTTGACAAGTCCCTTCTTTCATCTTTTAACTGTATTTTTTTTATTTATTTAAACACATTACACATGCATATTTTATATTAATCATTCCAGTATTTTCAGCTTTTATACATATAATCAACCATGCAGTTTGTTGTTTATGTTAAGTATCACATAGTGGTTTATTTTTGTGTTTTGAATGACTCTTTTATTTGTGAGCTCATATTCTTCGGCATTTAATCTGTGGGAATTATTTGAGGTTTTGGTTTTAAATTGCATTTCCTCAGACAGTGTTTGCACTTGGTGCTGCCAGTTGCCTAGGGGAATTAAAAACCTAAGATCACTTTAAACTAAGCTTTTCCTTTGGGGATGGGAATTAACCAAGTAGGTAGAATAAATTCTAGCGTTAAGCTTTCAGGAATGCAAATTGTCTCCTCTAGACCACAAGTGAGAACCAAGACTCACAGGCACATCTCCCCTGGCACAGCGATTTTTTTCCTGATTCGCCCACAGAGAGGTTTACCCCGCAAGGTTCTTATTTGAGCGATTTGCACTGGCCACAAGGTGCCCTGTCTTCTCACACAGTGGCCATCAGAAGCCAAATCCCAAACCACACGGAACTAATATTGGCCTCTGGATCAATGCCAAATCCATCGAACTTGCTTATTTTAATGGCATCAGAATTTTTCCATGTTTTTTGTCTCTAATTTTCCCCTCTTACTCTACTGCCAACTCCATGAAATTTCCAAAAGGAAATTTAAAGATGATAAAGGGGTGATCTAGGAGGAACAGGTTATACTTACTAAAAAAGTTGTAAAGCTCGAGTATAAAATATACAAAGGTACTTTATCATCTTTAAATCAGTACATTTTAGTAAACAATAATTACTGTGTTGCATAACATAGTGTGGTCTCATAGAAAAAAAAAGATCTAGGAATCAAGAGATCGAATTTATCATTCAGAGTCTGCAGCTAAGAAATACTATAAATCACTTTGTATATCTAGGTACACATGCTGGAAAATGAAGAAAACCAGTGATTTTCAACGCATGTTTCTCAGGGCTCTGGGCACAGATACATTGTTACATAGGGTTCAAGACCCCTGCCCCGATTCAAACAGAATAGCTACATGTTTATATTTTTGACATATGGTCATGGGAAGAACAATTTGGGGTTCAGGAAATATGGAAATTGCTAGACTTGATAAACTCTAAAAATTAATTTATCTCAGCAATGAGGTTCTAGAATGTTTTATCTTTGAAACAGAATTTTAAACCAACAATACTTAGGTAGTATTTAACCTGGAAGATGAAAATAAATTTTATTAAATACTACTAATAAAATTATACTAGATGTTTTAACTAGTATAATATAGCTCATTATATGTTGTTGAGAATATTAAGTGGGCTAATCCAAGTAAAACGCTTGGAACAGTTCCAGCGACGTACACACTAAGACCAAGTAGTACCCACAATGACGATAATGATGATCATGCAATGTCAACAATGATAAACTTCAAAGTGATAATGCTACATGCTCAACTTCAAGATAAGAAAACAGAAGCTCAAGCTTCCTCAAACTCACCAAAACCAAGCTAATAAGTGGCAATTCCAGGCTTTTCAATTAGGTCTGGCTGGTGCTCCATGCACTCCCAGCACGTCATATACTTTGTATGACAGCAAAGCTCAGCAATAAAAAGTGAGAAATGTAGCCACTTCTTGGGATATTAGAAAATACTTTCACAGCCCTAGTGAACATGGTATTGCACCCAGCCTCACTATCTATGGCCTGCTAACTGATGATTGTCCCAGTAAAAAGAGGAGTAAGAAATCTGTTAGAAATCTGAAGCCTCAGGCACCCGAAAACACTTCTACAGGGACTCAAAGAGCTTAAAATAATCTTTACAACCAAAAGAACGTGTTTTTTCACTAAAGGAGCAATTTGAGGCATCAGAGGTCTCTGCCAGAGGAAAAGCCCGTACTTCAAGTCTTACATCAAAACAGATCAATAATTAAGTTATCATACTTTTATTCATTGTGAAGCTTGAACCATCATGAGTTCATCTTTTGTCACGTGTATTCTTTGCTATATTTCTTTTCTTTCTTTCTGGTAATTTGGACTGTTCCTTTCTTATTATATGCATTTGACAGCATGAATAAAGATTCTCCAAACACCACTGTAAACATATAGCAAAGCATCATATAATAACCCATAAACATACGCAATTATTGGCACTTAAAATAAATTTTTTAAATAATCAAACTTATAATAAGAAAAAGAAAAGATTTTCCAAGGCACAACACTCTATAAAGCATGTGCCCTTGTCAACTCACAATGCAAGGAGTCAGATAAATTGTATCCCAACGACAGAGAGGGGCTCATGGGTCAAACCAACCTCAATGTCAAAAACCTTTTTGAATGGGTCTCACCATTGTGCCAAAAAAATGCTCATTTAATCCATGCAGGCCATCATTTGCACTATTTGTTCAGGGCCCACTTACCTCACACAAAGGAGGGAGCAACCATTCAGTCAGGATTAAATAGGCACCAACTTTGTGGACAACCATCTGGGAACAATGCAAAGGTACTTAAAATAGTCCCTGCCCATAGCAAAACTACGAACTTTAAGAAGAGATGAGTTCCATACTGCGTAGCACCACACTAGGCAAGCTATGTAAAGTGAACTATGAGCAGAACAAATTTCTATAGTGTTTCAGAGACTGATAAATCATTTTCACATGATGCAAAAAACTACAGTAAATAGAAACCTAAAAATAGAGCAAGGCACAGATCTTCATGGAAAGAATGAGATTTTAATCTTTGTGAAAAAGAAGGTAAATTGGGAGACCCTCAATCTAGCCAGGTATAATAATGATACTAACATTTACCGAGCAAATGCTATGAGCTTGGTAATCAGCTAAGTGTTTTGTATGCATTATCCTATTTAATTCTGTTAACAACTCTATATATAAGAATTATTAACCCTGTCGTACAGATGTGGCAACTGAAGTTCAAAGAATTTAGTGCACATGTGTAAGGCACAGAGAGGCATAACTCAAATCTGACTGAAGCTAGAGCTTTTAATCAATATGTTCCACTCCCAAGAGCAACAGATTTCTGAGGATTCTGCAGCCCAAAGGAAAACAGGATGTCCCTTTTTACACGTGCATATTCAGTCATTTTCAAAAATTACACATGTGTGCGTGCACACATGTACACACAGATTCTGGCAAGTGATTCCAAATCTTAAGAAGACCCACAACTTTGATCACTCCAACTTCCTTACTTCGGATTCTATGTCTAATTCACTTCTCTTAACTGAAACCTTCCTTCACAGGGATAGTTGTATAGATGCATGACATAGACGGGTGGACAAGTGGACGGATAGAGAAATTTGGGCTGGCAAATTAGAGGCCAAACAAGTAGATGGCTGGAAACACCAGGGCCATGCAATCCCCTATCATGACCAGCTGGAAGGCAAATCTGACTCATGCGCTAGTCACCACATTCCTTTCCTGAAACCTTTTTATGGAGGTATAATTTACATGCCACAAAATCTACCTATTGCTAGTGGGTGGTTTAAGGATATTTTAGTAACTTACACAGTTGTGCAGCCACCGCCGCAGCCCAGTTCTAGAGCACGTCCATCACCCCAGCTGGCAGCATCATTCTTAAAACCACCTCAGCATCTGAGCTGGCTACCAATTCATACATCCGCAATTATTCTCTGCCTTCTAAAGGCTTTGTCCTTCTTATCTGATGTGTCTCAATAGTGTGACATTTAAGATGCACAGCTTCCTCTCCTATTTGTCTTCAGTTACTACCAGAGAGTCAGTCTATCTCTCTCCTCTCCCTCTCTCTCTCTCTCTCTTCCCTTCTCCCCCCCCCCACATGCATGCACACGCACACACACACACACACACACACACACACACACCCTCCAACTAGACTTTGGAACATTTTTTTCTTCAGCTGATCTGAAATATGAATCTCCTCAAATCTATCCTCCTCTGTAAACATTAATGTATTTATTTTTATGGAATTACAAGCTATGATGTGATTGCAGAAAACACACAAATATAAATAAAGTACCAAAACTTCAAGGTTTATTTTTTCATCTGACTCTTTTTAACGATCAACTAACTTCAGAATCTTTGAAATTATTCTATAATTAGATTCTTTCAACTAGTCAGTCCTAGGCAAATACAGAAAAATTGCTATGTTTTTTCAATTTTTTTATTAGCACATTTACAGTACATAATGATTACATTTCTTATGGGGATGTGGTACATGTGCATAACACACCTTAATTCTTTTCTTATCCTTTCCATCTCTTTGTCTCTTTCCTTTTTGCAAAAAAACTATTTCCTATTATTTATTTGGTGCTTTATTTATATTTTGTTTTTCTCATCTAAGAGTAACCATGTGCTGTTTAGGCCTGTATGTCTGCTTTATTTCACTTAACATTATGGTCTCAAGTGCATCCATTTTCCTACAAATTACTCAAGTTTATTCTTCTTTCTGGCAGAGTAGTACTCCAGTGTATATAATGCTATACTTTCTTTTTTCATTCATCTGGTGATTATCCACTTCCAAGATTTAGTTGTTATCAGTTGTGCAGCTATAATAATGGGTATGCATGTATCATTGTAACATGATGTCTTTATCTCTTTCAAGCAGATACCTAGAATGGAATTTCTAGTTTTAGTTTTTTGAGGAATCTCCACACTGATTTTCATAATGGATTCTTGACAATGTTGCTGTTACTGACTTCTTCCAATATACAGGCATAGTGCTTAGCATGTTTTATTATTATTAAATATTATTAAATCCATGCAATATCCTAAGATTACTATTATCCACATGTTACAGGTGAGGAAAATGTGGTGGGGATTTTATTCATCCAAGAAAATGCAGACAGTAAATGATAGTCACAATTTGACTCTAAAGTTCTGATGAGGACCACTAAAAAAAGTAATTTTTCTGACATTTAAATACTTGGGAGCATAAACAACTACTAGCGGTTATTTTCTGATACTGTTTGTAAATCATAACTGTTATGGCTTATTTCCTGTTGTCTCTCCAAAGCCTCGTGCACTCATAACTGGGGCATTGGGTAGGTGACTGGATCATGGGTATTGGATACTGGATTAGTCCACTGATGGGTTTAGCAAAGTTCTGGGTGTGAATGATGAATTTATTGAAGACAGAAGACCCACCCTGGGTGTGGGTGGCATCTACCAATAGGCTTGTAGCCTGCGTAGAATACAAAGGGAAAGAAGGGAAGTCTCACTTGCCTCCCTTGAAATGGACTCTTTCTCCTTTGCAGTGCCCTTCTGTCATGCTGTCCTGCCTTGGAGCCAGCTGCCTATGGACAGAAACCTCTACAAACTGTGAGCTACAATAAACTTTTCCTCCTTTAACTTGTGGGTGTTGAATATTTTGTCTCAGCAATGACAAAGTAAGACAGATTTTGCTACCAGAGAAGTGGGGTCATTGCTGTGATCCTACCTGGTCATGTGGTTCAAAAGCCTTTGGACATAGCTTACAGGAGAAGTTTGGAAAGATTTCCAGACTCCTGCTGGAGAAGCAGCCCTAGAATGCTGTGAGCTGAGCTTAATGGGAGATTCTGGTCAGAACTCAGAAGACCATAATTTTTTTTTTTTTTTTTGGTACCAGGGATCAAACTTGGGTCCTTGTGTTTGTGCAGTAGACGGCGAAACTACTGAGCTAAATCCCCAGGCCAATAATTTTGACTGCAATGCAGCCAGAAATGAGTAGTTTCAAGTGGTTTCAGTTGGGAAGAAGGATTCATTGGCTGTGGGACTCCAATGTGTGTTATGCTGTGGCAGAAAATTTGTCTGCATTTTATTCATGTCCAAGACTTTGCAGGAGACTAAGATTAAGTGCAGTGGATTAACTAATCCATCAAAAAAAATTTCAAGGCCGTCAGATGTTGAGGTGGTAGTATGGTTACTTTGGGGAGGCTTTTAGACAGATCTACTATATATTGAGAATCAAGAACAAAGTTTGAAAATCCAGAGCAAAGATTTTGTAAGTTTTGCATTTGGCCAAAAAGAAAGCTCCAATAAAGTTGTGGCCTGCAAAGATGGAACAGAGGAGAACTTGGTTGCTGAAAAGTTTAGTAACAAAAAGCCACATAATTTGGAACTGCACAATAAAATGAGGGCCTGAGGGCATCATAAGAACCAACAGGACTCCACCCTTGGCAGCCTTACATGGCAAAGGTGAAAAATTTTGCTTTGAGAAGAGATCCCCAAGGTACCATGTTCCAGAATGGCAGCAGCCTAGAGAATTTGTTGCTTGGGCTTGGATTCATAGTGCTCAGCCATTCAGGAACTCAACATTTGCAGCCAAGACAGAAGAAGCCTGGATACTGCTGTAGCTGGCGGCTGACCTGGGTGCAATCCGCACAGTGCTGGTTTTTCACTTGCGCAGAATGCAAGAGTTGTGGGGTCAGGGAGGCTTCCACCCAGATTTCAGAAGAAGGCCGTGGAGCTGAGGCAGTGTGCCCCTGAGAGGGCAGTGTAAAGCTGTGAGTGTGAAGCTAAAACTGCAGTAGAGACCCCAGAAGGTTAGAGAAGCCAGAAATATTGATTGCCTGAGGAAACTCATAAGAAGTGAGCAAAGCTAGCCAAAGAGAGAAACCAGGAGGGAAACAACCCAAAGCAATGCTGTAAAGGCAGGGCCACTCAAGTCCTTTGGAATTCACATCATACCACAGATCGCTGGACACAGAACTATAGGATTTAATGTTTACCCTGCTGGATTGCTTTGGTTCAATTCCTTTGTATCCCTCTATTCCTACTTTGTGGAATGGGAATGTTTATCTTGTACCATTGTTATGTTGGAAATGTTTAACGTTCTTTCCATTTTTGCTGAGGCTTGAACCTAAAAGTCTCCCTTAAATCTCAGAAGACAACTTGGACTTAGACCTTCCAGTAATGCTGAACCTATTATTACTTTGGCAACTCTTAGAGCTGAATTAAATGCATTTTGCATAAAGGAATGTGCACGAGTCTTTTGCAGGCCAAGACAGGAGTGTTATGGCTTATATCTAGATGTCCCCCCAAGCCTCGTGTACTCACTGCAGGTATGTCTTTGGGAAGGTGACTGGATCATGGGTGTGTGATACTGGATTAGTCCACAATGGGTTTAGCATGGTTCTGGGTGTGAATGATGGGCTTACTGAAGACAGAAGACTCACCCTGGATGTAGGTGGCACCTACCAATAGACTTGCAGACTGAATGCAATAAAAAGGGAAAGAAGAAGGAAGTCCCACTGCTTCCTGATTGCCATGCCATGGACTGTTTCTTCTCTGTGATGCCCCTCTGCCATGCTGCCCTGCCTTGGACCAGCCAACTATGGGCTGAAACCGCTACAAACTGTGAGCTAAAATAAACCTTTCCTCCTCTCACTTGTGGGTGTCAGTCAGCAATGAGAAAGTAACTAAGAAAACAGCTTTCCACAGGTAATGGAGAAAAAAATAAGAACATACATCATATACAGGTACAAGCACCCAATGATAAATGTAAACATATTGTATACCTAAAATGTACCAATAAAAGAATTTTTTTTTTCTATCGGGGATCGAACTCAGGTCTTTGCACTTGCGCAGCAGGCAGCAAAACCACTGAGCTAAATCCCTGGCAATAAAACAATTTTTTAAAAAAGAAAATAGCTTTCTATATTGTGTAAAATTATTTTTAAAATGGTCCATTTAGGATGAAGTTTTTCATTCTACCAATCTGTTCTTACTGAAAATTAAATATGGACCAATACTTGTGCCTGATTATTTATGGACAATGGTCGAGAACACTTACTTTACTCTAGGAGCAATAATGAAAAGTCATGGTCTGTCTAAACACACAGGAAATAACGCTGCTCGGCATGCCTCATTTTGCCCACGTATGTCATCACATCCGGTAGCCCACTTGCATGCCTCACAAGCACCTCAGAGCTCACGCAGCTAATGCTAAACTCTTGATTATACTTTCCAAACCATACTCCTCAGGTTCTCCATATCCATCTATGGCTCTGTTAACTAGAAAACCAGGAGTCATTTTGTCCTTGCTCATCAAACATCCTTCCAATTTGTCAGTGTGTGTGTGGTGTGTGTTTGTGTGTGTGTGTGGTAATCAGATCAAATCCAGGGCCACATCCTCAGCCCCTCATTTCATACAGATCTCTTGCTTCCCTTTCCTTCCACAGCAATAAGATAACCCATCCTGCTCCACATTATTATCATCTCTCTAGTGAACATCACCTCATTTGCCTTCCTTCCCCTCTGACTGTCTGTAATCCATTTTCCACAGAAAAAAGAATTCTTTAAAACATAGACTGGATTGTGTCTCCTTTTTAAAAAATCTTTCACAAGCCTCCAATTTTATTTAAAATACAAAGTCCGTAACTTCAACTTGAGGCGACAAACACCATCAGCCTTTCTTTTCATTCTTCTAGTATTCCAGTCTCTTTTCTGATTTCAGGTCTTTGCAAATTTGTTCCACCAACTCTGAATGTTAATACACACATCTGCTAGAGTAATTCCTACTTGGTCATCACATCTTTAAGATTAAATAGAATCTACTCATGGGGCAGGCAAGGGGGTCTGGTGAGATGTTGATCAAAGGGTACAAGGTTTCACTTAACCAGGATGAGTGAGTTCTGGAGATCTATCATACAGCATGGGGACTGACCTAATGACAATATATTAACAGAAAGATTGCCAGTACAGGTGACCTGAATGTTCTCACCACACACACACACACACACACACACACACACACACACACACACAAATGATAAGTGTATGAGGTGACCGATACGTTAATTCAATTGATTTAATAATTTTATAATGTATACAAAACACCATGTGGTAACCATAAATATATAAAATCTTTGTCTGTCAATTATACCTTACTAAAGCTGGAGAATATTTTTTAAAAGAACAATAGCAACAACCTCACACACACCTGAGTGCACATTTTATACTCTATTTGGGGAAGACTTTCTTGTTCCCCAAGTCTAGATGAGGCCCGTTGTTCTCTTGCATGTGACCCTAATCTTCTTGTTCACAGCACTTATCACAATCACTAACTCTGGGTTTATTTTTGTGCTTACTGATGGATGTCTGTCTCCCTACTAGAAGCTCACTTCCACTAGAGAAAGGACCAGACAAATTCGTTCATCTTGTGCCCAAGACAATACCCTGCACATTACAGGCATTCAGTATTTCTTGATTTCATTACTAAATCCTCAGATTCTTTCCAATTTATAATTAAGCATATTTTAAAGAAGAATAAAACGAGTTTCAAAAAGGTTAATTACTTTGCCTATGATTATTCAACTAGTAGGTGAGAAGTGAAATAGAGATAAGAATGAAAATATGATTCCCAGTCTCTCTCTCTCCCATCCCTCAAGTCTACCCAGTTGTGATTTTAATCAACAGTTGCTGACCCTGGCCTGAGAAGACCAGATCTATATCAGCCATTAGCATTTTCTACTCCATCACATACCCAGAGCTTTCCAAAGAAACAAACATTTCTTTCTCCAGAGAACACTCCATTATCATTTGTTGTTTGGAAATTCAAGATAAGAAGAAAAATGACTTGTCACACAGCAGAACAGCACCCCTAGATATCAAGATGAGTAAGGCCCAGATAGAGTTCATACTGAAGTCATCCAAAATGAGGAGATGCTTAGAAAAGGACACATAATCTGCTGAAGTGCAACTTTTTGTTTTACTCAGAAAACCTCCTTAGTTTTAGTTCCTAGCAGAGGCGTTCATTCATGCAGGAAAGAAAAATTTATCAAGTGCTCATCATGTGCCAGGCAAAGGGGACACTGCACAAAGCACCATGAACATCACAGACAGGCTCTCACTCCTCTTACAGTAAAGCCAGGGTAACTGGCCATGAGCACTGGATTGCTGGGGGTACCATGGTGGACAGGGGCACAGTGCCCAGGGATGTGTCCCAGAGAAGGGTCCTCATATGGGCACTAAAGAGAAGATTCGAAGGATCAATGAGGTTGACTTGGTAAGAAGAGGAGTTCCAAGCTCACGGAGCATCAAATGTCCATGACATGCTCAGGGAAATTAATGAAGAAACATAAATGTCGGGGGTCACAATTTTTTCTTCTCTGTTTGGGAGCAGCCTAAAATTTGGACTCCCCCTACTGGTCCTGTATTTCGAGTTCTTTTTGCAAAAACCACTAACACTATTAAAATAATTTGCTTTCTTTAAATTCACTGTCAAAATATGCATACACTAAGGCCTACCTTTCACAATGAGGTCTCCCACATTGCTACTCTCCAAATCCCTCTCTACTCTTTATAATTATAGGAAAAGTGTACATTTATTTTGGCTCATCTCTAGATTCTGCAGCCAGTGATGGACACACATGTGTAGGATTGAATCCTGTGACTTCTTCCTCAACAGAGTAGCATAGGGCACTTCTCCTAGACAGGACTGAGCATCACAAAAATGGTTAAGGTTTCACTCCAGATAGAGTAGCATTCCTTGCCCTCTGCATAGGTCAGGCGGTTTACCTTTGAGATTATGTACCTGGACATTCTCTCTACTCATGGATTGATCAGGAAGGAGCTAGTCCAAAGATCCTTTATGAGGATGGAATGCCTTCATACACTCCACAGCCAAAATACATACCATCGGAGATACCTGAGCTCTTACAGGGGAGAAGTCCTTTTAACATTTGGGGGACAGACAGTTGGGCCATCAGGACAGGCTGTTGAAGACTGAACCTTGAACTCTCAGAGGATCTGTCTTAGAAAGAAATCCATTTCTTCTGCAACTGTCCACAATTAAGGGTTTTCCTGGCAAGGCAGCCTTGCTTAGATTTAGTTCTTTCCAAAGCAATGTGCTTCTGAATTCTACGAACATCTCAGACCCTTTAAACCATGATGGTACTTGTAGGGTAACTGAATCGATGTGTTCCCTAAGAGTATGCTCTCCTACAAATGCTCTCTGTGCTCACTGTCTACAGGGACACTGTCTTTCCAGGCCACTTGAGCTCATGCTTCCAGGATTTTATCAGATCCCATCCCCTCTATCAATATGCAGAGGACCTGGCCTATCTACAAACCCCCAATTCCTCTATTTGCACACCAGCTTCCATCCTCATTCAGTGCCTCTTTTCCAGCTATCTCAAACGCCCCGAAATCCTCTCTCTAAAACCTTTGCAATTATAAATTCACCTAAAATGATAAGGATGACTGGGGTAGGGGCATCCTGTGATGCTAAGATCCTGGGAGGATTTCATCAGAGGGCACAAAATCTTAAACAGTACAAATAATCTCAACTAATTTCAGTCCAGGCCAGATGACAAGACAAGTGAGCATGAATTAAAATTACAGATAAATGCATTTGGAACAGATGTTGGAAAGAACTTTTCTCCCAATACTGGAAGCCATAAACATTCAGCAAAACCCTCCAAAATCATTGGCAACATTGAAGATACAATTAGAGCCGGTGATGAGGGGAATAAAACCATGAGGAGTGTGTCAAGAATTCTGGGGATGAGCCATATGATTGGCATATTTTCCTGCAGCAGTCTTGAGAATGCATGGTCAGTGTTGCTGGCTTTATTTTTATTTCCCTTTCCAGCCTTTAACTGAGAGCCCTGGAAATTCATGAGCAATCTTTTTCTGCTGGGTCTACATTCAGGCCTTTATTACTTCTTTCCAGCAAGGAGCACAGATGTCACTCCTGTGCCCTCTCCTGCTCCCCACCAAACGGCCTCATGCTCCAAGTGGGCAGGCTCCTGCTATGGCTATTACCTCAAGGTAATGAGGAGGGTAAACAAATTTCATGCTGCCAGCACAAACCATTCTGAGGCATCAGAGAAAAGCTGCAGCCATGACGAGGGCTGTTCCAGATGGTCCTGCTGGCACCTGAGACCTGAGCCCAGCAACTGTTAAGTGGCCTCTTCCACCAGTGTCCATCACCTTCACTCCCTCTGCATGTGTCTGCCCACACTGTTCCGGAGTCCTCTCCCTAGGCATCCTGGCTGCAGCAACAGCCCTGTGGATGTGACTACCTGCTCAGCTGGGTACCTTCACCTGTGTCTAAAGAGAAGGGGAATTCTTTACAGCATTTGTGAGATCTGAAGAGTCAAGGCATCTGAGGCTCTGGTCTGGATACCAGTTCTGTTAATACACTAAACAGTGTAAGTCACAAGAACTTGTTTTCTTAACATTCAGCCCTCGGATTTAACTCCCACAGAGAACAAAGTCAAGGCAGAACTTTGGTTTGCACCGTTCATCTTGATGAGTCAATGGAAGGGAGCCAGTGACCATATGAAGACATGCATATCACTCAGTAAATAATTACTGCATAAAAAACGAACAAGTTATAACTTGAGGAAAGGAGTTATAACTGAGCAAAATGGGGTTTTAGCAATATTTCAGACACAAAATATACAGACTCTATCATCTACTACTAAAAATAACACCAAAGTCATTGACATGAAAATGACATAAGAAAACACAACAAAAAAAACTGGAGGGGATGTGCAGGCATCCTACAAGATAAAAAAAGAATCAAAATGACAGTCTCAAACCAGTCAGTTTCATTATCTAGAACGCTCTGGATGAAGGAAAGAAACATGGATTTTTAAAAAATCAATCAATAGTCAGAAAAAAACCCAAGCAAAATAGTATTGCGGAACTCTGCTACATTAATTCATTCCTAGCAACATCTCAGCCTTTTCAAGGATTTTCATGTTGATGCCTCACAACTAACAGTATTAAGGATAGGATGTTGCTTCTGAATCATTGTTCTGATTATATAGAAAAAGGGTTATCCTCTCATTAGGCAAAGTATGAAATTGCCTATAGTACTTGCAACTAAGGACAAATTAGCATGCAAGCTTGGTCAAACCTTTTCCAGCAACATGGAATCAAAGACAAAAGAAACTTACCAATTGATGTTTTACATGCAAACAACCTGAATCTTTTTTTATATAAATATATATTTTTTTCAAATAGATTTTTGATTCAGCTCATTATGGAAAACATCACAAACTTTAAAATGTGAAATTACTGGTTGATGTGAATAAAGCCAGACAGCTTCTGTTTCTTGTCTTGATGAAATAATAAAATTCAAATGAATCATTGGAAAGAAAGAAAGAAAGGAAGGAGAAAAGGACAGGGCAGGACAGAAAGGACTGGGAGGGAGTGTAGCTCAGTGATGGAGCACTTGCCAAGCGTGCTTGAGGCCATGGGTCTATTCCCCGGGACCACAAAAACAAAAATGAAACATCCTCTTTGACAGGAAGGTATCTTCATCCCTAACTTGCCTCCTACATTTAAAGAATCAATTTTCAAAATGTAATCATGAAAATGAATGTTAGTTTTTAAGGTGGAGAGCCTTATTCATACTACATCATCAGCCAGTTGGGGACAGAGAGCAATAATCACCCAGGCAAAGTGGCTTGTGAAAGCCCTCATGAAAATAAACCTCTTGGAAAACTTCCAATTCCTCAAAAAGGCTTTTGACTTAGACTTCTGAAAAATGATATTCTCCAGGGGTCATTTCTTTCAAACTAGTGACATGATGCTTATGGGGTTAAAGATGCTAATTGAAAGATCTTCAGTGGCTTGAAAGGGCCACGGCCACTTTGGTTTCTGTCATCGCTACCATCAGGGTGGCAAAAGTCACAGAGCTGTATGACACCACATCACAGTGCTCATCCTGAAACACCCACTTCATCCCCTCCAACTCCCACTCTCTCCTTACTTGCTGCCTGCCAATCTGTGGACAGTAACAGCCCTCAGAGCAAATGATACAGCCTTCCCATGTGCGGGACAGAAATTGCTTTACTGAGAAATTGAGTGTTTCTTACTTTTTCATTACTTTCTGTTTTAGATAGTGGGAAAGGAGGAGGGGGAAGAAAAAAACTGAATAATTTGCCTTGGAAGAAGTCCTGGGCTCTCCAAATCTTGTCTGAAGAGTAACTGTTCAGCCCTTCCTTCTCCTGCCAGACCCTACTTGAAAAACATAAATGTGAATGAAAAGGTAAAAATCCAATAGAAGTCAAAGGGGGAAAAGGACTTCTCACAAAATTGTGAGACTTCTAAGTTACATGTAAAGAAGCGCTTGGAAAATAAACTGGAATGGATAGAAATGAACTAAAATTCATGGAGTGCAGAGTTTAAGACATAGTACTTCAGCTCATCTGGACTGATGTTTTGCCATTATTGAAACTGTAGGGTTTTATGAAAAAGATATACTGACTGCCCAGATAAACATGCCTTTTATTTTCTAACTGCCCAATATGCAGAGCAGGGCCATGCATGTGGACAAGTGGGCTGGATATTCTCTTTGCTTGGATCAACAAGGAAGAAGGAAGTAATGGTGGTTAAAGGGGCTAACAAGGACCTTAGTAAAAAATAATTCTTCCCTCATTCCAGTGAATTCTGTGTTGGGAATAATATAGGAGATACAGAGAACTCATAGGCCTAAAAGTTTTAATTCACCTTACTTCCCATAAGAAATGCCCCTCCAACATATTTTTCAGAAAGACACAGTCCAGTTCCTGTCAAAATGTGGAGTTATCAAAGAGCACAAAGGAGACTCACTTATCCCCACATATCTCCAGAGAAAACCAACAGTTTCCAAAAAAAAGTATTTCCTGGTTAGGAAAGAAGGAAACCATATGAAGAAGGGAAGAGAAAAACCCTCAGTTTCACAAATGGCCCAAGGTAAGATACAGTCTGTGGAGCCTCACTCCCTTTTCTGCCTTTTCTATAGCTGAGTGAGGTTTGGTAAAAGCCCCTAGGGTGCTAGCAATGGGAGCCCCATGTGAATCTGCTTTTCAGTGAGGTGTGACACCTGTCAGCATCTCTATTGATAAAGAAGGGCATGACAAGTACTAACAGAAGCAGTGGCACCTGCTCCATTGTAAACTGGGTTAGAGCAATGAAATTCCTCTTGAATTTCTGTGGCCTAATCAATGATTCTGCTCTAATGAAACCATAAATCAGAAGGGATTTGCATAAGCTGAGTCCCACTTGGCATCTCAACAAAGAGCAAGTGATGGATTTTGCATTAAATTATAAGACCTACCTGACCTTACTGGTTACCAATAAATGTATCCCTCTGGAAATTCCACTCAATGTTTAAGTATTTCCAAAGCATCCCAGCTGCAAATATGCTTGTACTCATAAAAGCAGATGAATGAGGGCAGATGCTCTGATGGCATGGTTAGTATGTCCCTGACTCTCAAGGTACCAACATTTCCTAAGAATTTTACCAAAGCTTAACTCTCTCATGACAACCACAGACAGAAGCCACAGCCTAAAGTGAAAATACACTATGGTAACATATATATTTTTTATGTATGAAAATGTGCTAGGGAAGTTGTCAGCAAGTTAGGGGCTGCCACTTGTTTTGGTAAATAAAATTTTACTGAAATATGGCCACAGCTATTCATATACCTATGATCTATGCTGTTTTCCCGCTACAGTAGTAGAATTCAGTAGTTGTAACAGAAATCTTCTGGTCTACAAAGCCAAAAGTGATCACTTTGTGGCCCTTTATAGGAAATTTTTACCAACTCTTGTGCTATAGAAAAGATAGAAAAACGTAAAATATGAGGTTACCCATGCTAAAGCACAAGGCTGCTTCTGTCCTTAATTTTGCAAGTGTTTAAGTTCTGCCAAAATGGATCTAACTGGGCACTTGAGAAAGTGAAGAATTGGGAGTAGATATAGTTTTAAAAATAATTAGTTATGAGTTTCAGTGGACTTGATTTTAGGATTTGGAATAAATTCTAGGTTCTTACTCAACGAATTCTGTCTGGGTGAGAATTTCAGAGAGAGGAAGAAACACGTGAGCTCGAGAAATAAGAATATATTTGGGGGCACAGGGAATTCTAGGAAGAGGGAGCAAAACAATTTATACCCAAGAATTAATTAGCAATCACTGTTATTCATTTCAGTCTGTTTTATTAAAAGAGGCTTTAAAAAAGTTGCACACACATCAGTTTCATGAGTAAGGATTCACTGTAACTTATATTTTCTATGAGATATGGGAATGGGCCCATGAACAAGGCTGAAAAGAATACTTTTCAATCCTACTCATGAGAAAAATGTAATAATGGTGAGAATGATTATCATTACAGGAACTATCATTAGCATTATTATAGTAGCTTTCGTTTATTGAACATTTATCACACACTGGGCATTAAGCTAGGTGCTTATGCATTATCTCATTTAATTTTCACAGCAGTCTTAGGAAGGAGATATTATTATCCTCATTTTGCAAATGTAGAGACAATGACCGAGAAAGATAAATAGGGACTGAAAGTTTGTAAGCAACAGAGCAGAGTCTGGGGTGCGTGTTGTCATCATCAGCCCTCACACACACACCCCCAAGGCCACCCGAGCGCTACCCACGCACAGCCCTCCATCCTCCACCAAGCCCACTTACCTCTACAGACCCGGCAGCACTGATTCTCTGGAAGAATGTGATCCTTTTCTGAGCAGTTCAAAGGAGGACATGTTTCTGTGATTTTTACTAAAACTCCACCCTGGAAGCCAAATATCAGGAAAACAAAAATGATGTTATGTGTTTAGTCAATGATACAAACTAATAACACTCATTGTTAATAGCCTGCGGTGATAACAACCTACAATAATTAACAGCACTCTGAGCAATTCCACTAATAATGATAACATTGCAAATTAAACTAATGAGACTCCTGAAAAGAAGGCAAATTCTCTTTTCTATGTCAACTGAGCCCAATTCAGGTTTCTTAGTATCTTCTGTAGAGCAGAAGGATGCTGACAGTGTCGGCTGATAGATTTTTATCCTAACAATGGTGGATTCTGAGCTACCAACATAATGCTATCAGTGAAGCAGAATTTGAGAGTTCTGTACCATTTTCTTATGTGCACCAGTGCCAGCACTCTGCTGGGTAATGGGCAGTGCAAACTCAAAGATGAGCAAGCCATCCTCCTTGCTCTTAATAAGCTCACAGTTTGGGAAGAAGGAGACAAAATTTCTTAAACTATAAACCATAATATAGTCCAGCAAGTCCTAAAAAAATCTGCTCCAATAAAAGCATTATATGATGTCATGGGAGAATAATGAATTCTAACCAGATAGGGAGAAACTATGGAGATGCCATCCTGAAGGAAAACTGAATAATGGAAAAAAAGAAGAGACAGATCCCTCTGGCAAAGGAGTCTGACAGGAGCCAAGTTATTCAGATGTGAAGGAAAGCAAAGAGGGTCAGCCAGATGAGCATTAGATTTTCCCTAGATATAAATAAAATCACTTAAATAAAATGTTAAATATTCAGCAGCTGAATCTTTCTGACCTCACTTCATCTAAGGTCCTCTTTGTTGGCATTCTAGAATCTGTATTTAGTTTTACAAGGAATTTTAAAAATGAGTCCACTGATTAGTATCTTTAGGAAGGTTGAACAGACCCTTATCATACCTAAAACATTTAGTTTTTCTCTCCCATTCTTAGGAAGATGTTTAAAACAACCAAGAAACAAGTTCAAACAAGGAGTCTCATTTAAAGCCAAAAGGCAGTTCCAAAGGGAGTGAGGAGAACAGGATAGCACGGACAGACTGCGGTGATACCACGTCTTCCCTCTTCGAGAGACTCGCTCATTCTAGGACCCTCTATAGTTCTCCAGCTGCGCAAGAACTCCAGATACATCAGCACACAGGTTCTTACATACAAACGCAAACACAAATATAACCTTCAATGTCAAATATAAACTTCCAACCGGTCTTCCTTTGGATAACTGATTTGCAGCATGGCTCCCTCTCTTTTCTTGTAATTTCCCACCCAGCTAGACCAACATCTAGCATTCTTTAGCATAGCTCTCTTTTCTTCTCCTTTGCTCTTCATTTCTTGCTTTTCTCCTGATTCTATCCTAGAATTGGCCCCAAGTCCTGAAAACTGATCTTACTACTCACTGTCTGGCTCAACTTTTCACTAGATTCTACCCTCACTCCTCACTCTAGCTCACACTGGCAGCACTGAGCCTCAAGAGTTAGCACCAAGCCTAATTCCAATGTCCTTATCTGATGTGCCTCAGTTTCTCCAACAGAGAATCAAACCAATGATTTCAAATCAATGAAAGCTAATAACCTTACCATAAAGAGTACAGGCTCAGTTGTATGGAAAATGCTGAATTACTTATCATGATTTATTCTAATCCTATCTGTTAATATAAATATATTTACTGTGATCCACTATGTCCTGGACTAAATATAAATAGTAGATACTGCTGAATCCCTTTTATTTGTTCTATTAGCCCACACCCAAGTTCTACAAACAGTTCACAGAGTTGCCCTTGGGCCCTGGAACCATTTTGCCCAGGAGCCAGAAGTGACCTGGAACTCCTACAACCCCCATTCCCTTGGGAAGCCACTGACTGGAGAACATGGAATTCGCGTTTCACAGAAAGTGGACACTCCCTGGGGCATAACTGATGTTCCAGACACAGTGGTGGAATCAGGATGTATCTCGCCTTCCACCTGAAATTCCACCTTTCCTCAGCTTTTCCTCTTCCATCCTGACTCCCACACAGTCTGACTGGTTTCTCCTGGGAGCACTGCGTTAATAAAACACGTTCACTGAGAGCCTGAGGGCAAGTCTTCTTCCAGGAGGCCCCAAACAAAGGTCAGCAAGATGAATTTCACTCTTACTATGGAAAATTGAACTGACAACAGAGATTGTCTGTAGGTGGTAAAGATTCTGGAGTAATTTCCACTTTCTTCCTTAGAGGTCCTTCCTCTAATTTCCAAATTTTATAATGTGTATATAGTTGTTTTACAAATCAAAACAATACTAAGCATACTACAGTAGACTTTTTTTTTAAACAATCACCCATAAAAGCTTTTATTTTTATAAAATGGGCTTGGTGATTAAATCAGTCAAAAATTCAAATCAACTTTTAAAATATATAATGAATAAGGTTATAATTCCAAGTGTTTAAACAGAGACAGCTTTTGCATGAATTTCAAAATAATATGAACTGTGATTGCTGTTGCGTAAGTGCCCTCAAATACATTTAGTTCAGCTACTAATTAGACATGAACCTTTATTAACTTTATTTTGAAAAACTATCTCCAACAAGAAATTGTTTAAAATTAATATTTTTAAATCTTCCTGATTATGGTATGTTATTGCACGACCTCTGTATTGAGCTCTGTGTTAGTGGATAAATATAATTCTTTCCTTTTTTTTCTGAGTGACTGTCTCCATGTCATCTATTAGTCAAATATAAGCACTTTCAAGTCCTTAACTCATCACTGTATTTCTACTAACATATAAAACTAACATCTTCAAGTCAAAAGTTACTGCTAAGCTAAAAATAACTGCAGAAAAGGAATAATTGGACAAAATAACAAGATTGCTAAGAGAGTTTATTCATCTTGATATCTGATTCAAAAGCAATATATTAACTTGTGGAAATGCTTGGCAGAAAATTTGAAACAAAAGTTTGTGTATTCTTCAGTGGGTATGGTTGAAGCTTTAAAACCCCTAAAATGGGAACGAAGGGATCTCCAGGCAGACTTGAGTAAACTAGGCACCTCTGTCTGAAGCACAGAACACAAATCATTTCAGTACTCATTTCCTCTGTTCTCCCAAGACAGCTTCCAGAGCACCATTTTAGGCACCTAGGAGAGAAGTGAATCCACTACGAAAGCAGACGCCATACGGCATTCAGCCTTAAATCTTAGGCTGCCTGGGAGAGGCCAGGAGACTTGTCCTACATCAGTCACCCTCTCCCTGCTGACCACACCCATTAAACATGTCAAAGCTCTTCTGTGGCCACTGGTAGGTGCACCCTTGGTCACTGGGCCCTCCTCTGACCAGTGTCTGACTGAGAAGTGATCACCCAGTCCTTCAGCACCTACCCCTCTGAACTTCAGAGATGAGATTATTTCCAATTAAGTCTGTCAGTGCCAGGAACGGCAGCAGAGAGGCTAAAGAAAGGAAATCCATGCACCAACCACAAGAGTTCTGACCCCAGCTAACTCGTTCACCCATCTCATAACCTTGCTTCTGTGCGCCTCGATTTCTGTCTGCACAGGACCTGCCTCAGAGGGTTATGAGGAGGAGGTTTAAATGGGATAGTACATTTCACATGCTTTCAATGGTGCCCCCAAAATAGTAAGTGCTTAAAGAAAGGTTAAATACTACTGTCAATAGCCTTCCTATCTGTGTACAAAGTAACTATTTCATAAATAACTCCAGAAAGACAATAAATACAAATTAATGACTTTTAAAAGAAGGTGAAATTATTCGTGTACACTCCCACACATACATATGCACGCACACGCCACTTGTGCAAAGAGAATAACCTGTCTGTCCCACCTTCTCTGTAAATTGTACGAACAAAACAAATGCACTCAAAGGTGATCTGAAGGATGTAGAGCACCTACAATGTGCCAGTAACAGGAGTAGGGACCATGCAGATAAGGTGGCTTTTAAATCCATGCCCATGTCTTCTACAGGTCTCACGTGTGTCTGCCTTGATTCTCTGAAGATAACAGGGACAGGGTCATAATGATGACCTTGCTAACATCACTCACTGCTTCTGCTCAAAAATATAAAAGGAACTGCTAGTTATAAGTGACAAATCTGTGGCTGGTGCTTGGATCGTGGCAAAGAGGGCAAAACTGCCTTTAATCATGCCAGCTCTCCCTGATCTAGAAGCCAAAAGCAAGGGTTTTAGAATCTAAATCAGTTCCTCTCCCCTAGAAGTGAAACGGTTTACAGAGAACATGATGATCTAAGTCCTATACTCACGGAGAACGTGTATGGTCAAATGAAATAATATGAACAGCTCACATTTACAAGCAGAACTTAGGAGGCACTGAGTTCATCACATGCTTTGCCTCATTTAGTCCACTCAACATCCATGTGGTGAAGTGCCTGGCCTAGGTTATGGATCACCCCACCTGCTCCCCCACTCCCAGGCCCGGGAGTTTCCTTGTTAATCAACAGATCCTCAAGCCCTCTTGTCAACTGTTACTGCTTCTGCCACAGACTAAGGGACCTCTACAACCAGCACTACTGACGCAGAGACCACCATACCTATGCACCTGGCAAACCGGCTGGACCCAAGCCACGAGCTAAGAGGGAGGGTGGCGAGTTCAACAGGGGAGTGTAAGGAGGTTAATTCCTGGGACAGAGTCTGTCCAGTGAGAGCCAGGATACAGGAAAGAGCCTTCTCCCTGGGCTCCTATAAAGAACTAAATTTAAGCTCTTCTTTTATTAGTATCTCCTTGAAAAGCTTCAGTGAGTCTCTAAATGCCTCATCCTCTTCAATATATCAAATACATTTCTTCCTTTTCTCCAGGGATGTGACGAAAGGAAAATGAAATAATGCAGGTAAAAGCACTTGCAAAGACAGCCTACTCTGAGGCGCACTGGTGCCGTCAGCATCTCTGGAGATGCCTCCCAAAACCAGCTGTGCTGCGAGAACACAGTCTTGGGTTTGCTCTCCTGCCTCTCCTCCTTCACCTTCTTGTGTCTGTTCCTCACTCTCTCAGCTTTAGGGCTACATATCTTCTCCTCACCCGCGCTCCACTAACCCTGAAGAATAAACAACTATAGCATCAACACAGAAGTCCATGCCTGCGGTCCTGTTACATAGAACCAGGAATTCGACAGGTAAGTAATATTATTTTGCTCAATTTTTTCCAGCTAGTGTTGGGCAGGAAAAAAAAATTCTGGTGAGGTAGCTCAGCACAAGAGACAGGGACAAGCATTTTTATCCCCCCCCCTTTACAGAAAGCAAGAGAGAGACTTCAAATTAAACCCAGGGCCTCCACACTGAGCTACACCTCCAGCCTGTCTTTTAAGTTTTCATTTTGAGACAGAATCTTCCTAAGAACTTACAGCCCTCCTGCCTCAGCCTCCCAGAGTAGGGAATACAGATGTGTGCCACCATGCCTGTCTGACAAATATTCTCTTATTGAAGTTGGCCTTATCCACATTCTCTCTAGTGCTGTTGGTTCTCCCTATAAAATTATTTCCTGATGTTGTGGTGGACAAGAGAGGAAAAGGGAAAACATGCAAAATGATGCAAAAGCTTTCACTTTCTCTTCCTAATCAAGACATGTTCTCTAACTCAGCTCTAAACTCACAAACAACACTTCACTAACAACCAGGTAAAATTTCAGGATTTAAAGGCAGGTCCATTTGACTTCAGATTTTGATCTTTCAGTCACAATGTTATGTGTTAAGAGTAAGTGGACCACTCTCTTATCCTCCAGAGGGCAAAAGTAAGACCAACAAGTAGAGGTACTGAAGAGGTAGACATTCACCCAAATAAAGGAATTTGTTGATTGCTGATGCTTTCTAGCCATGAAATAAGCTATCTAATGGGTTACTAAATTCTCGTCCAGGTATGGGGGGTTGCAAGGTATTTCCAAGTGGAAAATTGTATCACAAACTCTTATTATGTAGCTGATCTCCAAGGATGCCTGTCTCACTAGAGAATCATGCCTCCTGGTATCCATGTCCTTGCTTTACCCTTCTCTGTGATCAGTCTGGGCTGGCCCTACATAACCAATAGAATGCAGAGGAACAGAGAGAGGCACAGCTTTGGAGACCAGATTAGAAGATGAAATGGAGCTTCCACCTTGGACTTTAGAGGGTTTGTTCTAGGGGAAGCCAATCACCATGTGAGAAACACCTGAGGCCACAATGCTGTAAGGAGGCCCAAGGTCGCCATGTCTAGAGGGCACAAAAAAGAGAAAGATGGCAGCACAGAAAAACAGGGACACAGAGAGGAATATCTGTTCCATTCACCTTAGTTGAGGTGCTAGACATGAAAGTAAAGAAGCCATCTTGCTCATCCAGCCATGTCTGGCCTTCACAGGATTCTACCATTAGCAGCCTATGGGAGCTCAACTGAACCCACTCAATCTATGCAAGCATAAGAGAGAAGAACAAAGTATTGATTTTAGCCACTACGTTTGGGGGAGATGGTCTCATAGCAATTGATAGGCAAATGCTAACAAGCTCAACATGTCTAAAACTAGCCCCATTTGTTGTCCACTCCTCTGCCTCAATTAAGCACCACAGCCCTATCTAATGGAGACAGCATTCATCATACTGAGTTTCCCACGATTGAGTCGCCCCTTCTATGATTACCATAGGTTCCTCTTGGGAAATGGCTTCCCCACTGCATGCATTCTAAATGGAATGGTGATTCCAAGAGCCTGGCTCCCTACGTTGTTGAGGTTTCCTCTTTAACCCCTGCCCTGTGCTGTCCCTGGCACACAGTAGGTGCCCTAAAAGCATCTAATGAAACTCTTAACACTGTTCTAGCCCCATGTACGAGAATAGCACCTGGTATGTTGCAGATGCTCATAAATATTTATTGAATGAAAGAATGGATAAATGAATGAACACAATGAATTGTCATGGTGGATAAGGAGTTATATAAACAAGAAAAGTCAAACCACAGGACTTTTGAAATCCTGTCTTAAAAGCCTTAAATGTTCAGGCCTCAAGTGGTCCCTACAGTTTCATTTCCTACTGCTCTTTGCCTGTGCAATCTACTCCAGCCACCTCGGCATCCTTGTTTACCATGGACGTGCCATGTAAGTTTCCATCGCAAGCCCTTTGCGCCTGTTTCCCTTTGTCTGGAATTCTCCACAACCGAAGAACTATATGCCTGGTTCCCACCCCATGTCCAGGGTTTTATTCTAAAATTACATCTTCAGCGAGGCCTTCCCAGATCACCAATCCCCACCCCAAATCTCTCTATCCCTTCAGTCTACTTCAGAATTTCAAATAAAATGTGTCATAATATCATACATTTCTTTTCTTACCATCTCCCTCATTAAACTGTGGTTCTATAATGACAGAGACCTCGTTTTCTTCACTGTTGTATACCTGAAATCCAGCAGAATGCTAATACAGCATTTGCCTAATGCATATTTGCTGGATGATTATTAAGTCGGGTCTGTGACTCTCTATATCTTATTTCACAGGAAGGGGTGAGCAGGTGACAGGGCGTTTTCTAGAATTATATCTGACATTTGGGAGTAGAGTTGGCACTGCCACATCTGGCATCACAGACCAATTGCCCTAACACCAACTGAAAACCATTTCCTGGGCTACCCGCCAACCTGCCTGACTCCTAGTAGCTGCTAGCTCTTTCTCCTCTCAACAGCCTTCCTTTAATCGCTTCTTCTCAGGCTACCTGATCCACCTGACCTCAAGCTGGTCACAAACAAGTAGAGGCTGTGTCCTCCCCATCCTCTACCTCATTCCAGTACCGAGAGGGTTCTGCCCCTGGGGAACCCATCCGGGCCAACATACCCCACTCAAGAACCTATCTAAAATCCACACAACTATGACAACTATCTACCCCACTCTCTCGACGTGTGAGGATCCTAAGATTCAAACTTACTCGGCATTCCCGACAGCTCTTGGAGAGAATCCGCTGGCCCTCTGCAAGAACTTTTCCTCCATAGATACATTTTGCTGTAATAAAACAGAAAAATGGGTCAGCTAGGCATGTGGTATAACCAAATCATCTCAGAGCTGCCGTCCCACAGAGACACAGATCCTCGGTCTCCAACAAAATGGATCTCTTTGTCTGAACAACAGCATGGGAATGCTGTAGGGGATGACCCATGACTCCTCCACATGAGCCTCACCCTGACTGGATTTGCCTGGTGTGTACACCCAGGGCATGCACTTATTTCAATACTGTGATTGCCAAAGGAACTAGAGAATGAATTGATATGAGAAGAGGTTAAAAGGAGGAAGAACTGGCTGCCGACACCTTTGAGTACAATTAGAATGTGTTTTGATTCAGACACTCCAACTGAGTGAAAGGGGCCTTATATATGTTCTGTTCATCAGAATTTTGGTGGCAATGAGTAAGGATGTCACTTATATTTCCTGTGATCCTGGGAGGCAGCTGTCCTCAGCCTACGTGTTCTTAAGATGCTCAGACAACAGAGAAATACAACCCAGGCTAGTAAATTGCTACACCAATGCACCAGAGAGACTGCTGTGGAAAAGTGAGCTTACCAAGGCTAATAGGGAGGGCAGAGTTGGAAGTAGGTCTTGTAGAAAATTTCAAAGAGAAGTATAAACGGAACTTCAATTTAGATTCCACTGGGACTCAGTCTATGACTTAAATTGCTGACTCGCTTCAAGCAAGTAGAGAATATGTCACTTTGATCTGACCCTGATATGAGTCCACCAAATTCTCCAGCCAGTGCAACAGGAACAAGGAAGCAAAGGCCTAATTGCTCCCCTTCCTGCCCCAAGGAGGACCCTTTAGCCCTTTCTCTCAGGAGAAGTGGAAGCAGAGACATTTATTCTGGGAGATCTCTTCGCACTAACTCACTACTGGTCTAATCAAAACACCTCAGCTCTCAGAACCTCTATTTCTGTAAATGGGCTTAAAATGGATTGATTAAAT
The DNA here is from genome assembly GCF_053883595.1 of Heterocephalus glaber. Taxonomy (NCBI): domain Eukaryota; kingdom Metazoa; phylum Chordata; class Mammalia; order Rodentia; family Bathyergidae; genus Heterocephalus; species Heterocephalus glaber. The sequence goes on from NW_028258293.1 coordinate 10,067,328, forward strand.
CTAGTAGTTCTTTAGTTCTAAAATCTTCTTATTGTCATGGAATGCTCAAGTACCTAGAACTTTAGTAGTCAGCTGGTCAACCACTTTTAACCACTGCAAGAGGAAAGCCAGAGACTAATTTACTTAACACCAGACCTGTGCAGTGGTTGCCAGCATGTGCTACTCAGAGCTCCTTTAGACCAAAAGACACATTCACACCACTCTTGGAATAGCTGGCCAATCTCAGCTACTTATTTTTTTTTTTTTGAAACTCAGGTGTGGCAAAAATGGAGATTTAATTTTCAATTAACATCATGAACACCGTTCATCTGTGCAAGACCCAGTACATGTCCTCCAACAAGGCCACAACCAGAGTGGCAAAGTCATTCTAAATACATTACATTCATCTCTGCAGCCATCCTGCAGCCTAAACTACTGCCAAGAATGTGTGCTGCAAAAGTGTGATGAATTAACTCTTTTGCAAGCAATTATTGTAAGGCACAAACCTTCACTTGATGTGCATTTTTGGGACACAAAAGATAAAATAAAGCCCATTAGAAACACTGGATTTTTAAAATAAGATTAAGACTACTAACACTTAGCATACAGCAAATACCAAAAAATTTATTCTACTACCTGTAAGTCACATGTAATATTAAAAGCTGAACCTGAAATATTAGAAAATCAAGAGCCGTGGAAATAAATTATTTGTTGTGTGTCCTGGGAGAAAGTCCTTCGCCACGGGATAATAAAAGCAGCAGCCAAGTAGAGATAAATAGACACCTAAAAACTGACTGATATGTTTGGGGTCTTTAAGGTTTACCAGTAACTAGTAACAATCATTTCCCAAGTGCAAAATGCACACTTATCCTTCAGTTCTGTGAGACACCTAGTTCTTTTTTTTTTTTTGAATAAATTCTTTTATTGGTACATTGTAGGTATACAACACAATTACATTTCTCATTGGGAACTGTACCTTTACATAATGCATCTTCGTTCTTATTTTTTCCCCATTCCTAGCCCTCCTTTCACCCCCTCCACCCTTCCCTATTTACAAAGATATTTTTTCCATTTCTCATCATTTTTCCTTTCCCTTCTTTCCTTTCCCCTGCCCCTCCCACTACCCCTACCCCTTTGGACCTTTTCTTCCTATTTTGCATTATCGATTATTCATTCTAATCATTGGTACATTTTAGGTATACAATATAATGACATTCATCATTGGAAATTTGCACCTTTACATAGCCTCTCTTGGTTCTTGTTTTTCACCTTTGCCCAGCCCTCCCTTCAACCCCTCCAGCCCTCCCTATTTACAAAGATTTTGTTCCTATTTTTCCATTTTCTATATTAATCCCATTCCCTTCTATCCTTTCCCCTAGCCCTCCCACTTCCTTCCCCTTTGCCCCTTTTCTTCCTATTTCACATGACCTATTATACATTTAGTCCTTATTTACACTTTCAGTTTCTCACACCAGAGAAACTATTCGGTATTTACACATCTGTGTCCTATTTATTTCACTTAAGAGTGTGGCCTCAATGTGCATCCACTTAGCTATAAATGTCTCTAATTTCTCCTTTTTTATGGCTGAGTAGTACTCCATTTTATAAGAGAACCACATTTTGTTTATCCAGTCTCCAGTTGATGGGCATTTGGGCTGTTTCCAAGTTTTAGCTATTACAAACTGTGCTGCTATGAACATGGGTGCACATATATCACTGTGGTATGATTCTTTTAATTCTTTGGGGAAGATCCCCAGCAGTGGAATAGCGGGGTCAAATGGGATTTCCAGTCCTAGTTCTTTGAGGTATCTCCATACTGATTTCCACAGTGCTTGCACCAGTCTACACTCCCACCAGCAGTGGAGTAGGGTTCCTCTTTCCCCACAGCCCCACCAGCATTGGTTACTGGTTGATTTCATGATAGCAGCCATTCTTTCTGGAGTGAAGTGGAATCTCAGTGTTGTTTTCATTTGCATCTCTCAAATGACCAGTGACGTTGAACATTTTTTCATGTATTTATTTGCTATTTCTACTTCTTTGTCTGAGAAATGTCTGTTCATTTCAGATGCCCATTTTTCGATTGGGTCTTTAAATTTGGGAGGTCTGATCTTTTTAAGTTCTTTATAGATTCAAGATAGTAGACCTTTGTCTGAGGAAGAGCAGGTGAAGATTTTTTCCCACATTGTGGGTTGTCTCTTCACACTGCTGGTGGTTTCTCTTGCTGTGCATAAGTCTTTTAATAGGAAGAGATCCCACTTGTTGATTGTTTGTGCTAGTTCACGGGCAACTGAGGTTTTGTTCATAAAATCTTTTCCCACAACGATGTCTTCAAGAGTTCTACCTAACCTTTGTTCCAACTGGTTCAGAGTTTCTATTTTAATATTTAGATCTTTAATCCATTTTGATTTTAGTTGAGTGCATGGTGAGAGATATAGGTCTAGTTTTAATCTTTGGCAAGTTGAAGCCCAATTTTTCCAGCACCATTTATTAAAGAGGATATCTTTCCTCCAGTGAGGGTGTTTGGCTCCTTTGTCGAAGATGAGATGGCTGAGTGTGTCTGGCATTGTTTCTGCATCTTCTCATCTTTTCCACTGGTCCTCAGGTCTGTTTCTTTGCCAGTACCATGCTGTTTTTATCACAGTAGCTTTGTAGTAGAGTTGTAGGTTGGGGATTGTGATACCCCCTGCCATGTCTCTGTTACCTAGAATTGCTTTTACTATTCTGGGTCTCTTCTTGTTCCAAATGAATTTTTGGATTGTTTTCTCAAGGTCCATGAAGTATGCTGCTGGGATCTCAATTGGAATTGCATTAAATCTATATAGCAGTTTTGGAAGTATGGCCATTTTCACTATATTAATCCTTCCTACCCAGGAGCAGGGGATGTCTGTCCATTTTCTGATAGCATCTTCAATCTCTCTTTTCAGAGTGCCATAGTTTTCAGAGAAGAGGTCTTTGATTTCTTTCGTTAGGTTGATTCCTAGGTATTTCAGTTTTTTGGATGCTATTGTGAAAGGAATTATTTGGCCTATTTCTCTCTCAGTGAGTCTGTCATTGGTATAGAGGAAAGCTATTGATTTTTGTGTGTTGACCTTGTAACCAGCTACTTGACTGAATTTAGTTATTAAGTTTAGAAGACTTTTGGTGGAGTTTGTGGGGTCTTCTATATAGAGTATCATGTCATCTGCAAATAATGACAATTTGACTTCTTCATTTCCTATCTTTATTCCTTTTATTTCTTTCTCTTGTCTAATTGCCGTGGCTAATGTTTCCAGAACTATATTGAACAAGAGTGGGGATAGTGGACATCGTTGTCTTGTTCCTGATTTGAGTGTGAAGGATTTCAGTTTTTGACCATTGAGTATGATATTGGCTGTTGGTTTTTCATAGATGGCTTCTATCAGTTTGAGGTAGAGACCATCTATTCCAATTTTTTGTAGGGTTTTTATCATAAATGCATGTTGGATTTTGTCAAATGCTTTTTCTGTGTCTGTGGAGATAATCATATGGTTTTTGTCCTTGGCTCTATTGATACAGTGTATTACATTGATTGATTTGCATATATTGAACCATCCCTGCATCCCTGGGATGAATCCCGCTTGATTAGGGTTTATGATCTTGATGATCTTCTGCATTCTGTTTGCCATTATCTTATTAAGGATTTTTGCATCTATGTTCATTAGTGAGATTGGCCTATAGTTCTCTTTTTCGGTTGGGTCTTTCTCTGCTTTGGGGATCAAGGTGATGCTTGCTTCCAGGAATGAATGTGGGAGTATTGCTTCCCTTTCAATTTCATTGAAGAGTTTAAACAGTAGCGGGAGCAGTTCCTCTCTAAATGTCTTGTAGAATTCAGCAGTGAAGCCATCAGGGCCCCGGCTTTTCTTAGTTGATAAGTTTTTAATTACATTTTCAATTTCATTGGTTGATATTGAGTTGTTCAGAATTTTTAGGTCTTCTTCATTCAACTTTGGTAATTCATATGTATCTAGGAATCTGTCCATTTCTTCTGTGTTGCCCATCTTATTGGCGTATAGGCTATAGAAGTAGGTATTGATGATCCTCTGGATTTCTGCTGGGTCTGTTGTCATTTCACCCTTTTCATTCCTAATCGCATGGATTTGGGCCTTTTCTTTCCTTTTTCTGACAAGGTTGGCTAAAGGTTTGTCAATTTTGTTGATTCTTTCAAAGAACCAACTCTTGGCTTCATTGATTTTTTTGTATCGTTCTCTTAGTCTCCATTGCATTGATTTCTCCTCTGATCTTTATAATTTCCTCCCTTGTATGAGCTTTGGGGTTGTCCTGCTCTTCTTTTTCTAGAAGCCTGAGGTTCAGCATCAGGTTGTTTAATTGGGCTCGTTCTGTTTTCCTAATATGGGTATTCACTGCTATGAATTTCCCTTGTAAGACTGCTTTTATTGTGTCCCATAGATTCCGATATGTTGTATTGTCATTGTCATTTCATTGAAGGAACTGTCTGATTTCTTCTCTAATTTCCTCTGTGACCCATTGGTTATTCAGAAGTGTGTTGTTCAATTTCCACGTGCTTATGAAATTTTTTGAGTTTGTTTTGCTATGGATCTCCAATTTCATCACACTATGGTCTGATATTATACAGGGGATAACTTCAATTCCTTTGCACTTACTTAAACATGTTCTATGTGTGAGTATGTGGTCTATTTTGGAGAATGACCCATGTGCAGCTGAGAAGAATGTGTATTCTGATTTTGTGGGGTGGAACACTCTGTAAACATCTGTTAAGTTCATTTGTTCAAGAGTTCAATTGAGTTCTAGTATTTCATTACTTATTTTTAGTCTAGTTGATCTATCTATTTGTGACAGTGGGGTGTTGAGGTCCCCCACTACTATTGTATTAGTGCATATATGACTTTTCATGTCTGTTAGTATTTGTTTTACATAGTTGGGTGCACTAGTGTTTGGTGCATAGATATTTATGATTGTCATCTCTTCCTCTTGGATTCTTCCCTTTACAAGGATGTAGTGTCCTTCTTCATCTCTCTTAATCAGTGTTGGTTTGAAATCTACTTGATCTGCAAAGAGGATAGCTACTCCTGCTTTCTTTCGGGTTCCTGTCACATGCAGTATTGTTTTCCACCCTTTAACTTTCAGTCTATGAGTTTCCTTTCGAATTAAGTGTGTTTCTTGTATGCAGCATATTGTTGGATTTTGCTTCTTGACCCATTCTGCCAGTCTATTTCTTTTGATTGGTGAATTGAGACCATTAACATTGATGGTTATAACTGAAACGTATTGACTTGTCATTGCCATGACTTTTTCTTTTTGTTGGTTCTCCCCCTTTACATTTAATTTCTTGTCATGCCACATGGGTTCATTCTGCTTTGCTTCCTGGGGTTGTGATCCTCAATGTCTGTTCCTAGGATATTGTGTAAAATTCTTTGGAGTGCTGGTTTGGTATTCACGAAGTTCCTAAGGTGCTCTTTGTCATGAAAATATCTTATTTCTCCATCCATTTTGAAAGCTAGTTTTGCAGGGTACATCAATCTGGGTTGGAGGCTGTTTTCTTTTAGGGCTTGGAATATGTCACTCCAAGCTCTTCTTGCCTTGATGGTTTGTGTTGAGAAGTCTGCTGTGATTCTGATGGGCTTTCCTTTGTATGTGATTTGTTTCTTTTCTCTGACTGCTTGGAGAACTTTGTCCTTCTGTTGTGTTTCTGGAATCTTAACTATTATATGCCTATGTGTAGATTTTTTTTGATCAAGGCTATTTGGAGTCCTATATGCCTCACTTATCTGTATGTCAAGCTCTTTTCCCCTGCTTGGGAAGTTTTCTGCCATTATTTCTGTGAGGAGATTTTTTATGTCATCTCCACTTTCTCCTGTTTCTTCATTGAGCCCAATCAGTCTTATGTTATTCTTCTTTGCATCATCTAGCAGCTGCTGGATTGATTTCTCATGTTCCCTTGTAATTTTGAAGCAATTTTTCTTTTCCTGGTCACTAATTGCAATCTTATCTTCTGTATCTGAAATTCTGTCCTCACATTGGCTCATTCTGCTGTGTAGACTTTCAATGGAGTTTTTCATGTCCTGGAAATCTATTTGCATCTGTTTTACGGATTCCATTTGTTTCTTATGTTGAGATTCCATCATGTTCCTCAGCTCCTCTCTAGATTTATTAATCATGTCTTGCACTAAGGGCACAATTTCTCCTGTTATCTGAGAAATTATTTCTGATTTCATTTTTTCCATATCCCCTTTGGTTGCCAGTTCAGTGGGTCCAGGTGGTTGAGTATCAGAGTGTTCCATCTCATTTCCCTTTGGGGTTGCTGTAGGTGATCTGGAAGTCTGGTTTTGAGACTTATTTACGTGTTTTCTCATTTCAACCGGGGGGCGGGGGTACTGTTAGCGCCTGCACGGATTACCTCCTCTGAGCTGGGTGAGGTGGGACAGAGGCCGGGAGCAGCGGTAGGGATAGTGGCCCAAAAGCCCTTTCCTGTGGGCTGGGAGCAGCGGGAGGGATGGTGGCCAGGAAGCCCCTTCCTCTGGACCAGGAGCAGTGGGATGGTGGCTCAGAAGCCCCTCCCTCTGTGCCGGGAGCACTGGGAGGGATGGTGGCCTGGAAGCCCCTTCCTCTGGGCCAGGAGCAGCAGGACAGAAGGTAGCCCAAAAGCCCTTTCCTCTGGGCTGGGGGCAGTAGGAGGGATGGTGACCAGGAAGCCCCTTCCTCTGGACCAGGAGCAGTGGGACAACGGCTCAGAAGCCCCTACCTCTGGGCCGGGAACCACAGGACTCAGTACCTTGATCTGGTGGTCTGTTGTCTTCTGCGTCTTTGTAGTGTGGAACCAGGTAGCTGCCTGTCTGCAGCGGGGTGATTCGGTGTCTTCCACGTGACTCAGGACCTCCACAGGGCGTGCACAGACCCGCCCGTCTGCAGTGGGCTGACTTGGTGCACTCCATGCGACTCAGGACCTCGGTAGGGCATGGGCAGACCCACCCATCTGCAGCGGAGTGACTTGGTGTCTTCTGCGCGACTCAGCTCTCAGTTACTTATTCGGGATTCATCCTGGGCTTTAGAGAGCACCCTGCCCAAGGTTAAGTCGCCTTCCTGGGCCAGCCTATATTCCTATATGAAGAAAGTTTGGCAGAGTCCTGGCTCCATCTCCCAGCTTGGGGCAACTCTGAAAGGCTATTTCCAGTTCTGAAATTTCCCACAGGAGTAACTGGGGTATCTGTTTTAACTACATTGGAATTCAACTTGTCCTTCTGCTTTATTATGCTACCTTTGCCACCTCATTCCTGGCCTAGAACTGATCCCAAGAGCACTCTCTAATAAAGCAATACTGGGCCAGGGATTTAGCTCATTGGTTTGCCGCCTGCCTTGCAAGCTCAAGGTCCCAAGTTTGATCCCCAGCACCAAAAAAAAAAAAAAAATCACAAGGCCAATCTCCATTTCAGAGTCTGCTGTCCCCCGGAACCTGACCTGTGGCAGCCCCACATCTCACCCACACACTCTCCTCTCCTACTCCCCTTTCAGTGAATGGTACCAGCAACTAACTGCCTTGGCATCCACACCTTGGAACCTCAGGTTCTTATTCCACAACATCTTCTTATTCTACTTTGTGTCAGTCAATGCCCACATCCTAACCATGCTCCCTCCTTAAGTTTCTCCAGTTCAGTCACTTTTCCTCATTTCCCAGACACTGACTTCATTCTGGCCATCATCATTCCTCTTCATTAGTACCACAGAGCCTCCTAGCTCTCCTATGTTCTGTCTCAATCTTCTCCGGTCCTTCTTCACACAATAGTCAAGTATGTGTTTTCTACATGCAAACATGAGGTCCTACTTAAAAAATCATTATGGGCCCTCAGAGCGCTGAGGAGGTGAGCTGAGCAGGCACCACCATGCAAACACCTCCCCAACCAGCTGTGCCAAGCCATTACCTGGATCCAAACCACAGAGTTGGAGGGGTCATAAAGGACATTGTTCTGAGCTTGAGAAGATAACAGTAGAAGTGAACCACAGAAAGAGGGCCTCTCTGAGGCCTGTTGATGAAAATTAAAGCCCACTGGAAAAGGGGAGAAACTCTCTGCAATAAAGGCACACCAGACCACCTTAGTTGGAGGAGCAGTGGTGTGGACCAGCGCAGCACAGCTGCAAGCAGATCCCAGGTAGGGCTCCACACAACCCCAGCGGCTGCCTGGAAAAGAGCTGCACAGGCACACAAGCAACAGCCAGAGGTTCACCCTGATACCATCAGTAACTGCGCAAGACTAGCCAGAAGCCTGCTCACACAACAGGAACTGGGGTGCAAAGCCCCCAGCCAAAGGCCCTCCCAGACAACAGCTACATAGGGGCCCTAGCCAGAGGCACAACTAGATACCATCCCAAGTGTGCACACGCCCCAGCCAGAAGCCCACCCAGACAACAAGTCAGGCCAGAGATCCAAGAGGCCACCACTCTGAACCCAGGAATAAGTGTACTGGTTGAGCAGCAGAGAAAAGGCAGCTCGGTGGATTGCTGAGAATTGAATACTATGGTGTGAACAAAAAGTCACCTCAACAAAGGCACAGTAGGCTGCATCTGTTGAAGTAAGAAGACACCTAAACAAGTCTCAAAACCAGACTTCCAGATTAGCTGAACCAACCTGAAAGGGAAACAACATGGAACAATCTGATACTCAAACACCTGGACTCCTTGAACTGACAACAAAAGAAGATCTGGAAAAAATGAAATCAGAAATACTTTCTCAGATAACACCAGAGATTGTGACCATAGTGCAAGACATGATTAATAAATCTAGAGAGGACACAGATAAAAAAATTAGAGGATCTGAGGAACATGATGGAATGCCAACATAGGAAACAAATGGAATCCATAAAACAGATGCAAACAGATTTCCAGGAGATTAAAACCTCCACTGAAAGTCTGTGCACCAGAATGAGCCAATGTGAGGACAGAATTTCAGATATAGAAGATAAGATTGCAATTAGTGACCAGGAAAAGAAAAATTGCTTTAAAATTGTAAGGGACCATGAGAAATCAATCCTGCAGCTGCTAGACGATGCAAAGAAGAATAACAGAAGACTGACTGGAGTCAACAAAGAAACAGGAGAAAATGCAGATGACATAAAAAAAACTGTTCACAGAAGTGATGGCAGAAAACTTCCCAAGTAGGGAAAAAGAACTTGACATACAAATAAGTGAGGCATACAGGACTCCAACTAGCCTTGATCAAAAAAATCTACACATAGGCATATAATTGTTATGATTCAGAAACCAAACAGAAGAACAAAATTCTATAAGCAGTTAGAGAAAAGAAACAAATCGCCTACAAAGGAAAGCCCATCAGAATCACAGCAGACTTCTCAATGCAAACCCTCAAGGCAAGAACAGCTTGGAGTGCCATATTTGAAGCCTTAAAGGAAAACAGCCTCCAAACCATATTGATGTATCCTGCAAAACTATCTTTCAAAATGGATGGAGAAATAAGATACTTTCATGAGAAAGAGCACCTTAGGTACTTCATGAATACCAAACCAACACTCCAAAACATTTTAGACCCTATCCTACAAAAAGACAACAAGGATCACAACCCCAGGAAGCCCAGCAGAATGAATCCATCAGACACAATGAGAAATTAAATGCAAAGGGGGAGAATCCAACAAAAAGAAAAGGTCACAACTATGATAAGTCAATATATATCAGTTATAACCATCAATGTTACTGTTCTCAATTCACTAATCAAAAGAAACAGACTGGCAGAATGGGTCAAGAAGCAAGATCCAACAATACAAGAAACACACTTAATTTAAAAAGAAACTCATAGACTGAAAGTTAAAGGGTGAAAGACAATATTCCATGCCACAGGAACCAAAAAAAAGGCAGGAGTAGCTATCCTCTTTGCAGATCAAGTGGATTTCAGACAAAAATCTGAAAGACTTCTGGTCCCAAGAATTTCAGATAAGGGCTAGTCAACCTGTATGTACAAATCTACTGTGAACATGTGTTTTCATGCCTCTTAAGTAAAAACTTGAGAACAGAACCGTTGGTTCTTAACAGTAAATCATTTTACATTCACATTATTAAAAAGTTCTAACTGGTTCAAACCTAAGCTGACATTTGTTCTTTTAAAACTTTTAACTCAATCTCCCTAACGAGTGTATAATACAATCTTGTTATTGTACTGATCAGTATTTTTCTGATTCTCGTTTTGCACACCTTTCCTTGTGCTGTACTGGCTATTTATCATCTTCTTGTGTCTACTTTTTAATTGGGTTGTCTATTAATGAGCTGTAAGAGTTCTTTATATATTCTGGTCGTAGGTTATATGTATTATAAATACGTTCTGGTTAAGGACTACTTTTCATTTTCTTAACAATGTCTTTTAAAGTTCTAAATTTTGATGGAATCTCATTTATCAATTTTTTTCCTTTATGCATCATGTTTTTTGTATCCTAGGGAATTCTTGCCTACCCTAAATTCATGAACGTTTTCCCCTATAATTTATTCTTAAAGTTTTATACTTTTAGGCTTTCATATTTAGGTTCATAGATCCTTTCAAATTATTTTTATGTACAGAAATAAAGGGTTGAGGTTAATTTTTTACATACCGATACCTGGTGTTCTAGTATCATTTGTTCAAAACATTATCTTTTCCTCTGTTCTTGAGTTGAGTTTATGTTCTATAAAATGTTGATGTTAAATAATCTTTCAAGAATCAGTGCACCATATATGTGTGGCTCTGTTTCTAGATTCTCTGTTTTATTCCACTGATCTTTATGTCTTTCCTTATTCCAACATTGCCTTGATTACTGTAGCTTTAGAGGAAGTCTTAAAATCAGGTAATAAATGTCTTCCACCACTGTTTTTTTTTCTTTTTACTTTTCCAGGTCCATTGTACTCCTACACAACTTAAATTTCAATATCCAATTCTTCATTTATAGCAAGTATACATAGACCTGAATTTTTATATATACCTTGTATTTTCTAATCCTGCTAAATTCAAATACAGGTTCTAGGGGCTCCTAGAGATTTCTTAGTATTTTCTCTGTAGATGATCATTTCATCCACATATAAAGATTTTACTTCTACCTTGCCAATCCTATGCTATTTATTTTTATTGTCAGACAATTTTGGTTTCAGCCTATGTTTCAAAGTTTAATGGACAGATGAAGAGTAGGTGTATCTGCCCTTGTTCCCCACCTTAGGGAGAAAGCATTGTATCTTTTCCATTCATATAAGGCGTTTTTGCTGGAAGTATGGAGTACATATCTTTTATCTGTTGAGAAGGTTCTGTTCTACTTCTAGTCTCCTGACAGCTTTTACCATGAACAGCTGAAGAATTGAGTCCAATACTTTTTCTGCAACTACTGATAGGATCATATGGCTTTTTCCTTTCCTCTGTTAAATTGATGACTCATGGGGGTGGATCTTCCAATGCTGAACCAACACTGCCATCCCTATAACAAAACCACTTTCTATATACTGCCAGATCTGACCTCTAATAGTTTGTTCTGTTAAACAAATTTTTATTTATGTTCATACTTTTCTCTTCTATTATCTTTATCCAGTTTAAGTATTAGCACAACGCTGATTTCCTAAAATGAGGGGAGGAGTGTTCCTTCTTTTTTCTGCTTTAAATGTTTGATATAATTTATCAGTTAAAATGTATACGAGCCTGTTGTTGTCATATAGGTAGGTTTTCAAGCTAGGAATATACTTGCTTTAATAGGTGCTATTCCAATTTTATATTTCTCCTACAGTCATTTTCATTAATTTGTCTTCCATGGTACTTCATAGAAGTTGTCAAATTCATTTCAAAAAAGATTTTTGTACTATGCTTTCTATATCCTTTTAAATTCTGTAAAATCTGTGGTAATGTCCTCTAAATATTGATGTTTTAATTTTAAAAATATATAATTGGTATTGTGTAATAGGACGAAAAGGTCTAAAAGAGTAGGAGAAGTGAGAGCAGTGGGGGAAAGGAAAGAAGGGAAAAGAAAAAATATGAGAAAGGGAAAAAATAGAAACAAAGTCTTTGTAAACAGGGAAGGGTGAAGGGGGTGAAGGAAGGACAGGGGAATGGGGATAAAATAAGAACCAAGATACATGGTGTAAAGGGACAAGATCCCAATGATGAATGTAACTGTATTTTATACCTAAAATGTACCAAGAAACTTAATGGGAAAAAAAATCATTATGGGTCCCTCACACCTTCAAGATAAAGTCAAATTCCTCTCTCAGCACATAAGGCCATTCCTGTGGCTCTTCCCTACCTCCTCAACTTCAGAGCTCACCAATTCCTGTGCTTTTTGCTCACCTCTCCCATACTCTACACCTCCACCCATACTCTAGCCAAGCCGTCTCTCTAACTTCCAGGCTTTGTGTATCCTTTTCTACAGGAATAAGCAGCCATGCTTATTTCACTGACAGCACCCAACCTCTACACCTTCCAGTCTCCTTCACTCCCCCCCAGAAGCTATTCTTGATCTTTACCACTGGGTAACTGCCCTCACTGTGTACTTGGGAACTAGGCTAACAGAATATGCATCACATCATATCTTAATTTCACATGTAATTAATTACACAACTCCCCTCTAACTGTAACCTCCGTGAGGGTAGGGGCTTTTCCTAATGTTATCTCCAGCCCCAAGCCCAGTGCCTCTCTGGGCTTATTGTTAGTAATAATAGATTTAGAATTAATGCACTCTACTCAGGAACAAAAACCAATCAAATTTCCTGATTCACACCTAAAAGTTATCTCTGCTCTTTAATGCAACTTCAAACATTAAAAGTAGATACCAAGACTTTCAGAAAAAAATCAACAACAAAGGAAAATCAATACAATTCTCTAAATGGGTCTTTTCCTCTCTTTCTTTAAAAAGAAAAATACTCCCTTGATCATCTTATATGCCTTAATTTTCTAGATAAGTCAGTAGACCGTGACTCACTGGTCTTAATGATGATCTGGACATCCCAATTTACTTGCATAGAAAGACTACATCTCCAATGGCCTGGAATTCCTGTCTAATAAATTCCCACACTCCCAAACACAGCTGCTGCCAACTTGGCAAGGTGGCTGGCTCCAGAGCGACAGTTCTGCTAAGTGCTCTGCTGTCAAATCTGCCCTCTGCTTCTTGGCCCGACTGGGAAGTACAGAAACAGATACTTTCTTCCGCCTTTGCCCCTTGCCACTCCCACAATGGTATTCTCACACTTGCTGCCCTGTTTTAAAGCATTTGCCTGATTCTGTTCTTCCTCTTTGACAGACTCATGCCAGAACCTCTTTCTGGAGATAAGAAAGTCCAACCACATTCAGGGACACATCCATTCCTCTAATCCACTAGTCTGGTATAAAAATTAAATATCCACTGAACTTTATGACCCTCACAAAGTAGGTTATTTGGGGGGCTGGCAAACGCTACCAACACGTTCTTGCATTTCTGTCATTTGCAGGCATGGCACTGACAGAGAACGCATATATGATTCGGACACCAAGTATCCATAAAATTATCTCAGACAACTCCTAGGATCACCCCTAGAGGTCACAAGCATTTCCCTTGTTCTTTCAGACTCACCCTGATTTCTCTGACAGCGCCCCTTCCTCCTGCCACTGCCTTCCATATGCCTGACATCAGTCCTCATTATCCAACCTCTTGATCTAAAGCCAAAAGGCTTATTTTTGATGTCTGAGGAAATTCAAGCATAAGGTGAGTCAGGCTCTGGTGCCTTTGGCTGGGGCATTTGGGACTTCATTTCAACAGCTTTCAGTGTGAGTAGAAATGTAAATGGGTACCTGAAGCTCTTCATATCACACAGGGGACATGCAAACTAGAATATTTCACAGTGTCCAACCATGAAATTGAAACCTGGCACCAACACACACTTCTCCATGATGTCAGAAATAAACCTACTGAGGATTTAGAGAGAGAGTCATGCAGTTGCATCTTCTTGCATCCACAGGCACCTGGCGCTTCAAATTTGACCGTGATTTCTCAAGTGCAAGGATTGGACACCTTTGTCATTTGGGTGCACACTGAGTAAATAACTGACGAGTACAGCTGTCAGACATGGCTATGATGTTGCTGTGTCTTTATTTAGATGTTTGCAACACACACACACTCCAGCCAAGCCTTAGCGCTCAGGAGCTTACAATGTCAAAGTCAGCATTCCACTTCACACTTTAAAGTGGAGTGGCAGGTCAGAGGGGCTGAACACCCAAGGATTCTTCCAACCTCAGTGAGCTAAATCTCAGCTCAGGCTTCAAACACCAGCTGTCTGAGCAAGACAGCCACATCAAACTGGTTGTCCCTCAGGCATCTCCAACCCAAACATGCCAAATAGAATGCATCAGTCCACAAACTACTTTCTCCACCTGCCTTATTTCTGTTAATCACACCATGAGTCTCCCACAGGATCGTGTTCAAAACCTGGCAACCTTTCCTCCCAGAAGCTGACACAAAACGATGCTTATGGAGAATCTTCTGTGTGCCGGGTCCTTTAGCTGTCACTCGGTCTCTTCCTTTGCATCTCCCCACGCAGTGCCTGCCTGCCAGCCTCTTCACCTCTACCTGCAAGGTACCCAAATCCCATACCCAGCCCCCCGTCTCCAGCTCTCTTGATGTGGCAATCTTTCTAAAAGCACTTTTTTAAAGCATGCCACAGCCCAGCTTTAAAATCTTGCTTTTAAGGCCCAGGGATTTAGCTCAGTGGTTCCGTCGCCTGCCTCGCAAGCGGAAGGACTTTAGTTCGATCCCCGGTACCAAAAACATAAAATAAAATCTTGCTTGTAAGTAACAAAATCAATCTTCTGTTTACTACCATGATTTTGCATGTGCAGTTCCCTCTGGCAGGGTGCTCTTACCTTGCTTACCTAGCAGATTCCCACTTACTTTCTGATACCCTGCTGAGCTGCTATCCGCCAAGTTTTCCTCCACCCTCCTCACATGCGTGTCTCTGTGCCACCTCTGTAAATTAAATCCTGTCCATGTCACATAATACCCTTGATGCTGACACAGATAATGTGTGCAGTGAGTAGAGCAGACAGGTTAAGAACATCAACTAGATTGCAACTAGACTGCCAGAGCTCCACCAGGCTGAGAGACTTTGGGAAAGTTACTTCTCTCTGTGCTTTTCTTCTTCATCTATAAAATGGGAATAATAGCGGAGCCTACCACTTGGGGCTGCTGAAAGAATTAAATGAATCAATATATGTAAAATGATGTGGTTCAGTGCCTGATGTAGACTGAAAGATCGACATGTCACCACTGTCGCACCCAGAATTGAGGACAGTGTTTGGACAAGGGACCTCAGGAAGAATTAATGATTGTCATCAACAGGATTCAGTCTTCATCATTCATGTCCAACCCACACTGGCAACTTTATTTCTACTTTGCTCCTGCAAACATCGTCAAACAGACAGCCTCCCTCTCCTTGCACTACCATTCTTCCTTCGCAAATACTGTACTGCATAGCTGAAAGATTCCTTCTTCCTTCTCCCTCTCATCTCTGGTAGATCTCAAATACAGCTACCAAAACAATACAGGTTTTAAGAGACTGCTGCCTGCAGATACTGACTTAGTAGGTCTGAGCAGGTCCCTGAAAAGCTGCAGTCGAAGAAGCTCACGAGGGGGTGTTTAACATTAGGTATGATCACTATGTCTTGGACAGAGCAGATATGCAACAAATGTTTGAGGAGCAGAACAAAAATACCACTTCCTAGACCACCTTGGATGCTCAAAGTTCTTTCTTGTTTCCGAACAGAAGCCTTCATCTGTAAGTGCTGTAGCTCCTGGGGCCCTTACAAGTGCCCAAAGACTTAGGAAGTCAGCTGACAAAGCAATTTGCTTTTATATATTGGCTCCTGTTGTCTGAGTCACATCAGTACATTTTGTTGTTGTCTCTAGAATACTGCCTCACCTGAACCAAAAGGCAAACTCAAGGAAAAAAAACAGAAACATGGTACACATATGAGAAATCTACTTGAGGCAGCTCTCCAGAGAAATGGAAAAAAACAAAACAAATGTTTCGGTCGAGGTGTAGAATGTCCCCCCAAATTCTCAAGAGTTCAGATGTGGGGCTTTGGGAAAATGATCAGATGGCAGCCACGGTATACTAATGGACGGACTGATGCGTTCCAAGCTAAATGTGCTGTGAGGAGGTGGGCCACAGGGAGGGGTGCCGGGAGGGCATGCTTTAGGGGCCACCCCCATCCTCTCCCCTCTCCTCCTTTTCTGCCTCCTGGCTGCCATGGGTTGAGCCCCTTTTCCTCTACCACGGCCCTCTGCCAACCTGTTCTATTCAAGAGCCAGCCCATCGTGGACCGAAACCAAGAGTCAAAACAAATCTCTCTCCCTTGAATTGTGGGTGTCAGGTATTGTGTCTTAGTGATAGAAAAGTGATTGTGACCACAAGGAACTGAACCAAAGAAAGACACGGTATCCAATGAATAGTGGTTTCAACCATATCCATAATAACATTAAATGTGAAAGAGTTAATGAACCAGTGGAAACAAAACACCCCTGACTGTCAAAGTAAATTTAAAAATACGACCCAACTGTATGCTTATTCATATAAGGTACGCCTTATGTTTTCCTTTGCATCAGTTTTCTTTCTTTATATATTCTATTATTTTAAATATCTACAGTAATACGTATTTACGACACACACTGTGATGTTGTGAAATATGAACATGTTGTGGAATGGCAAAATTGAGCTGATTAACACACGCATTGCCTGACAAACTCAACGTCTTTGAAAGAAGTGATCAAAGAAAATGTTCTCTATCATTTTTCTGATGTGACAATACTTTAAAACTTCTAGAATTTCCACTATCAACCCTCATTCTCCTCTCTTCTCAACCCCACTGGGCAAACCAACATAAGCATATTCTACAAAACTAGAAATAACCGACTTGGCTCTATTTCCTCCGAAGAGCAAGCTGCTAGTATCCTCTACCACCTTCCGACAGCGTCTGCCTGTGTGCTAGCACTGCCCTCCGTGCATGTCTAATGTCCTGCACTCACACCTCTGGGCACTCTGAGCAAAGCCAACTCTCCCCAGGCAGGGCAAACTCCTTCATCATTATTCCAGGCCCTTGTCCTCAGTAACTGCCTAATGAATATTTCTATTAAAAACTAGTAAAAAATGAAAGTCTTTCATTCAGAGGTTCTCAACCTTTTAATTACCCAAGGCACCCTGTCTGGTTTCTTTCTAATTTTTCTTGATTAGTATTCCTAATCATTTATTTGCAATCTCAATTAAATTCTGAGCATATCAAACTATCAATCAGAGCTGCTGAGAGAATTAGTGCTACCTAACTACACTGATATGAATTCCATACTAAGGCAAAAACTACATCAATATTTTAGTTAGCTAGCATGTGCACCAACATCTTTGTAAAACCAGGTAACATTCTGAAACTTAAAACTCTCAAAGGAATTAGAATAAAGAGAAATGACTAATCCACATATACCTAGCGAGAAGATAATTTAATAATATATATCAAGGGCCTGAAAAATGTCAGGTTTTGGTTTAGTAATTCTACTCTGGAGAATACGACTTTAAAGAAATATAAAACACTAAAGGATAAAAAATTGCATTTTCTATATAAAACATATTATCAAAGAATAATTTATAACAGTGAAAAGTGGGAAACAACCTAGATATCCAGCAACTGGGGAACAGTTAAATAACAACAGCCAAACAATGTGCAACAATGATTAAAAGAGAACAAGTTTTTAAAAGCATGAAAACATAGTTAAGTGATAATGGTAAGTCAACAGAGTAGGATATAAAATAGTCTACACAGTACGACCTCAAAAATAAAATCCACTAAAATTTCAAGCATGATCGTTATCATATGATAACACATTTTGTAAATTTCCCATTTAAATCTTTATCCTCCATGTTTTCAAATGTTTTGCAGTGAGCATAGTGCTTTTATCATTTTTTTAAAAAGAAAAAAATCAAAAGTCTAAAATACAAAATACTAAAAGATCCATTTCTCCTGTGTTCAAACAACATCTTCTAATTATTCACAGATCTGTATAGGGAATTCAAAATAATGAACTAAAATAATTTCATACTTTTAACAATTATCTAATCGTTTTTCACCCTTCCACTGCTTACTGTTATATACAATATTAAGTTTGTAAGAATAAAATAACCTGTACCTACTAAAGACTCTTTTTCCATCCTAGGATCAAACTACAAATCAATATCTGGGCATTTGAGCTTACGCTATCACCAGGCATGACTCTAAAAAGCCTCGGGAACAGAAGTAAATTCCTCTCTTTAGACCAACCAACATCAAGAACACCTTCCACAGCATCGGCTATACTGTGCCAACCACAAAAGAGAATATTCCAAACTTCCTCTGAAAAAAGTTCAACAAGCATTTGAGCTGGTGCAACCAGACCAGCTATCCTTCCTTCCTCCGTCATAGCAGGTGATGTGCTATTCCCTGCCCCCCCCAATAAAACAACCTCGATTCTTTGAAAGCCTACTGGTGTTGGTGTAATTCTTTTGGCAAATAAAAGATCTTGGGAGTTATCCACTGGGAGCCATATTTCTAGCCGAATTCTCCTTTTCTGTGGCTTGACATAAAGAATATAAGCTTTGCCGTTGACAAAGCTAGTTTGGTATCACTTTGGTAAAATTAACATCCCTAACCCCAAGCTTCCTGTAAAAGGATAATAACCTGCAAGGACCGCTGTGAAAATCCAATCAACCTCCAGAATTCCAGCACCCAGCGCAGTACATGGCACATAACCACTGTGCTAAGTCGACTTGCTTCCCCTCTCCCTTCACACTTCCATTCTCACCTCAGTGTTCCATTGGAAATAGTGCCCTCTGCATCCCATAAGACACTGTGTGGTCAGACAGCACTGAGGAAAATTACTTCAGCATTGATTTGAATTTCTTCCCCAAATGTCTAACAAAGACCCCTCCACAACAAGAGAATCTAGCCAAAACCTCAGAGATGATTAAAGTATCATAGTGCTTCTTATCATACACTTAATATGACATCAACAGCCGGCATTTTGTTTCAATCCCCATCAACTGGGACCTGAAAAATAGAAAAAATATCTGAAAGCACTGAGCTTCCCACCCTGACCCTCAGGGAGGACTTACGTCGGCAGGCCTTACAGCACTGGCCAGAGATGTGCACAGGGAGGGAGTCTGGGGAACAACTGAGAGGGGCACAGGACATCCGCCGGCACTCCACAACGCCACTCTGAGGAAGGAAACACAAATGAAGGAATCTCAGGTGCATCCTCTAAAAGCTCCCGTCTCGGAGAAAGTTCACATTTCACCCCCAAAACCTCATCGGGGAAAGAGAATAGTGTGAGGAATTCCCACTCCACTCCAAGACCACAAACAAAGCATTTCTGCAGCCCGAATGAACCTGTGTCACCTCAATTACTTTTCTGATATACATCACTGGCTGCATCCCACCTGCCCATGTGGACTAAGTAGATTAGGCAGAATACAAAAAAGCCTATTTTTACAAGAACATAAGTAACACCTTTTGCAGACCCTGTCAATCATTTCTGAGGCTCAAACAATCCATTTTGTATTCTCCTGAACAAACAATGGCATTCTTCAGATATTTATCAAGTAATTTCAACTGGACAAGGTTTGCATGCTAATTTTTAGAGGGGGCTCGCGTAATCCTCTGCAATAGGTGGAGAGTATGAAAGATGGATAGCTTGAAAAGCAGGAAGTGAGGAAAACATCTTGCAGTTCTCTGGGAAAAAAATGACAGATACCATGCAAAATACAGCAAAAATCCACAGAGACTAATTAAATCCCTTTTTATAATTTATTCTAGCAGAGAAAAGTTGTGATAAAGCTAACTATTAGAATGTATGAAAATCAAATGAGTCTCTGCCCCCTCTATACCTCAACTTCTAAATTCCAAACAGTAAGCTTCTTAATAATATTATTAGATCAAATTAAAGTGTAGCAAGAGAAATCAAATTTTAACTTCAAAGAGGCAGGTGTGGTGGCACACACCGGTAATCTCAGCACTCGGAAGGCTGAGGCAGGAGGATCGCCAGGAGTTCAAGGCCTGCCTAAGCTACATGGTGAGTTGAAGGCCAGCCTGAACTACAAAGGGAGACCCTGCCTCAACAACAACAACAACATTTTTAATTTCCAAGGATTTAGATAACAAATGACAATTTTTCAGCATTCACAGTTGCTTGAATTGCTAAGGGACGGTACATATAAAGAAATTAACATTATATATTAAAGAGCTCAATTACACTATAATTAGGATACTTGTTCCCTTTAAACTGTTTTTAGCTTATTTATTTACAAAGGGACTTACTTTGCATGTGCAATTCCTGCAATGGTCACCATCAACCCAAGAGTCTTGGTCCCGATAGAGCAACCCACTCACTTGACAGGTCTTCTCACAATGACAGTTTTCCAATTGACTAAGTCTTGTCTCTGCATAATTTAGCTGCAGGAGAAGAGTTACAGGGTGTAATTTGTACAATTCAGTCATCTTAACAAAGCAATAACAAGGGGAAAATATCCAAACAGGAAGAGGAGAGAGAATAAAATGCTCCACAGATTCTTAGCAAGATGCTTTGTGTATTTGGGTTTTTTGTTAGTTTTTTTCTTAAACACAAAGTTGAATCACTCTAAATTGAAGACATATTGACTTCCGTGGTCTAATGAACACCACATGAGATATTAAAGTATATCTCAGGACCTCACTGGTGTTCACACAGGTGTGTGGTTTCAGCTCAAGCCCACACAAAAACTAGTCATGAACATGTTCTCAAGGACTTATTACAATGTCTACTGGAGATCTAATCAGGAACTCAAATGCACTTATATTTATCTCCCCCTATCATCTCCATGTTACTCACACACTAACCGGAGTGTCAGGTTTACAAACTAGAAAGTCATGGCTTCCTCTCCGATGAAAAATTCTGGGGAGCTGGGGCCAGAAAAGCAAAAGCCATAGAGTGATCTAGTTTTTTCCAGTATCATTCTCCCCAAAAAGAATGACCCAGAGATTTCCTGTGATGTTTAGGTGAAGGTCAGATGACGTGAGCAAACCCCTAATTAAGATCAAGATTGGGCTGGTGATTTGGTTCCTCCTCCTGCCTCGAAATTGCAAGGACCAGAGCTCGATCCCCGGTACCAAAAAAAACAAAAAAGAAGATCAAGATTTTGTAAAATAACCTTTTTCTTTTTTCTAAGCCACTCAATCATTACCACTAATTGCAGAGTCTTAGAATCTCCAATTCCAAAGGGATTATAAAGTTTGGGTACCCTCACAAGAAACCCCTCATGGAGACTGCTCATTTCCACATCTCCGGGGGTGGAACACTTATTACCCCCCAAGAGTTAGCTCTGGATGTTTGGAACACCTTTTTGATTTAAGCTGTGAAATCTCTCTGCCTTTTTCCTGCTAGGTTTAATTTGGCCATGAAACCCACCCTGAGCAAGACTAAGCTTCCAACATTTGAGGTTCTCCTGGCCTCACCTCTGCTCTTGACTACATTCACCACCACCCTTTCTTTAGCAGCTCCTTACAATATGGTTCCAGTCCTCTCTCCTGATTGCTTTCATCCAGCCTACTTCAATTTGGGTTCAAAAACACAGTATAGGATTTGGGTTGTGGCTCAGTAGTAGAGAGCTTCCCCAGCAAGCACAAGGCCCTGGGTTCAATGCCCAACACTGCAAGAAAAGAAAAATACAATGCAAAAAATGTCTGAATATAGAGTTTTTGGCCTGAGCTGGCTGCTGCCAAAGACACACTAAAGAACAATTCAGCCCAAAGGCAATATCACCTTCCTCTCTTTTCCCTTATATCAGACTGCCGTGAATGAAAAACAAATTCCAGCTCCTAACAACTCATCCCACAGTTTCTCTTTTCCTTCTCAATCACACTGTACACATCCATGTCTTGAATCTTTTTCCCATACGAGAAATCAATTCAATCTCTGATCCCAAAAAGACTATTTTGAACCATTATATTAGGTATAATGGTTGGGCCTCAGGAACAATGACTTTCCAAGTGAGACATGGTTTCTTTCTACACGTGCTCTTCTCAGTTACTCACAACAGTGCTACGCTCCATGTGTAATTCTAACTTTTGGATTTCTCATTCATTCCATCCTCTTCCTCCGAGGATTTGGAATATTTCAGGAAAACTTGCCCACTGCCTGCTAACTTTAGTGAGTGGTAGCAAAAGGCAGAGAAAATAACATCCTCGGCAAAGCACCTGCATCATGATTTGCCCCCAAAGAACTAAGGACTGACTACCTGAAATATCACCAGTTTCCTAGGACTCCTTTTAATATGTATGATTGCCCCAAAATTCATGTTTCATTTAAAACTCCAGCCTAATCATAGAGTTTCTAGAATCTGTGATAATTAAGATCTTTGGGAATTCTTTAAGAAACACAGATAAAATACATTTCCAAGACTGGTGAGGTTAACTGACCAAACCACATATAGGTCAGAGATAATAAAAAGGAAGTAGCGACTTATTCTTTATTATCTTTATTTCATTGCTAGAAGTCTGAGAAGTTCCTATGTAAGGTTACTATCTGACCAGCAAATGAATAAAAAGGAGCTGAATTAGACCTCCTAAAAGTGGCCCAGAATAGTGTATCTGTTTGGGAGAGAAGCATCCTCACCTTATTCTGAAAACTTGGAACAACTCTGGTATCCATATCATTCCAAGAAGGAAACATCATAAAGACTAAATTATTCAAAAGGCAATTCTGTATTCATCCAAGGTCCTGAACATCTAGGTGCTCACCTAAGGTGAATATTGGCATTTATCAATACTGCACCATCAAAGGTGAGCTATGTTCATCTACAAATTCAATTCCTGAGGAAAACTTCAGTTTTAATATAATGGATTTTGTCTCTTTTCTGATCTTTGTTGTTTTTTTTTTCATACATTTATCCTTTTCTGACAACACTGAAAAGTCCTAATCTCTATAATGACTGTGTCAGACAGATACAAAGGCAAAAGGATATTAAGGCAAAAAGCTAATTTTTCAAAGGCATTTAATATGTAATCTTGCCTTCCTTTTCCCCTGCTAAATCCTATGACAACAATAATAGAGAAAAACAAACTCTGAATCAAAAAATGAATTACATTTTCTGTCACTGGCATTAGTGTGCTGAATTTATACAACTTCATTTTCAAAAGCTATTTTTCTACACTACCTCCCATTTTCTGAAAAGACCGGCAGATCCCACATAGATATGGCATCAAATCTCCACCTCTATTGTTTACCTTTGTTCCTGTATTTATCTAAGCAGCCACGGACTGAATCACTTACTCTTAACTCTCCACATTCACAGCTAGATTGAGGCCTTTTGCACAGTCAGAAGTCAATGAATGGCTCTGTGTACATTAGTCATACAGTTGCTTTTCTTCAAGGGAAAAAATCTTGTTGTTGATGTTGTTGTTGTTGTTAAACCTTTAAGCTTAACTGAACAATCATTATTTAGCCCCTCAAAATAATGAAAGTCTCAAAATTAAATGTTAAAGCTGAAATGCCACTCCAAGTGCTCCTGGATTTGCCTACACAGATTTACCAAAGATCTAAACGATAGTAATTAAAACTTTTCCAGTCTCAGGCCGGGGATTTAGCTCAGTGGTTTCGCCACCTGCTTCGCAAGCACAAGGACCCGAGTTCGATCTCCGGCACCAAAATAAATTTTCCAGTCTCTTGTATCTTTTCTTTCTGAGATTGAGGACAGAGTGCCATGTCGGCACAAGTGGGTTCAAGAACAGGACCCCCGATCTCCTGACCCTATCATAGTACACCTGCCTCGCAGGGGAGCAGCTTCTGCAACATCAGCACTTCTGGAGGGAATATCAGGTGAGTCTGTGGGGTAGAAGACTCTTGGGAATTACTAAGGTGCTAGATAACAACAACAAAAATGGCCACTGCACTGTTAGGTGACTGTCCTGCACCTTGTCAGCATCGGAAGACTGTAGTTTTGTCAAAATGTCAGTCTTTCTCAAGAGTCCTCTTGCCTCCCCTTACCTCTGTCTCTGGAATGTCAGTGAACGGAAACCAGCATCCTCAATCCTTATAGGAAAAAAGGGAGAGGGGCCATTCTAGACACAACCCTGGGATGATAGGATATTTCTGTCTGTTAGGTTTGATGTGGCTCTGGCTACCAATTCCTGCCCAGCCTGTACCCTGAGATTGCTCCCCAGCAGTGCTCTGGGGTGAGTCAAGTGCAAGGGATTTCAGCTGCTTTCCAGGACTTCTCAGCAACTGCTCTAGACCAATAGCCTGACGGCACCTTTCAGTCTCTGCCAGTCTTTGTGATGCCAAGGCACCAGGGCAGCATGCGTTTCCTTGGCACCATGTTCCCCTCATGGCCACCCTTTTGTTTTACTCAGTCCAGCACTACAAATAACAACAGCCACCCGCTGTTGAATGGCTACTGTGAGTCCTGCACCAAACTTCATTCAACTGGTCCCAGGGTAAACACCAGGAATGGTTATCACCATTCCCTATATAAAGAAGCAGCATCTCCAGTACAACAACTTGTTCAAGGCTACGACATTAATAAACATAGTAACGAACAGGCGTGCAGAATCAGATCAGTCTGACTCCAAAGCCCATTCCTTACCTCCATCATGATCTGTGATTACATGCCTATCTCAATCAAGGCTACTAGACAACTGGACCAAACTTCAAAACTTAGCTCCAACTCCATCAACTCAATCTTGCCACAAAAGGTTTATTTAACTAATGGCAGAGCCTGAGTCCAGACGGACTTGGTGCCACAGAGTTCTCTCTCCAACAGGAAACCATGTTCTGCATTCAGGTGGCCTCACATCTCTGACTCCATCCTCTTCAATCTGTCAAAAAGGGTAAGCTACACTTCTGCTTCCGCCAAGATGGCAGACTAGATACCCGGAAGTATTTCACCAACTGAACTGACTGTACCCTGTCTTAAAGTAATACAAAGGAAACAAGTCTTGCACAAAGCACAGAAAGATCTTCCTGCTCAGGCCTGAGTGCTGGCTAACGGTGGAGGGAGATCTCCCTGAGAACTCTTCAAATTCCTTCCCTGAGAATTCACCTGGCCTCTCATAGGTGTGGGGACTGATTCTCAACAGTCAGATGAGGTGAGGTGAGTTGGTCCCGAAAGGTTCTGGCAAGAGCAAACCCAATGTCGGCCCAGTCTGACAAGTCCTCACAGCTCTCCAGGAAAACAAGCAGCTCATAGCCAAGAGGGAAGGTAAGGGACTTGTTCTTCAGACCCTCCCCACTGACAGGTTGCTGCAAGCTCCACGTTCACTCCCAAAGGGAAATCCACCTCAACTGCACAAAGGGATCAAACAAGCGTTCCTCTTTTCCTTTCTTCTGATTTGCTCATTCCTCTTTCTAAACCCCTCTCTTTTCCAACCATAACCTTTCTCAGTCATGTCAATTTTCAGAATCTAAGTATGTGAGTTCAGGTCCCAGCTCTGCCATATCCTCACAAAAAGGTACCTTTCTGGATCGTAGACTTCTCAAAGTAGAATAATAAACTTAGCTGACAAGATTATTGTGAGAATGAATTTAAAATGTTTAAGTATTGGAACTAACACATAAAAAATGCTCAATAAAAATTAGTCTGAATGACTTTCTAACTTTCTAGATCAAAGATTGACAGACTAAGGCACACAAGGCAAGTCTGGCCTATCACTTATTTTTGGACATCCTGTGAGCTAAGAATAGTTTTTACATTTTTCAATGGTTATGTTTTCAATGGTTAAAAAGATTATATTTAAATGAAATTAATTATACACATAATATCCTCAATTTTGCTTGTTGGCTGAAAAAGCCCAATGTTTACTAGCTGGCCATTTACAGAAAAAATTTTTGACAACTCCTGATTGAGATTACCACAGATTACACATTAGACAGTGTAGAATTATAATTCTCTTCACAGTTTGGAAGGAACAGACTTACAAATCTGACAAAACGCCAGAGGAGGAAAGGTGGGATTGAAGAGCCAGATTAAACCATTTTCTGTTTGCTGTATCCCACAATTTAAAAATCTTCTGCCTCCCCATGCCCATTTTACATTATAATGCTTTGAGGATGGAGCTCACTGTAGCTCCTAGATAATGTATCACTAAAAAGAGAAAAATGGCATTCCCCACAATAAGAAAGAAAAGGGCATCCTCAGAGCCAGAGAATGGAGACCTACAACCACCTGAGACTGAGTGGCATGTTTCTTGTTCCTAAAATTTAGTAGCATGCTAAAATATAATTAACAGGACTGAGGTCAAGCTGCTCCAGACAATATAAAATAAAAGCCTCTATATGCCACAAGCTGAGA
Source organism: Heterocephalus glaber (assembly GCF_053883595.1). Classification (NCBI taxonomy): domain Eukaryota; kingdom Metazoa; phylum Chordata; class Mammalia; order Rodentia; family Bathyergidae; genus Heterocephalus; species Heterocephalus glaber. The sequence goes on from NW_028258293.1 coordinate 10,093,620, forward strand.
TGGCACATCATTGCCTACATTTCGCATTTCTACAACATTCTGAAGTGAAAAGCTAATGGTTGAGTTTCAAGCTTCAGACTCAATCTTTCTCTATGCAAAAATATTCCATTTCTACCTTCCAGACCAAAGGGGACTTGGCTTGGCCAAAAATCGAGTTTGAAACAGAAACACTCGCTTCAGGGGCACAACCCATGGATGGATCCAAAACGCAGCCAGACCTCCCCATCACTTACGTGCCCACCAAGTATTTTCCACAGGCCACGCCTGAAGGTGGGCAGCAATCACAGCCACAAGTGGAAGAGAATGAATGGATCGTCTTCACTGCTATTAGAATTCTTCCTTTTGCAGAGTATAATGTCTCTTAGACTCAACCTCATTCTTTCTTCACCTAGGCCAGACTCATATCCCTAGCTAAGTGGTAACATAACAGCATTAGCCACATTTTCTATTTTTTTCAATGCCTTTCTCCACTAAGGCTCAGGGTTTTCATTATGAATCTACATTGTGTGAATATACATTAAAGTCTCTAACTGTTTACATTTCGGCTCAGCCACTCCATATGGACATTCCTAAGATAGAGGTTATCTTGTTCATCACTGCACCTCCAAGCCTAACACCGTGCCTGGCAAACAGGAGTTTCTTACAAGCTGTTTGTTCCAGAAATGATGGAGAGGAGGAAAAGACACAGAATTTTAAAAACTGAAAGTGTCAAAAGCCAAATGTTCCTTCATGATTTAACTTACGATCAGTCCTGAAATAAAGCATAGAGCAGGTCTTCCTGTGACAGCAGCCTGTTTCTAACAACAGCTATCTTTCCCCCTCTTGATTTTTGGCAATAACTCTTACATTCAAAATGCACTAACATATCAGCAGCAGTGGCTCTAGCCATGCATCATCTCCTAGTGTTACTGGTTTAATAGCCTTTGGGTAAATTCCTTTTCCATTCCCAGGGAATCTACAGGAATACATAATGTCTCTTGCTTCCAAATATTTTTCAAGAACAACATTTAGGTGCAGCCTAACAGCATCAAAGGTCTGAACGGTTATGCCTAGTAGAGGTGGTCCCGTTTCATAGGAAAATAAAACATTCTTACTGTAACAGATTGCAGGTGCCAAGGCTAAAAATGTGTCCATTATAACATATCACTCTAAATTCTTGATAAGACAGAGAAAGAAATGAAACATCACAGGTGAAATTTAGATACCTACTTTTGCAGTCATCTTGGCCAAAAGCTCTTGTAAATCCATTATTCCTTGCACCAGGCTTAAGAAATCACTGCAGGTAGGGCAAGCTCAATAAAGAAAATATAAAATATATATTGATCTTGTGCTAATGTAAGAAAGAAAATTTTAAAACAGTTGTCTGATGGTAGAAGGCTTTTTACTCTTTTGGTTAAAATTTAAAGTAAATGTTCATAGCAGCGCAGTTTGTAATAGCTAAAACTTGGAAACAGCCCAAATGCCCATCAACTGGAGACTGGATAAAGAAAATGTGGTTCTCTTATAAAATGGAGTACTACTCAGCCATAAAAAAGGAGAAATTAGAGACATTTATAGCTAAGTGGATGCACATTGAGCCAATACTCTTAAGTGAAATAAATAGGACACACATGTGTAAATACCGAATAGTTTCTCTGGTGTGAGAAACTGAAAATGTAAATAAGAACTAAATGTATAATAGGTCATGTGAAATAGGAAGAAAAGGGGCAAAGGGGAAGGAAGTGGGAGAGCTAGGGGAAAGGATAGAAGGGAATTGGATTAATATGAGAAAATGGAAAAATAGGAACAAAATCTTTGTAAATAGGGAGGACTGGAGGGGTTGAAGGGAGGGCTGGGCAAGGGTGAAAAATAAGAACCAAGAGAGACTATGTAGAGGTGCAAATTTCCAATGATGAATGTCATTATATTGTATACCTAAAATGTACCAATGATTAGAATGAATAATCGATAATGTAAAATAGGAAGAAACGGTCCAAAGGGGTAGGGGTAGTGGGAGGGGCAGGGGAAAGGAAAGAAGGGAAAGGAAAAAATGATGAGAAATGGAAAAAATGGAAATAAAGTCTTTGTAAATAGGGAAGGGTGGAGGGCGTGAAGGGAGGGCTAGGAATGGGGAAAAAATAAGAACCAAGATGCATTATATAAAGGTACAATTCCCAATGAGAAATGTAATTGTGTTGTATACCTACAATGTACCAATAAAAGAATTTAATACAAAAAAAAAAGAAATTCAATCTTCTGTAAATAAGCCTGTTCAAATTACTCATAAAACTATGTTACTAAAAAGTGACGATTACAATGACATCTGCCAATAATGTATTTCTTTTCAAAAGCAAAAAAAAAAAAAAAAAAATTTAAAGTAAAGTCAGGGAGGATTTCAGGTCTGGATCCTTTTCTTCATTAATAAGAAACAGAAAGAAACAGGAAAAGTGGCTGTTGATGGAAAAGACCACGTGAATTTCAAAATTTAACCCTCATTTTGACAGAGAGGTGACTAGGAAAATATAAAGTATTATAAGAGAGGAAAAGTGAGTTCACATCCAGATTCAAAAATTTAAAGAACAGTTTTGTAAAATAGTAATAATTTAAAGTACATATATATAACATCAAACATATCTGTCTTACAATACAGAACCTGTTAACCCTTTTCCTACCTTCAAATTTTAAATCTGTAAATGCGAAAATCTTTTTCAAACTTCACAGACACAGGAGTACATAATACAGAGAATGAGTTTTCTTCTGGGACCCTCCCCATCTTCGAAGTCAATACTGTATTCTGTGTCTGTCCTTCCAGATGTGTTTCTCTGATGTTATAAACAAGTTCTGCAACATTTAAAGCTCACAAGTGCTTTAAGGTACTACTTACTGCGATTTAGGTTTGGACACTGGGTTATGTATCCATTCGGCATAAAGATGACCTTCCCATCTTGGATGATCCCCTTGATGAAGAAGAGACAAGTGGTAATCAAGGCTCTGGTCGCAGCTCATGTGGCCCTGTGCAGGCCCACAGCCATGCTCAGATTATTTTTTAGCAAGACTGATTCACTTGAAAGGTGAGCTGGCCTTTGCCCACACTGAACTACTCCACATCATTCTCTCCTTGAAACTCTGAGCTGGAGCTTCATGTTGAGAAAGCCACAATTAGCTACCACTGTTGAATGCCAAAGATACCGCAGCACCCAGGATCTGTCAGTGAGCATTCTTAAACTATCAAACTAAACAGGCATTGGGGCAATTAAAATTCTCTTCAATGCCCTAATCATCCTGCTACATTAAAGAATGCTGATTTACAGGACTTTTTTTTTTAAGTGGGAAGAAAGACATAGAAGACTGAAAGGTTTCTATTGATTTATTTAGTCAAGGAAACAAAATTAGAGCTCAGAAAAATTCCCTAACGACCTTCACTCCTCAACTGAGTAATACTGAGTCTTTCTAGTTAAGTCTTCACTTGATCTTAGCCAAAAGGCCAAGAAGCAATGTCTCATTGAGACTTAAGACTTCCTCAACCTTTGTAAGAAAAAGGTGGTCTCTTAATACTGTACTTCACCTGGAAGAATACCCCAATTTTAAGAAAGTCATCAGAAGCAGTATCTCTCCATGAAAACAGTGACTTGGCTTCAGGATTTTTATGTTAAATTTAAGATTCTGGTTTTGGGTTTGTTTGGGTTTTTCTTTCTGATTTGATGGAAGAGGTATTACAGAACAGATGGAAGATAGGGAAGCTGGTTCAGAATATTGAGCTTAATCTATAAATAAAATATAGGCTTAAGATAGTGCTGCAAATCTTTCAGAGGGAGCAACCTGTAACATTTATGTTCTCATCTTCCAAACAGCAGAAGGCAACCCGCAAATGCTGTTTTCTGCTTATCATTTCAAGCTAAAATACTAATTGGAAATATTAATAGAAATAATAAGACTAGAAGTAACAAGATCACAGCACAATTTTACAGAAATATACACATTTATTAACCCTTCCTCTTGGAGGATGATTCAATGTCTGTGATTGCGAGAGGAGACAGGCCCCCCACGGGGGAGAAGGCCCTGCCACTGCGCCTCAATATGAATTCATCATCGCATGCCGAGGAGGGCCAGGGAGCAATTAATGGAGCATACACCAAGTGAATCAGCCTCTCTCTGGCATGGGGCTGCTCAGTTTTCCATTCGAATTAACTCATGCCTTTATCTCAGCTACTTGGGAGACTGAGGCAGGCAGATCACAGTTTCAAGGTGAGCCCGGCTAAGTTAAAAAAAAAAAAAAAAAAAGGCTGGGAGTGTTAACTCTTTGCAAAAGCTCCGGATTCAAGCACCAGTACCGGAAAAGAGGGCTAAGGCACCTTTCAGACACATTTGACACATAGAAAAGAAAAGGGGGCCTGGATTCAAGTTCTGGATCTGACTCCAACCTACTGAATGGCCATGGGCAATCATCTTGAAAAACAGTGTTGGATTAAAAGTTAACAATCTTCATAGCACTCAAGTTCTAGGTCAATTAAACAGGCATCCAAGCTCATTTTAGAACTCTGTACTTTTATTATAATGTAGATATATATATATATGTATGTATTTCAGACCAACAAAGCTATAAATGTCCATCAAAGAACAAACCATCACAGAGAATTAAACATCACATTAGAAAACATGTATCTAATCAAGCTGATCATGAATGAATTTAGAGTAACCAACCATACTGCTTTCCCCAGGGTTTAGGAATTTCCTGGGACACAGGCAATTTCAGTGCTAAAACCAAGCTATTCCCAGGCAAACCAGGACAGCTGCCAGCCTTGGTGATGCAGAAGTGGGGAAAATTTACCTATATGTGCCCAGAAAAGCTGAGGCCCCTCTATTTTTCTATTCATCAGAAGACTAAATCGTTCTCGGTCTTTTCATCCATAGAAAAGGAACTCAGAAATACGGATTGCATTGTCACGGTATCAGTCATATTTTAAGAAATACATAATCCACTTCTGGAAGATACTTCGTCCCACTTACCCAATAGCAACAAACTGTAAGACACAGCACTTTTCCTTGCTTTTTAAGCGACCACACTAACTTTAGATACCTGATAGACTGCAAATCGCTTCCCCACACCTTTCCTCTATCCCTTTCTTCCCACTTTTAATCTTTGCCCCATGTGTGCATGTGTTACATCAAACACTAGATGAAGGTCAATGATGTTGACTGGAACAGAAAAAGAAGTAAGAGCTGACAGCTTCCCAATGCTCATTAGCACAAAAACCCAAAGCACTTGGTATTTTTTCCTCTGGAAAGGTCACGGGAGTTAGCCCACATACTGGCATGAAAACTGGCTCTTGCCAAATGAATCAAGATCGGAATATTAATTGGATGCTAAATGGATATAATTCGATACTGAATTAAAACAAAGGTGGTGATACAATACAAATACTGTCACCCAGAGAAGTGTGAGCATATGTGTGTGTGCATGTGACAACATGTGTGTGTACAAGAGGACTTCCAGAACTGCTTCCAAAAGTGGGAGAAATGATGGAGAAGTGTGTTGGAACCAAAAAAGGTGGGGAGGGCGTAAAGGCAATGTGTCTTTGCAGAGGTCCTCAAAGCCCCAGCCAGGGCATGGAGAGGCAGCGTCACCGGTACGTGACCTGCTGGGAACTGGGCTCCACAGTGGGAAGTGAACAAAGGGCACAGAGCAAGGCTTGCTCTGTACTTACAGCCTTTCCCCATTGCTCACAATGCTGCCTGAGTTCCGCCTGGGACGGATAGGCAGTGCCGTCAGATTTTCACAGAAGCAGGAGCCCTGATACGAACTGTGCCCGGGAGGGATCCAAGGACCTGCTCTTTTGATTCAACCCAAACCGTTTCCCTACCCTGCAGTCTTTGGAAAACTTGTTCCAGGAAACCAGTCCCTGATGCCAAAAAGGGCTGGAGACTGCTGCTTTATTGTAATCAATTTTTAAATTCAAGCACTCACAGTATTTTTGATCAGCCCTTGTGCATATCCAAGCAACTTCCCAAGAACAGGAGCCAGGATGTCTTGTGCTGAGCTGCCCTGTGGATCACTTAGTGACTAGGTATTAGCTCATAAAAAGAAGAATTTGCTAAACCCCAAAAAGGAGTTTTATAAAGTATGAAACTACAAAGTAGCTCAACATGCCTTATTCCTGCCCTAAAAAAATGATCTACATGGATTTCCACAGGACAATGTGCCTTCCAGCACTGTACCAAAGGAGTTAAGGAGTGAAAAGACAGAATTTCTGTTATTTCTCCTCGTTTAACTTAAACGGATCTACCCTTACCTGATACTGCAACTTAGCTGGGCCTATATTAGCTGACTCGTTGGATCTCCTTTTTTCAGACCTAGCTTTATTTCATATCATTCATCTTGGCAATGTTTCTCAAATATCAAATTCCTTAAGCTCCTAAATACCTTGAGTTTCTGTTTAATAATCAGATTCCCTGGACAATCTCCCAGCTTCTGTCTCAGTAGAATACATTCTCAAAAGCTGTTCCATACTAAAGGTTCTCACCTTTAGTGAAAAAACTCTGCTCTACTGTGAACCACTTGTCTCTTTTGGAGCAAGAGAATTTATTCACTAGAAGTTTTCATTGTTTAAAAGGAGGATCCTGTGCCTGCATATGAACAAAGTAAAACTTCAGTGATTTGGATCTGAATGGAAGCCAACAGAATTACTAGATATAAATACCATGAGGACCATCTCAGTATGATCCCCTGTTCCTCTTTTAGTAGATTTCACATCATTGGCACAGTAAATATTTTTAAAGTATCAAATTCCTGAAAACTAGGAGGGCGTAGTGGCATAAGCCTGTAAGTCCGGCTCTTTGGGAGGCTGAGGCAGGAGGACTGCAAGTTCAAGCCCAGCCTGGGCAACTTAGTGACTTAGGAAGACCCTGTTTCAAAACAAAAAATAAAAGGGCTGAGATTTCACTGGATGCGAGGGTCCCGAGTTCCATCCCCCACATCAAGACAAGAAAATCCTGGAAACTGTGAACTACACAATACTGAATCACATCATTTGGGGAGCTGTTAGGATTGCGTAGGGCATTACTTTTTAACCTAAAGGTATATAATCAGAATTTTCAAAGAGGTTGGAGGACAGTGAGGTATCTTAGGAAGTGATTTTGATCCTCGCAGTGAGAACTACTGCTCTAAGGCTAAATCATCTGCTCATGGGACCTATGAGAAACTCAAGGCTCTGACAGTTCAAGTACCTTTCCTAAAGATCACCTGGATCCAAAACCACACACTACAGGCCTACCAGCTCCACGACCAGTGCTGGGTCACTAAAGGATGCTGCAGGTAAAACTATATCCTGTGAAGGATACCTGTAGTTACAAGAACCAGCAAGATTTTGCTACAAAGAGGTCCTATTAACAAAATGCAGTTCTATCTTAACTGCTCAAACGTACATAACAAATTACTTGTATTAGATGCTAACAATTTACTAAAACAGATTTTCAGTGCTGGAAAGCAGAGGTGTTTGTAGGTATTAATATTCCCTTCTGAATCTTATTTTTGCTATTAATTTGCTGAAGAGTCATTTCCTCGTTGTTTGCACAATGCTAAACCTCAGCAGATCCGAACATCTAAATAAATCTCAAAGATGCAGAGCACAAATTAATAAACTTTACTATTAGCACTGATGGAAGGGAAAAAATGGATTTTTTTTTGCCCTTTTGTTTAATCTCCCTGTTGCCACCCTCTCCCTCCTGCAGGCAGCTCTGGATGTACTGGAAAATAAATGTGCACAGAGAGGTTGTGTATTATGGCTCTTTAGTGTTTGAGGAAATCACGCTCATTATTTCCATTATTCCCAGAACTCTTCTCATTTTGCAGTAAGAGATATAGAAAGATGCAAAAAATTAGAAAATTGTGCCATTAGGACCCTCTTCTGCATGGAAGGACTAAGATTAGGGTCATTCTCCTCAACACCCAGAGCCTTCTAATACAAATGAAAGCTGCTTTACCGCCAAACAAATGCTAACTCTTTTTTAACGTTTCTCTTTCCCTGCAGATCTCTGTTTACACTGAAGAAAACAGTTCTCATTTTTTGTATGCTAAAACACTGAAACAAATTGCTTCGAAAGGGAAAGGGGTGAGAGGGTTTCCTGCCAGGCACGTAAACATGTGGATGCAGATGCGTTCTGTTTGTACACTGGCAGGGACTCAAGCTTTGGCAACAGGCTAACGAAAAGCAAGACCTGGGAAACTCTCAAGGAAGATTTTCAAACTGCAACCAATCATGTATTTGTGCTCTGAAGACAGTTAATGAAATATTCCCGCTCGCATAAAAGCCAAGAAAGATACTTGTCGGCTCTCATTATGATCAATAAAAACTGTCAGCTCATTAGCATATCATTAGCCATCCTGCTGTTGCCCAAGTCTTAATGCACAGAAATATTAATCTACAAAGGTATATCATTTCTCAGTTCTGTGACTGCTTTCTGCATGAAAGGAAAAATAAGAATCAAAGATGGGAGGAATCCAATATAGCTTCTTTTTCTATGTGCCTATAAACATATGTTTACCATCTGTAGAATTATGGGAAGCAGCTGAGGTAAAAAAACAACAGCTGTGGCATTAAAAAAAAAAGTTGTAATCAATTTCACTTCCCAGTGACAGCTCAGCCATTAAAGGAGACAGCAATGTCCAGGTGAAAGAAAGGATTCATACAGACCCAGATTTGTCAGGCAGAGAGACAGAGAGAGAGAGAGAGAGAGAGAGAGAGAGAGAGGCAGAAGGAGGTACGGACAGCACTGAAAACTTACACTGTCCCTTGGCCTGCCTGAACCTTAGCCTGGATGGACGGCTTCGGATGCTTCTTCTCCCTCCAACCTCAGCTTCTTAGAAACTCTCCATACACTCAACCCATGAAGCTTCCTGTAACTCACTGCTCTTCACCTAGGCTCTGAAATAGTAACTGCATCACATCACCAGCTCAGCATGCATCAAAAGGAAGCTAAGTGATAGTCAAACATCTTAGTAATGCAAATCCATGACAATCAGAAGATTCAGATAAGCTTTCCTGTCACTGCTGTCAGCTCTCCTCAAATGGCTGCTGCTCCAAAGTGAAGAAATCCCCAGCCCCATTCTGTGGCTCACACAGGAATTATCTAATGTTACAGGTTTATGTGCTGGGCACCAAGCAATAGATTTCGTCCTCTACTCTTTAATCAGCAGCACTTTTATTGCAGGATATATTTATAAGAATCAAACAGAGCCAGAAATTAACTTTGACGAGCAAGTAGCTTATGCTTCTACTTTGCCTAGGAAGCCACGTGTTATTATTTAAAATAGTGAATAATGTCATTTTAAGTTGAAAACATATCATAAGCATTTCTAGCTCTGGAGCAATAAGGCAGGTGTGGTTCTTGGGCCCAGGAGCCGGCTTCCAGAGGATAATTATGAAAGACTGAAGATGTGCTGACTCTCACCTGAGAAGTGGCAGCCTCTTTTGCAGAAAGATTTTTGCAGCTTTGAATTAATCAAATGGTAATTTCTATAATGAGACACTGACATATTTCCCCTACCCCAGCCATCTCAATTCAAAAAGGATGCACTGTCTGGCACCCAGGATTCTAAGGAAATGAGTTTTGAAAACTTCTGCCTGAGTGTGCTTCCAAAGAGCCATTCATTTAGGCTCCTAACAGGAGAAAAACATCCCTCCCTAGGGAAGGAGCTGTGTGGAACTGCTATTCCCTCTGGTGCTCCACACCAGGACCACCTCAAAATGATAACAGGTCTCTTCTCCTCTGTGGGAAATGGGTCTTTAAGTGAAATGTTTCTCCAGTCAGCACAGTGGTATCTGTGGTAACACCTGGGACGCAATTAATAAGTATTTGTTGAATGAATGATCAGACTTTGAATAAAAAAGGCCTAGCCTTAAGTCCCCTTTCCATCACTTCCAGACTATACAAGGTTGGCAAGTCCCTTAGTCTCTTCAAGGGACCTAGACAATGAGAAAAATAATTGCCACCCATTAGGACAGTGTGGAGAACCTATCTCATGCCTATAAAGCAGACAGTTTGTATCACTGAAAACTCTAAAAGGTTTGCTATCACTGCAATAGGATTCTCTGAAGGTGAAATGTGATTAACTTAGATAATACAGGTGGGGTCGAAGTCTAGAACATAGGAAGCATTCAGTTGTTGTTGGTTCTCTCCTCATAGCCTTATACCCCACTTCTGTCTGTAGCAACGTGATTGTCAAACTCTCTGAAAACCCTTTGTTTTCTGCTTGTATCAGACACTTGTGTGCTTGTCAAACTCTCTGAAAACCCTTTGTGTTACAGATGATAGGGTTAACTGTTGTCTCTCTTAATCACTTCCAACTAATCAGAAGCCTTTACAGGTGCCTTCTGCTTCTACGGTATAGTGCTAAGCATGAAGGGAGCATAAAATAAATAAAAAAGGAAGAGATGGGGATGTGCATTGTAACCTACTTATGTGCCAGCTGATTTTAATACATTTTCTTCTGCATCTCCATTACTTCCATTAGCGGTATCTTGGCCACTTTACTAATAAGATGACTGATTCATAACTTGTCCAGTCATTGTTGTAGAATACAGAAGGTCCCTAGCTTATGGTGATTCAACTTAATGATTTTTCAGTTTTACAATGGTGTGAACAAAATATCCATTCAGCAGAAACCATACAGCACGTTTTGATCTTTTCCCAGGCTATTGATATGGGGTACAATACTGTGAATGCTGTCAAAATCAAAATGAACTCATTTTTATGTTGAACTCTAACAAAATGGACTTGGAAAGCCATTAAGGTGCAGTGGTGGGGTGATCCCTACACACATTTGCCTGATAACAAGAACTATCATTCCTGCAAGGATGTCTACCCAAGAACTATCATGTCTGCAAGGATGTTCAACTCTGGATTCGTACTTGATCCCCACAGCCAAAGACGATTGTTTCTAAGCAGTGTATGTAATCTTTGTCATCTTATCTTTAGAAAACCCATGTCTTCTTTAGCATCCTGGGTATGCACATGTTCTGTGGTGACACTTAGGTCCCAGACTGCAATACTCTGTCATTCGTGAATAATCTTTACTTTTGAAAGCAGCTCTCTCTGTCACTCATTGTAGGTTGACGATATTTGACCGTGATCCTGAGTATTTGCAATGAGCCATTGCTTCCAGCCAATGACATGATCACAAGAAGAAACAAGTGATGCTAATTGACAGTGTCCTGTGCTGGTAAGTTATGATGTTGAGTAGGTTAGGCATACTAAATCCATGTTGACTTAAGATATTTTCACTTAGCAAGGAGGGAGAGGAAGGAAACAGAAAAAATTAAGATGCATTCTGTACATGTACCAACTTCCCATGATGAATGTGATCATTATGTACTGCAAACATGTACCAATAAACATTTTTAAAAACAAAATAAAGATTATTTTTACTTAACCATGGATTCACTGGGGTGTAACCCGATTATAAATCAAAAAGCAACTGCCTGCCAGTTATGGGCCTAGTGCTATTCTAAACATTTGTTGAATAAGGCAGAGACATTTCTGACCTTGGGGAAGCCTGCAAATGGGAAAGAAAGAACAGCAGAGCATTACATTAACTCTGGTTCCATACTAAGCGCAGCACCCTGCGCAACTGCAGAGATCAGCTCCCCTTGAAGCCTGCCCTGCACGTTCTTCCAAACCATGAGCGTGATGAAGGAAATGGAGATGTTTCAGCAAGAAGGTATGTGGTAGAATAACCATAAATACATAACTGATTCCCTCATATGCACGTACCTTGAGCTAACTTGTAGACCCACATGTCCAGGGGAGTCTGTTTCCCCCTCCTTGAATCTGGGGCTGTCTTATGACTTGCTTTGACCAGTGGTACAGGGTAGAAGTGATCATGTGCCAATTACTCATCTCAAGAGCCTTGTAGCTGCCTACTCTCTCCTCCCTGATGTGTTGCCCAGGACCACGGCCTAAGCTCACTTGGTGGGTAATAAGAGACATGTGGTCCAGACCTCACCTAGCCAGTAGACAACCACCACGTGACTGGAAATATCTCAGGTAAGTGCCTCAGCCAACACTATCAGCCCAACACAAGCAAATGAGTAAATCTAGAGGAGATCAACAAAGCCTGGTCCTTAACACAAACAGTGACAGGGAAAGATCTGTGAACATAAGGCAGTGCAGAAGGAAACTGTTTACGCCAAGATTAAGAAGAGACAATTTATAAATGGATGGATGAAAACTGTTCCAAGCAGAGACATGTTAAAATGCTTTCATATGTTCAAGGGACTAAGAAGAATATGTAGCTAGGACAAGGTTTCCAGAAGAGAAAGTGGCATGGGATAAGGTTACAGAGGAAAATGAGAGATCAGACCTTGCATTGACTCTGGAATGGAGAGTCACTGAAAACACTTAAGCAAGAGCATAATTTCATTAGTTTAAAGGTTGGACCAACACAGCTATAAGGAGGTAGAGTGAGCACAAGATTCAAACTCAGACTTATATCACTTTAAGTCAAAGCGATCCTACATTTATGTTTCTGTCTAAAGCAATGATTCTCAAAGGACATCCATAGCATTTGTACCATTTTTATATTCATACCAGTAATGTACTAACTTCCCACATCTTTACCAACACTTATTTTCCATTTGAAATAAAAATTATAACTGTTATGGCTTATACCTAGACTGTGCCCCAAAGTCTCATGGACTCCTGGGTGGGGCTATTGGGAAGTGACTATAGTATAGTATGGGTGTGTGATCCTGGATCATGGATGTGTGATACTGGAACATGGGTGTTTGATACTGGATCAGCCCCTGATGGGTTTATAGCTGGGAATGATGTTGGGAGGTGAGTCAACGGACGTGTGTATCTTTCTCACTCCTTGGATCCCTTCTTGCTTCTCATTGCCATGTTACAAACTCCTTCTCCTCTGCCATGCTCCTCTGCCATGAGGCCCTGTCCTGGAGCTAGCCAACTATGTACTGAACCTCTACAAACTGTGAGTCATAAGGAACCTTTCTTCTTTAAATTTGTGGGTGCGATTATTATGTTCCAGTGATGAAGAAAGTAACTAAGGTAAAAACATTGAAGTAGGAGTGAAGGAAGTAATGTACCACTGTGGTTTTGATGTTCATTTTCCTGATGATTAAGAATATTGACCATTTTTTGATGTGCTTCTTGGTCATTGGTACATCTACTCTGAAAAATGTCTATTCATTTCATTTGCCCATTTAAAGATTGAGTTGTGTATCTTTTGTGGTTAAATTATAATATATTCTGAATATTAAATCTTTATTAAGGTATGTAATTTGCAAATATTTCTCTCATCCTATGGGCTTTTTTTTAATAATCTTGATCATGCTCTTTGACTCAAAAAAGTATTTAATTTGATGAAATCTAATTTATTTCTTTTTTCTTTCATTGTTCATAGTTTGACTTAATATCTAGGAATCTATTGTGAAATCAAGTCATGAAGATATACCCCATGTTTTTTCCTAGGAGTTTCCTGGGTTTAGCTCTTATATTTAGATTGATGATCCACTGTGGTATGAAATAGGGTGCCAACTTCATTCTTTTGGATGTAGAAATCCAGCTCCAAAGTTGAAGAAACTTTCCTTGCCCCTATGAAAAGGTCTTGACGGGCCGGGGATTTAGCTCAGTGGTTCCACCACCTGCCTCACAAGCACAAGGTCCTGAGTTTGATCCCCACTACCAAAAAAAAAAAAAAAAAAAATCAATTAGCCATGGAAGGGCTCAGCAACACCATGCCTGCCTGGCAAGTGCAAGGTCCTGAGTCCAATTTCTGGTACTGGGAAAAAGAAATCAATTAGCCATGGGATATATGGCTTTATTTCTTTCTTTAATTTCACTTCTATTCCATTGATATATGTCCACGTTCATGCTAGCACCATACTGTATTCACTGTCAGAGCTGTGAGGTGAGTTCTGAAGTTGGGAAATGTGAATTTTTGTTCTTTTTTCAAGATTGTATTGACTAATACTATTAAGTGAAATAAATAGGACACACGTGTAAATACCTAATAGTTTCTCTGGTGTGAGAAACTGAAAGTGTAAATAAGAATCAAAATGTATAATTGATATTGTGAAATAGGAAAAAAGTTCTAAAGGGGAAGGGGAAGTGGGAAGGGCAGGGGAAAGGAAAAGAGGGAAAGAAATAAATACGAGAAAAGGAAAAAACAGAAACAAAGTCTTTGTAAATAGGGAGGGGTAGAGGTGTTGAAAGGGGGGGCAGGGGAAGGGGGAAAAACTTAGAACCAAGATACATCATGTACAGGTACCAATTCCCAATGATGAACATCATCGTATTGTATACCTAAAATGTACCAATAAACTTAAGGAATAAAAAAAAGATTGTATTGGCTCTTCGGAGCTCCTAGACATTTGGTAGGAATTTGAAGATTAGCTTTTCCATTTCTGCAGAAACAAGATGTTAGAACTGTGATAGAGGTTTTGTTGATTCAGTAAATTGCTTTGAGTAGTACTGATATCTTAACATTTATCTCACAGCCCATGAACAGAGTATGTCCGTCCATTTAGATAGTTATTTAATTTCTTTCAACAATGTTTTATAGTTTTAAAAATAAAAGTCTCAATTATTAATTTTTTCTCATTTAGATGCTCCTATAGGTGGAATGTTTCATTTTCAGACTGTTTACTGGTGGCTTCTAGCATCATAACTGACTGGAAGTGTCCATCTTATAACCTGTAACTTTACTAAATTTATTTATCAACTCTGGTAGACTTCTTGTGGATTCTTTGAAATTCTCTATATACAGGATCATGGCTGTGAATATAGTTTTCTTTCTTCCTTTCTAATTTGAATGAATTTATTTCTTTCGCTTGTTCAACTACACTGGCCAGAAATCCCAGTACAGTGCTGAATAGCAGTGGTCACACCCTTGCCTCATGCCCAGTCTTAAGAGGAGAGCTTTCGGCCTTTCACCGTTGAGTATGATGCTTCCTGTGAGCTTTTTGCATTTATGCCCTCCATTGTGTTCCCCTATTGCCAGTTTTTTTAATTATCATTATGAAAGGCCACTGGATTCTGTCAAATGCATTCTCTGTCAACTGAGATGATCTTACAATTTTTCCACATTTTCTATTAATGTGATATAGAACACACTGATTTTTCCTGTGTGAAAGCACCGTACATGTTAGGATAAATCTCACATGAGCATAGTGTAAGGCCTTTTAATATGTGGTTCTATTCATTCACTAATATTTTATTAAAGAATGTTGCATTTATATTAATAAGCAACACTGGTCTTTAACTTCTTTTGATGTTTTTATCTGGTTTAGGAATCATGGTATTTCTGGGCTCATAGAATGAGTAAGAAAGTGTTGTCTCTACCTAAATTTTTTAGAAGAGTTTGAGAAAGATTAGGGTTAATTTTTTTTGTAAGGGTTTGTTACAATTCACTAGTGAAGCCATTTGGTCCTGGACTTTTCCTCTGTTGTGAGAGTTTTGTTACTAGTTCAATCTTTTTACTTACAGGTCTCTTCAATTTTTCTAGCATGATCCAGTCACCCTAAGTTATGTGTTTCTAGGAGTTCGCATGCTTCATTTAGGTTATCTAATTACTGGCATAAAATTATCAATAATCCTCTATTTTAATCTTTTTTATATTTCTGTAAGGTCGGTTTAGTGTCCCTACTTTAAATATGTCAACTCATTGCCTTTGGCCTCCATGGCTTATGTGGAGAGAATGGCTGATAATTTTGGTAAGGATTGTTTGTGTACGACAAGCACGTCTCTTTTTCTTCTCCAGACTCTTTGTATTTTGACAGTTTCATCACCATGAAGTATCTCAATGTGGAGATCTTCGAGTTTATCCTGCATATCGTTCATCAAAAATTTCAGTTCTCTGCCTTTTTCCCTCCCTCCCTCTCTATTTCTCTTTGTCTTCCTCTCCCTTTCTCTCTCCCTTCTTAGACCCCCTAATATATGTCAATCTATTTCATAGTAAAGTACAGATTACTCAGGTTCTGTTCATTTTGATATTTATTTTCTTTCTGCTCTCCAGAACTGTTAATTTTATTTTTCTTATTCTCAAGTTCAATGATTCTTTTTCAGCCTGCTCAAATCTTCTGTTGAACCCTTGGAGTAAATTTTTAATTTCAGATATACCTCACAGCCAAAGACTATCTGTTTGATTCCCTTTATAATTTCAATCTCTTTATTGATACTTTCATTTTGTTCATACATCATTTTCTTAGCTTCCCTAGTTCTTCAGCCCTTTAAGCACATTTAAGACAAGTATTTCAGTCTTTACTAAGCTCAGCATCTGAGCTTCCTCCTCCAGGTTGATTTCTGACTATGCTGTCATTTGGAATGATAATACCTTCCTGTTGCTTTTATTTGAACACTGATCATTTGAATATTATAATGTAAGAGTGGAGATCAAATTCTCTCACTTTCTCTGTATTTGCTGGGTTTTGTTTTGACGGCTAAATGCCATAGCCATCCATTTGTTTGATGGCTGACTCAACAGTATTTGCAGACACTGTATTCCTTGTCCCGTGTGGTGACCGAATCCTGACTCCTGACCTCCTGTTAGAAAATGTTGGGACAACAGGTCTGTAATCCCAGCACTCTGGAGGGCTGAGAGGAAGGACTGAAAGTTCTAGCACAACCTAGACAATGACTTAGCAAGGCCCTGTCTCAAAATAAAAAATAAAAATGTGCTAGAGTCATAGCGCAGAGCAAAGACCCTGGGTTCAATTCCCAATACCAACAAAAAAAAAGGAAGAAAAAAATGAATTTTGACAAAGATCTTCTTGAATGCCAAGAGTGAAAGAGGGGGAGAATCCCAATCTGCAGACTCATCTGTGCTGAGGCCCAACACTCGACCAGGTTTGCACTGACCAGCCTGCAGGGAAGCTTAGGGTATTCTCCAGTCTTTTCCACCATGCATTTAGCCCTAGGCCTACTGCAGGCTTTCTAAATTCCCTGAATACTGTACACAAGTGCATGTGAATGCTCCACTTGTCCAAACTCTTGGCTCAGCTTGTCACCCTTCCCTTACATCTTAGGGGGTCTAGTGTGTATCTTTTGCCCCAGGCAGCTGCAGGCTGTTAGCCTTGCAAAGTCTGAGTCAATGTCTGCCACTTCCCTGGTGCCAGGAGGCTCGGAATGAAGGCAAAACAGAGAGCAGAGCCTTGCACGAGTCCTTCACAGTCCCACGTAGAACTGACGCACACAGAAAATTGTGATTAACTCTGCTCTGCCTCCTCCACAAACAGGAGCACTGGTCTGCCCCGCGAACATGGGCTGCCGTCTGCATGACTGCCAAGGGGCTGTAGACAGTACAGGACAAGAACAAGTACAAATGTCACAGAGCTTTCCTACTGTTTTGATCTTCCCTTATTCTTGACTCTACATTCACTCAGTTGCTGTAAACCTGTTTTCGACATTCCCCAAAATGTGATTCTGTTAATATCTGGTTGTTTCTCCATGTTCCTGAGGAGCAACAGAAGCTTGTAGTTCACTATTCCATCGATTTGCTGGCATGCAAAAACCTGTGTTTCAACAAGCTTTCAGGAGTTGCTTAAGTTAGAGTTCCACGAATCAAATAGTCGTCACTCACCAGAAACCAATTACTGATCATATCCTACATTTTGTGAGATATTTCTCATAACCAAGGCAAACTCATAATCAATCCCTATGTCCCCTATGTCAGGACACTACAATTTGAGACTTCAACACTATTAAATCAAAATCTGTTGAAAGTTTTTTTAAAAATACGTAAATTCCTAAACTCTCCAGTTCCATTCTCAATGAATAGGTCTAGATGTGCAGAAGAACTTGGATGTTGAATCTTCTCACATGATGTCACTGCCTTCCCAGGACTGGGAAAGGTCACTGCCCTTCATTAGAGACCCAAGGCACCCAAGAAAAATATAGCTGCACTAGGAAGCAACTGGCTACAGAACAATAAACCACAGTGCACTAAATGAGAGCACTCTAAAAGTAGGATGCCTATACAATTTGTTGATTTTTGGAAACAGGCAAAAATTATACATAAACATATGCAGACATATACATATATATATAATTATCACCCTGATCCACATTTGAGGATTTATGATCTACGAAAAGGTTGAAAACAAAAATACAATAAATACCTGTGAACATGCTACCTAGTTTAGGAGATAAAATCTTAATACGGTTGAGGCCTTCTGGGTGTACATCACTGATAAAAGTTTTATTCCTTCCCTTAGAAGTAAACTATTCTGAATGTAGTGTTGATCTTTCCCATGCACTTGTCTTATTATATATGTGAATGAATCAACAAGCAATGTATTTGATTGCTTTCCATTTTAAATACGCAAATAATTTTAAACCATAATTTTGTGCTACTTTTTTCTCACTCAACATTACATTTGCAAATTTATCACTGACTCTTAGGTTTCTTCGTACGATTCTCTACTATTTGTTTAAACATTCTCCTACTGATGGACAATTGGGCTTTTTCCTGGTTTTTTGAAACAACAAGCAAAAGCCACTGCGATGATGTTTATACATATATTCCTGGTCACATGACCAAGAGTTTCTCGGATGTGTATATTGAGGAGCTGAGCTCCTGTGTGACACAGTGCACACAGTACAGGAACCCAGATTACTCTCTTTACTGGTCCTATCAATTAAAAGTTTACACCATGTGTACCCTGCTCAAATGCTTCTCACACACAAAGTCAGATCTCTTCTCTTCTCCTAGACTGATGCATAGTAAACAGTATCACATTGCAGATTCAATTTTCATTTCCAATATAGCTAATGAACTTGAGTTCCTTTTAATATGTTCCCTGGCTATTTCTATTTCTGGGGAACTGTCCTTTTCTATCATTTGCCTGTCTCTGTATTGAATCTTTCTTTTGATTCACAGCATTTTTAATGGATACTATTTCTTTGCTATTGATCTTGTATCCAAGATTTCTTTGATGAATAGATTTTTAAATTTTATATTGTAAACTTATCAGTATTTTCTGCAACGATTTTGCATATTTATCACACTTAAGAACTTCCACATATGTATAAATATTTCTTTGATGGATACTACTTCTTTGCTATGTGATCTTATTAACAAGAGATTAAATAATTTCTTAAATTTTTATAGTAAACTTATCAATATTTTCTTCTAGGATCCTGTATTTTAATCATGCCTAAGAACCTCTAAATATGTGCAATTATGTGTCAAAAATGAAATACCTATTTTGGGGTTTTGTGCATGTTAACATCACATGATGATGGGTTTATTGGGGGAAGTCAGTACCTGCATTTAACATTATCTTAATTAATTTCAATCTCAAAACTCTCCTTTCGCTTTCCTCCCCCTTCTCCAGAAGTCTACCTTCTAGTGCCCCTTCCTCTCTCCTTTCACTATTCACTTTTTTTAGGTTTCTTATATAAGAGAAAACTTGAAATATTTAATTGAATCTGGCTAATTCCATGCGACATGATATTTTCCAGTTCTATCCCTTTTCCTGCAAATGACATGGTTTCGTTCTGCTTTATGGGTACAAAATACCCCACTGTGTACAAACACACATTTTCTTTATCCATTTGTCTGTTGATGAGCATGTAGGCTGTTTCCACAGTTTAGCTATCATGAGTCAGACTGCTATAAACATGGGTATGTATGTATCATCATTGTATGCAGTCCTCAATTCTTTCAGAAATATGCCCAAGGGTAGTATAGCTGGGTTAAATGGTGTTTTTATGTTTAGTAGTTTGAGGAATCTCCCTACAGTAAGTCCTGACTCACGAATGAGTTCTGTTCTGATAGAATCTTCATAATTCAGATTCTTTCATTAGCCCGACAAAGTGAGTCTTATCCACCTTTGACACAAATATACTATGTAAAGCATAAAAATCCAAACACACACACACACACACACACACACACACACACATGCACAAATTCAGTAAGTCCCCAACTGTACTGTACTACTGCACACCATCGCAGTGTACATTAAGCACACAGCAGCACGACTATGACAGCATCTGGCTACTTCTGCAATTTGTTCACATCTACGAAAGTTCATCATGTGAGGTCCGTTCCTATCTGTGAAAGTTTGCGACTGGAATGTTTTTAAGTTGGGGACTTACTGTATTTGTTTCCACTGTGGTTGTACTAGTTTACATTCCCATCAGCAATGCAGGAGAACCCCACCCCAACCCTCACCAGCATTCATTAGTTTTTCTAGATGATAGCTGTTCTGACTGGCATGAGATTAAATCTCAATGTAGTTTTGTTTGCATTCCTCTTGAGGCTAGAGATGTCAAACATTTTTTCACAAACAGTTTTGGCCATTTAACTTCTTGTTTTGGAAAGAATCTATACAGTTCATGTGCCCACTTTTTTACTGGATTTATTTTTCCTGGGGGTTAATTTTTAAATTTCCTTATATATTCTAGATATTAATCTTTTAGCAAAAGAGTAGCTAGCAGAGATTTTTGGTGGGTTGTGAATTGTTTCCTTTGCCATTCAGAAGCTTTTAAATTTGATGTAGCCCCACTGTTTTGACACAATATTATTTCCTGTGCTTTTGGAATCCTGTGCAGAAGTCTTTGCCTGTATCTATGGGGTCAAAGCACTAGTCTTATGTGCTCTTCTTGCAGTTTCAATGCTTCTGGTTTCATATCTAGGTCTTTGAACCATTTCGACTTGATTTTAGTACAGCCTGAAAGAGAGTGGTCTAATTTCATTTTTTGGCATGTAAATCTCCCATTTTCCCAGTACTGTCTGTTAAAAAGACTCTCTTTCTCTAGTATGTTTTTGGCCTCTTTAGCAAAAACTAAAGGGCTGGATAAGCTTGGGTTTTGTTTCTGTATCTTCTATTCCATTTCACTGGTCTACATTTCTTTTGTGTGTGTGTACAGGAATCACTTTGTTTTTGTTACTATGGCTTTATACTACAGCTTCGAGTTCAGTATCATGATGCCTCCATCACTGCTCTTTTTGCTCAGGATTGCTCTGGCTATTCTGGTTCTTTCCTGATTCCAGATGAAATTCAGGATAACCTTTTCCATTCTGTGAAGAACGCTGTTGATATTTAACAGGGATTGCACTGAATCTGCAGTTTTTGACAATCTGGCTATTTTAACAGTTAGTCTGCCAATCCACAAACAAGGGGTGTCTTTCCAACTTCAAATGTCTTCTTCGATTTTTTTTTCTTCAGAATTCCGTAATTTTCATTATAGAAGTCATTTATCTCCTTGCACAGGTAGATTCCCAGGAATTTTAATTTTTTGAAGCTATTATGTATGAAAATGTTTTCCTGATTTCTTTCTCAATGAGTTCATAATTGGTGTACAGGAAAGCAACTGATTTTCATGTATTGATTTTATATCCTGCCACTTTGCTGAAAATATTTATCAGATCTGAAAGACTTCTGGTGAAGTTTTTGAGGTCTTCTCTGTAAAGAACTATGTCATTTACAAATAGGGACACTTTATGTTCTACTTTCCTGTCATATCTCTTTTACAGGTATTTCTTTCCTTGCCTTCCTGCTCTGGCTAAAGTTTCAAGAACTATATTGAACAGGAATGGTGATAGTGCATATCCTGTCTCCCTCTAGGCTTCACAGGATTTCTTCCAGTTTTTCTCATTTAATATGATGTTGGTTTGAGTTTGTCATATATGGCTTTTATCATTTTGAAGTAAAGTCTTTCTATACCTATTTTCAAGAATGTTTTTATCAGGAGGAGTGTTAGATTGTTTCAAAGATATTTTCAGCATCCATTGAGATAATCATGTAATTTTTAGCTGCAATTATATTTCTGTGGTGTATTACACTTACTAATTTACACTTGCTTCCCAGGATAAACTCAACTTGGTTATGATATATGATCTTCTTAATGTGATGCTGAATTCTGCTAAGGAGGGCCTTGTGGAGCATTTTTGAACTATATTCATCAAAGAATTGGTCTATAATATTCCTTTTCTGTAGAATTCTTATCTGGTTTCAGTATTGAGGTAGTACTGGTGACACAGAATGAATCTGAGAAAATACTTTCCCTTTCCATTATATGGAAAATATAAAGAGCACTGGTGTTAGTTCCTCCCTAAAGGGCTGGTGGAATTCAGCCATAAATTAATTTGGTCTTGGGCTTCTCTTGGTTGGCAGAGTTTTAATTAGTGCTTCAATCTCATTGCTTTGAGTTTGACTTTTTTTGTTTGTTTGGTTTTTTTTGGTACCGGGGATCGAACTCAGGTCCTTGCACTTGCGAGGCAGGCGGCAGAACCACTGAGCTAAATCCCCAGCCCTCAGTCTCATTGCTTATTGTTGATCTGTTTAGATTTTGTATGTCATCTTGGCTCAATTATCTGTTTGTTCCAGATTCGCCAATCTGTTGAAAGTAAATTTTGAAAAAAATTTCTGTACTTCAGTGGTGTCTGTTGTGATTTGTTTTCATTTCTAATTTTATTAAGTTGGGCCTTCACTTTCTTTTGGTTAGTTTGGCTAACAGTTTATCGGTTTTGTTTATCTTCTCAAAGAACCACTTCCTTGATTTTGTTGGTCCTTTGTATTTTTTTAGTTTCAATTTCTTTAATTTCTACTTTTATCTTTACTATTTCTTTCCTTTTATTGGTTTGGGGTTTGGGTTGTTCTTGCTTTTCTGGGGTCTTGAAATGCATAATTAGGTTAAATTGAGCTGTTTTTCTAATCTAGGCACTCGTAGCTATAAACTTTCATATAACTGCTTTCTTGTGTTCCACAGATTCAGATACATAGTGTTTCTACTACTACTGTACCCTGTGAATTTAATGTCTCCCCTGATTTCTTCTGCAACCTATTGATAAGAACGCATTACTCAGTCTCCATGTGTTTGTGTGGTTTCTGGACTTTCATTTTCAGAATTCCTTCTTAGTTCTTTTTCAGAACTTGTACCACTTTATAAAAATGGTCTTTCACATCATGCATTGTCCGTCCTCCTTAATTCATTCAGCTGCTTATGTGTATCTTCTTTGATCTCACTGATCATTTTAATTTACTAAATATTTTTAGTTTTTTTCAAAACATTTAGTTTCAGTTTTTAAAAATTTCTTTGTCTGAAATTTCACCTATTTTAGTATCTGTGGGATTAGCTTTGAGGGAATTGCACATTTTTGGAGGTATCGAGTTGCCTTGTTTTCTCATTGTAGCTGTGTCTTGTGCTGAGTTTGCAGTTCAGTTGGGAAGGGTCTCTGCTGTCAGCATGTAGGAGTCTGTCTGGGATGAGCCCTGGATTATGGGTATGTCTCTGTGTGAAAGTTTCCACTTTGACCTTTTTAGATGCTAGGTTCAGCTCCTAGAACATTTCCTGGCTTCTAGGGTGTTCTGCTTCCTCTCTGGGGATCACCTAACAGCATTTCCTAGCTTCTTGGGGAGGGGGTGGTCTGGCGCCTCCCTAGGGATCACACATCAGCTGACAGTTGATATATGCCAGCTTCAGAGGGTGAGCTGGCTGTAAACTGTGCCATGCTGATTCTCCTCTCGGTTCTATCTCCTCCTCCAAAAGGCCAATGTGGGCTTATTCACATGGAAACTTCAGCATTAATTTCTGACTCCGCGGTTCTCCTGTGGATCCCTCAGGAAAGCCACATGGAAACAAAGGCTACAGCAAAGTCCTGTGGCCCTCCAGAAGAGAAGATCTCAGGAGAACGGATTCCAAGACTGGTCTAAACATGTGTTTTTAAAAAGAACTTCTGAAATCATGTAGATAAGCTCCTGTGTTGACTTTTATAAAACTTTCAAATTTTTGCTTTCACAGTTAGATATTTAATTCAGTTATAATTGATTTTTGTGCATGGTGTCTAGATGCATATTGGAAGCTTTCCCTGACATTAAATACACAAAAAATCAATTACATGAATCAATGTTCTGTATGAGTGTCCATATCTCATATGAAGTATTTTTAAATAAATCATTTTCCTGACCATTTATTGATGAATCTATCTTTTCCTCATAAGTGTCCCTGTTTCCACTTACCATGAAATGGTGATTTTTGGCCTTGCCATTCTAATATCATGGTTCATGTGCTGATCTTTGCAGTGATATCACAGTCCTGAACACTGTAACTTACAGTAACCATTCATATGTGAAAAAGCAAGTTCTTTTCTATTTCTTTTTCAGAAAACAGCTTAGTTATTCGTGGCCTTTAGTCTTTCATAAAAATTTCAGAGTCAGCTTTTTCTATCAGTGAAAAAAAAGCCCTATTAAGAAAGTATTAAAACTTCATTGAACCTAGAGATCAATTTGAAAATATCTGACATTTTTCTAACTTTAAACCTTCTTCTCTAAAATCACAGTATACCTCTTTCCATACTGGTCTTCTTTAGTGAGTTCTGAATTTGCTTCATAAATGTCGTGAATATTTTTGTTTGACTTGCTCATAAATGCTTTTTGATATTATTGATATTATAAATGAAATCTCTTTAACTGCATTTTTGTTTCTTTTGTTGCTGCTTTTTTAGCAATACAATTGAATGTATCACTGGTTTGACACCTAGTGCACCTTCTGAATATTGTGGGGGTTTTTTTTTGGTTTGGTTTTTTTTTTTTGGTACCAGGGATCGAACTCTGGACCTTGTGCTTGCAATCCAGGTAGTGGCACCACTGAACTAAATCTCCGGCCCCCCTTCTGAATATTTTGAAAGCTAACAATATAAGGATCTTATTTTTATGTAAACAATTATAAAATTTGTGAATAACTACATTTTTGTTTTTTATAATCCTTAAGATCTTTGTTTATTTTTCTGGTAAGGACTTCCAGTATGCTACTGAAAGTCTATTTTGAATGATATAATTGTCTACTTTCTCTAATTTTAATTTTCCACTTTCATTTTTTTTTTTGGTACCAGGGATCAAACTTGGGACCTTGCGCTTACGAGGCAGATCGCAGAACCACTGAGCTAAATCCCAGGCCTCACTTTCTTGCTATAAACTTATCGATACATCATTACTATTGTTTTAATTTTTACACCACTTGCTATTATGTGCTTTTATTCTATTTTTTATGTTTTCTCTCATTACATAATTGTAACAGGCATTCTTGTGTGATCCTGATTTTAATAAGATGCCTCTTCATATTTAAACTATAAGTCTTATATTTTATGTATATTTACTTTACGTACTCTTTATTGGTTTAATGAAGTTTCCTTCTAGTCCCAGTTCACTAAGAATTTTTTTTATCTTGAGTCAATATTGAATTTTATCTAGTGCTTTCTCTGCCTCTTAACATGATCACTGGATTTTTTTCCCTTTATTTAATGCAGTGAATTATATTAACACATTTTTGATGATAAAAATAAGCATTATTGAAAGTAACCAAATTGTTCTCTCTCAGACAGACAGACATTCACACACACACACACACACACACACACACACACACACACACAAACACACCCCAGTGCTAGATTCAGGTTGCTAATATTGTTTAGAATTTTTTAAATCTAATCTGCTCAAAAGCAAATCAGCTTATCCAATTTCTTTCTTATCAATTCTTATCTAGTTTGAAAATCAAGGCCACATTACCCTCACAAAGTGAAATGGAAAGCAGTCTCCTTTACTCTCTTCTCCAGAAGAGTTTATGTAAGATTGGATTATTTCCTTGAATGTGTACTAAATGACCCTGTAAAACTGACAGAGCCTAATGGTTATTTGGTGGAGAGACATGGTAGGTGGCAAAAATGATTACATAGCTCCTCGGCAAGGCTATGCTCTGTGCAATGGGAATTTGTAGTACTTCTCATCAAAAAGCAGAGTCTGTTTGCCATACCCTTGCATCTAACCCAGCCCTGTAACTGCTCTGGTCAACATAATGCTGCAAAATAACAATGTACAAGTCCACACCTGGGCCTCAACAGGCCCTATCCATTTCTACTCTGACTCCTGATCCTCTACGCTGCCACAGGCACACTCGCTTGAACTAGACTATTAATAGAGAGAACACATGAGAAAGAGATTACCACACCAGCTAAGGTCCCCCTAATGTAGCCGTTCCCAGAAAACCCAGGAACTGATAAAAAACGCATGACTGAATCCACTGAGAATGTGAAGAGCACCAGCCCAGCCCACCCAGCTCAGGCTGCTGACAACTACACTGTGAGCCAGCTAAAGGCGTTGTTTCAAGCCCTTAGGCTCTGTTTTGCTTTGCTTGGCATTAAAACCTGAAACAGATATTGAATCATAAACTCAACTATTCTAGTGATTCTAAGACTACTACTTGGGTTTTTCATTTCATAAATCTATTTTGAATTATATAATTCTCTACTTTCTGTAATTTTAATTTTCCATTTTCTTGCTATAAAGTTATTAAGATATGATTACTATTGTTGTAATTTTTACAGCACTTGCCATTATGTGTTTTTATTCTACTTTTTATGCTTTCTTTTTATTACCGTTTGCTTTTTAAAAGATCTAATTTTGACTTTTTTGAAATCTTGCCTAGTATATCCTATTAATTCTTTTATTAACTTCGGCTCTTCTGTGCTTACTACTCATGCATTTTCCTGTCTTTTGATAAGTCTGTGGTTTGTTTTCCAACTTCTTAAGTTGAATACTTAACTCATAAACTTTCTACCTTTTCTAACATAGTCATTTAAAGATAAATTATTTCCATCCTAGAGTTATTTAGCTACATTTCACAAGTGTCAGTATTTATTAGTATTATTAGTACCTTTCTGTTTAGTTGCTAAATTATATCATTATTTTTCCTTAAATTCATTTGTTATTTTTAAAGGTATTTGCATATTTCCAAATGTACGGAGTGGGAGCCAGTTGTCTTTCCACTATGCATTACTAATATAATTGCATGTGCATTAGTGAACATGGACCATCATGCTTTCGAGTTTTGGTGAAACTTATTTTGAACAGCCTTTTACATAGTCCATACTCATAAAGATCTCATGTACTAAATGCATTAATTGTTAGTTACGGGGTTTCTACATTTCCATTAGATAAATTTGTTGGGTAGATTGTTTCAATCTCTATGCTCACTAACTTTTTTTGCCTTCATGACTTATACATTATTGAGAGAAGTATGTTTAAAACCTCACTCAGTATGACGGGAGATTTATCCATTTTTATTTGTAATTACATACTATGCATATATGTATGTGTGTTTAGTACACATCTTATTATGCATTTTATATATGCATATATAAAAACCACATTAATCATAAAAGTACAGATTGATGGAATAACGAAAGTTAACACATTGAAAAATGGCATGGTCCAATGAATAAAGCGGGGACTGTATACTAATACCCATTCTCATGGCCCACTCCAGCCATCACTAAGGGGAAACTGACACCCAGACTCTAGCACTATAGGTCAGTCTTGCTTGTTTTTGAACTTTATATCAATGAAATAAATAGTCTTTTGAATGTGTATGTCTGGACTCATTGCTTGTGGGGCTCACCCATGTTGCTGCTGCACAATTTTATCATTTTGAAGTGCTTGACAGAATCCTACTATTAAAAAACAGCAC
Source organism: Heterocephalus glaber (assembly GCF_053883595.1). Lineage (NCBI taxonomy): Eukaryota > Metazoa > Chordata > Mammalia > Rodentia > Bathyergidae > Heterocephalus > Heterocephalus glaber. The sequence continues at coordinate 10,121,085 of NW_028258293.1, forward strand.
AATTTACATATCGCTTCCATGTTTGATGGATATTTGGGTTGCTTTATTTTTTATGTTACAAATATTACTATTTGAAACATTTTTGTCCACTGTCTTTAGTATGTATACTGTATCTCTCTCTCTCTACTAGGCTTTTTTCTAGAAGTATTCTTGATTGGTCAAAGGACATGTGTACTTCTATTCTCATTTAACGTACCACCAAACAGTTTTCAACAATTCTGAAGCCAATTTTGCACACCTCCCAGCAGTGAATGGAGGTTCCAGGCATTCCAGATTTTTGCACTTACATGGTATGGTAAGTCTTCTTAATGTTAGCCGTTCTGGTGGGTATTCAGTAGGCTCTCTGTTTGGCTCTACTCTCTCTGGTTACAGATCAATACCTTTTCCTCTGTTTACTGGCCCTTGGATATTCCCTTTTGTGACATGCTTGTTAGTATTTCTGCCCATTTTTTAACTCGATAGACTTTTTTATTGATGTGAAGGAGTTCCTTATATAATGTGCACAAAAGGTCTTTGTAGGATGCAACTACATTGAACAGCTTCTTCCTCTATGCCGTGTCTTTTTACTCTCAGTCATGGATTTTGGTTAAAAAAATAGCTCCATATATTAATATATTCTAGTATAATACTAATCTTTTTCTTTGTAGTTATTAGTTTTATGTCTTATTTTAAAAGTTTTATTATATGAAGGTCATAAAGGTATTTTTCTATGTTAACTTCTGTAAGTGTTTTAATGTAGATCTAGAATTCACCTGGAATTGCTTTTGCATATGGTATGAAATTCGTTTTTTCCCACAGGATTATCCAGGTGACCAAGCACCCTCCCATGGGAAGGCCACCCTTCCACACTCTTCTGCAAGGCAGCAGTGTATATTTTGAGGTCATGTTATTAAGCAAATGCATCTTTGGAATTGTGTATTATTGTGTGGCAACCTTTTTGGCCTTGAAGTTGCTATTGCCAGATATTCTCTAGTCTTCTCATTTATTTTGGCCTATTTTTCCTTTAAGAAAAGCCACTTCATGACTCTATTTTGTATTATTGCATTGCTAACAATAATACAGCAGAAATCAAGTCTTAGGAATCCAATAGATTACTCTCATTTTTAACCCTGAATTGCTCATCACTTAATTTGATAATAAATACTGTAAACTGGAATTACATCTGCTATCTTATATTAAACACTTTTTCCCCTTTCCTTATTTTTGATTGATGGAGGTTTTGAAATGGGGCTCTCTCTATGTTGCCCATACTAGACTCAAATTCATGAGCTCAAGGGATCCTCCCACCTCAGCCTCCCAAGTATTGGGGACTGCAGGAAGGTACCACCATAGTCATCTTGATGGAGATTTTAAAACTCTCTACTATACTTTAATTTTGGAACTGAACATGATTTCTATTACTGTGGTCTTTGTTTAAATTTTTAACATGCTGCAAACTTAAAAGTCTAAGCACAAGTCTAAAGTTAATCTATTCGTGTTTTTAAACAATTCAAAATCTAAGAACACTTCAAATCATCCTCTACTATAATTTTATTTCTAATTTTATTTTTTCTACAATTAGACATTATTATTATTTCAACAGTGATTATTCAGACTTGTGCATACTCTCAATATTGATTTGTTCACTAATTCTTCTTGTACCTTATGTCTTCCTTCTGGAAAGTTTTTTAAATGATGGTATTCTGCTCATAAACTAAGAGTTGTATTTATCTACAAATGTCTTCATTTCACAGGCATTCTCAAATAATAATTACACTGTGGATATTCCATTCCACGTGAGAGTTACTGTCTCTCAAAAATTTGAAAATATTTTTACATAGTCTTTGGGTTTCTGCTTCTGCTACTTAAAAGCAAGCTTTTCAATCTGCTACTCTTTTATAGAAAAATTGCCTTTTTTCATTGGCTACTTTTAAGATATTCTCTGTGTCTGTGGAATTCTGCTATCCTGCCAATATTTCTCTGTGACTGCCTTAATTAGTGTGACAGATTATTTGAACTGTCACATTCAAATTCTTCTTTTTTGCATTCAAATTTTCAACGTGATATGAGCCCTTCAAGAGATGGAGTCTCTATTTGTATCTTAACTCCAGGTTTGACCAAATAACTTGCTTTGGACAATAAAAAAAAATAGCAAATGTGATCAGGTAAACAGCCTTGAAAAGCACACACACACACAGGGGCTGCCTTTAGTTTTAAGCTTTGAATCTCACAGCTACCATGTAAATAGGCTGCGCCAGCCTGGAGAATGAGGCTACAAGGAGAAGAAATGAAAGACAGGCGTCCACAGCCAGCCGTTTCCAGAGCTGGGTCTCAGATTCTCCTGCCAGCTGGTGACCAAGACAGTTAAGAGAGCAGCAGGTCTCGGCTATGCCAGGCCAGACCAGAAAGATCTACACACTGAATTGGGAGCTGAGGGAAATGGCTGCTCAGAAGCCTGGGAGTTCTCCAAGTGGCTTGTTAGGCAGCAAAAGGTTAACATATTCCTTCACTTCATTTTACTTCCTACAGTGAGAACTGATGTCTTTTAACAAGTTTAGAAAATGCTTAATGATTAATAATGGTGCCCTTAAACTATCATCTTTTGGACTTTCCAATTATATGTGTATATACACATACACACACACAAATTAAAGGGATGTGTAAAAGGTTTTACATAATTGTGTCCTTTTTATATTTTAGTTTCTTCCTTATGTTCATGTCTGTATCTCTCAATACTGTTAGGAGAATTACTTTGATGGTGTTTTTCATTTCATTAGTGCTCTCCTCACCTGTGTCTAATCTACTGTCCAGCAGTTTGACTTCAATGACTGCATTTTTTCGTTTCAGAAAGTGCTTCTCAATTCAATTATTCCTGGTTCTATTTATCATCTCCAGTCACCATACACTCTTTAATTTACAAACTTTTTCCTTAAACATTTTAACGTAAGAATTTTTTTTAAAAAGTTTTAAGCATCTTTGCTAATTCCAATTTATGTAGTCCTTGGAGGGCTAATTCATTCTTTCTTCTCACGGCCACTCATAGTGTCTTTAAAAACTCACACTTTTGTGGTCTTCATCTGCAGGCATCCTGGGAGATGTGCACCAAACCTGACTTTCTGCAAAAATAATTTGCATTTTCTTCATCAGGAGTTCCGAGGTACCAACCCAGAAGTGCTTTAAGATAGTTTGTGGATAAAGCAAATCTAGGTTTCAGGCCTACATTATGACCGGGTAGAGGTTCAATTTCTGGGGGAATTTTTTTTTTTAATCTGGAAATGAGGGAGAGACAGGCTGTCACTGGATAGGCTCCCTTTGCTGGGCAGGAGACTTCCCAGCCTACCTTTTTATAGAGATAGCTTCATCCTACATCCTGGCTTTACTTCAGAAGTTTCCAAACCAAGCATGAATGGGATCTAAAACACATCTTACATTTCACACACATTGTTGATATTTCAGTCTTCAGCTACAATTTTCATACACTACTTGTGGGAATGCAAAATGGTTTAGACACTTTGTAAAACAGTTTGGCAGTTTCTTAGGAAGCCAAACATACATTTACCATATGATTCAGCAATCCCACACCTACGTATTTACCTAAGAGAAATGTAAACCTTTGCTCATAGAAAAACCTGTATGCAAATGTTTACAGTAGCTTTATTTATAACTGCCCAAAATTGAAAACAGCTCAGATGTTCATCAGTGAGGAACGGATAAACAAACTGGAGTCTATTCATACAACAGAACTGGAATACTACTCAGCAACAGAAAGGAAGGAACCAACTATACGCACAAGAACATGAGGGAATCCCAGCATGCACACTTAAGTAAATACTTACATCCATGGAAGATTCCATTTATATAACACTCTGGAAAAGGCCAGGCTAGGGTTAGAGACCAGATTGGTGGACGCTAGAGGCTCGCAGTAAAGAGAAGGGCTGAGCACAAAGGTCACTGGGATGTTTTTAGAGGTGATGGGATACTTTACCTTAAAATGATAGGCAATGAGATTCTACAGATTGTGCAAAATTGTACACAGTTTTGAGAGGGGTAAATTTTATTGCATGTAAACTATAGCTTCATTTTTAAAAAAGGAAAGGGAAAAACCTGAAGGCTTCAAGTTTCTAGCAGTGGCAGACATTCTTCTGGTTTTTCTCTCCTACAAGTATTTTGTTCCTAAAAATGTCATTTCTTCTCAGCATAAAGATGGATTTTTAAAGGTTTGTGTTGCATTGTATCCAGCATTTACAGGCATTTTGAATCAGGAGGATTTTTATAATACCTGCTCCGCCATACTGCCAGAGGCAAAAGTCTGTCATTCTTAAAGAACAAGACTATCTTTACATTTTTATGGTGTTTTTAGGTTTTCCCATTCAGTTTATCGTTGTATCCTCCTGTCTTCATGAAGTTCAGTAATGCAGTTACGCTCTTAGACAAAAGACAAAAAGATGAAAGCTCAAGTGAGCTGAGATTTGTTTCCTATCACATACATAGACTTCATTCTCAAGCCTGAATTAACATACATTTGAAGGATGGAAGCCAATTTGAGTGTCATCTAAGTTCCCCCAAATTAGGAAATCAATGAGACACAGTAGCTGTGTGGCCCCTGGGTACATGGCTTAGCTCCATGCCTAATTTCAAAGCATCTACTTTACAGAGTCATTGCAACAAGGAAATAAGTTAATTCGTGTCAAGCACTTAGAAAAGCATGTGGCACATATTAAGTGCTTAATTAGAATCCGGTATTATTACAGTATGCCTTTCCCACTAATATAATTATATACACATCTCCAAATGTTAAAACTGAGCAGTATATATGCACACACACATATATATGAATGCATGAGTGAATGAAAGTTAGCACTTACTTTGAATAAGCCATGCTTCTGGTTGCGCTGACCAAGCCATAAGTTGCTTCCTGGGGGAAGACTGGTCTCTGGAGGATCTATCACACGCTCATAAATCCTGCAGAGGCAAAGAACACAGTCACTAACAGACACAAAGCAGAGTAAACAGGTACAAATGCTGCTGGGAGGATAGTGCATCAGCTGCTGGCATAGAGAGAAGGAGCCCAGATGTGGTGAACTGTAAATAAAGGTGACGTCAGTGCAAAGATCTGTTTGCTGGTAGCCCCTGGACTCATGACCTAGGCCTCTGCCTTTCTATAACCTCCCTTTTGGGAAGGGAGTGACCATGAGGGAAACATTTTTTACTGTTCACTCCAAGCAATGAACTTCACACACACCCTGAGGAAAGTGATTTTATGTAAATGTTACAGACAAAAACGCTGAGGTTGAGAGAAGGCAAACACATCTATGCAGTGGAGAAAGCACAGAGTAGTGGAATGAAGATAACAACACTCATCTGGCTGGCTCCAAAGTGCATGTACCCCCCTCTGCACCTCACTGCTCCTGGACCTTGCTTTATGCAGCTGCTGCTCCTCTCCAGTAACCCCAGAGAATCCTTTAAACAGGAGGGCAGTACCTGCCTACATGACCACATGCTTGGTCTACAAAACCCAGTCACTAAAGTCATCATCCAATCACAGATTGAGCCCTATTTATATTCCAACCTCCACACTTGGCCACAGGAAAAGAGAACCATAAACCAGGTACATAAAGCCCTGCCTCTGTGGATTAAAAGTGAGATAACATTCTGCAGAGGGAAAATTCTTTATCTGATACATAATAGGAACATTGCTAACACAAGGCCACAGTTCTGGGATCTGCAAAGATTCCTATAGAGCCTGCACAACTGTCTGTCTCAATTGTCCAGCCTCATCAAGGCCCAGCGAAGCTACAAATGTTTAAATCCATACTCAAAGGTAGTCCCTGCAACCATTCGCGGATTACAAGGCTCTGCTTCACCCCTGGCAAGTACCTCTTAGCTCCTGGAGCGCACAGGCTTCTTGGTGGAGACAGATGGAGCCATCTGGACCTGTCAGTCCTGGAGAGAGCCCTGCCCAGCCTGCCTTCTCTGTCTCCACTCAAATCCCTGTAAGGAGTCAGTCATCCCTCAGGTGCATCCTAGGTCAGGACCACCAATCTATCCTCTGCGCCGGGAGGGAGCAGACTGCCTCCTGCAGGGGCTGATGGATTTCCCCAGTGGATCCCAGAAGCAAAGTGCACTAGAATTTAAGACTGTCCAGTGGACCCAAGGCAAGTGAAGGACTGCAAGCCGCTGCAGTGGGGAGGGGTCACCCTGCCTCCTTATACCTCAGCCACGCCCGTCACTCTACCGCACCCACTGGAAACGCAACGCGCTGCTCCCTAACAGCAAGTGCAGTGTATTGTTAGGAACCTGAAGTATATCAGGTCTTTCTCTACTAATTATCTTCCCGTTATAAACGGAGACTCAAAACATAATTAAGGAAAAAATAAGTTTCCCTTAAAAACACAAGCTGTGTTTTCTTCCTGGGAATCTAACATTTTTTTGTATGCTATAATGAATAATTTTGAATAAAACATTGTCAAAACTGCTTTTAACACAAGAAGCTGTTATATACTTCCTTTAAAAACTAGAAACAAGCCAAATTTACAACAAAGGAGAAATACATAAGTTAGAGTAGATCAGCTTGAAAGAATTTACTGCAGTCATTAGCAGTGATAAATATGCAGGCTATGAAAAATGAGAAAGTATATACAAAATAATTTTCACTGAGAATGTGGTAGGCAAAATTATTTATGCACTGTGGAGATAACGGTGCAAAAATTACGTTCAATGCTAGTAAATATAAGAAAGACCAGAGAGAAATGGAAATCAGTGTATTTAGGGAAAGAGGTGGAAGTATAATTTTCTATAAGGCTGCTTTCCTAATAAATTGAAAATGTTGTCAACCCATTTGCCTTAACTTACATTTTAAATCATTTGCCTGTCAGAGGGAGAGCCACATTCAATTCAAAAGCTTTCTTTCTGGTGTTCAATATGCTAGAAGATGAGCTCCAATGGGCAGAGTAGGTCCTAAATCAATGTTTATTAAGTGCATGAGTGTATGAAGGACAGAACAATCTAAAAGATCAACTTCCTATCCTGCCTTACCTTCTGCAAGCGTAATGGCTCCCTGTGCCTTAGAAAAAGTCGAGGAAGTAAACACCGGAGGTTGTCCACCATCAGCTAAAGCACAGAGACCCAACTCATGCGTCAAAGTGGTTTTTGTGATTCCATACGACACACAGCCTCCATCAGAACCTCCTCCTCCTGCCAAGGAAAATACACTAGATGCTGCTTTCCTGGCAACCCTGTGGATTCCTTACAAAAGGCAAGTCTCACTAGGGAATTCCATGCAGCAGGCAGAATCAACACACTGAATACAGACATAGCAACGGGGAGAGAGTTTTAAAATACCGTATTTTTAAAAGCACAGAGGGAGGAAATATAATGAGGAGGAGGGAACACCAGGCAAACCCGCACTGAAGGACATCCCACAGAATGACCGCCTGTGTGCCAGAGGGCTGGTATCACAAGAGAGAGGCTAAGGAACAGTTTGCGATTGAACGAGATCAAAGAGACATAAAAACTAAGTACGAGATGGGATCCTAGATTGGATCTTGTGGCAGGAAAAAGAGTGCTATAAGGATGATATCAGGAAAAGTGAATCTGAGTAAGACCTGCAGATTATGTAATAATATTGTGTCAATGCTCAATTCCCTGATTTTGATAATCAGGCCATATATATTTCAGTGAGTATCCTGTTCTCAGGAAATAGGCACTGTAGTATTTAGGGTTAGAAGGTCAGGAAGTTTGTAACTCACTCTCAAGGTTCCAAATACAGTGTGTGTGTGTACACGTCCATACATGTACAAATAAGCACACTGCTGTTTACAAAGAGAAAAGGCAGAATCTGTGCCAACTGCATGACTGTTCTTTGTGCCATTCATATAATTCTCAGGGAGATTAGAATTGTTTTTAAATAAAACTTTTTAAAACCTCTAAAAGTTCTAATATATACATATATATATAAACACTATTATTGTATTTGTACAATGCAATAAAAGAATGTTATCAATTAGCCAAAGATATTGATAGTGTTTCCCTAGTGTATGCTTAGTGGGAATAGTGAAGAAGAAAAAAAGTGAATGAAAGACTTAGTGAATGAAAGAAAACCCAAAAGGAATATTATGCAGACCGATGCTGTCATCATAAACTAAGAAACGGGATTATCACATTCCTACCTGAATAACTCAGTGAAAGTTCCCTTGTCTGCCTGACAAACAGGTCAGAATCTTGGCTAAAAGGCAACTACTGAGCCCTGGCTCATGTCAAAAGGCAGGTAGGATGCGGTGATGATTCCCTCAATTCGGAGTCACCTAAGTGAAGTAAAACGCGAAGTCAAAGCTATTACGGTAAACTCCTTGCTCTGCCATGTGGGGAGGAAATGGAAGCCTCTGATACAGCACTCAGGCCAGTGAGGTTTCCCTCTTTATCAGCGAATGCCTAATGCCTACAACATATGTGCCACTGTTCTGGCAATGGAGATGCACAAGGTGACTTTAAAATGGCCAAGCCCTGGCCCTCGGGTCCTCTGCTGACACAGACAGGCACTGTTCAGACGCGCATCTTCCACTGCAGTCCACTGCACGCCAAGCCCTTCCATGCCTCTTCCCAAAGCAGGAGGGATTAGCCTTTGCTGGTACCCTTGGGCCCAGCACTTTCCCCTCAAGCTGTCTGTATTTCCGGACTGCAGCTACCACCTACCATCTGCGGGGTCTCAGAGAAATGGCACCTGCACTGCAGCACCCCGCACCTGCTCAGGTGTCTCCTGTACTGAGAGACCCTCCCATCATCCCACAGAAAGTAGCTCCTCATCACCCGCTCACTCCAAATCGCTTAGCTTGTCAAAGCTGGCACCCTTCCCAAATGAGCTCTTTGCTGACCAACTGTCTCATCCTACCAGGCTGTAAGCCCACTGGAAGCAAGAATCTGGTCTTTTTCAAGTCAGCATCTCCATTGCCTTGCCGAGGAGGTGACCACTTGATATATTGAGCAAATAAACGAATGATTTCTCTCTGACACTCTCTTCAGAACACTGGGACTAGAGTCAGATACTTCTAAAAGCCTTACTAGGGCAAAACTTTACACTGTGCAATCCACAAAACTAAAAAATTCTGACTGAAAAAAGCAGATATTCAAACTTGACATGTCCTGATACAGGTAATCATGAGGGAAATAAAGTCAATAAAATTAAGTGAAATGTGATAATCCTTTTTCTACTTCTTCCCTTCATGATCCTACCTCATGAGATTTACACAGAAGCTAGAAAGAAAGCTCAAGGTACAGTCTTCTTTGCTATTTTTAAGCCAGAAAAGAGATAGTGGCAGCAAGCTTAAATCTGTCAGGCAGATAACTCACTGAAAGGAAAGCCGGACAGATGCATGTCAGAAAGAAGGAAACAGAGTCAGCAACTAGAAAATTAATTAGATCAAGTGCAATCCTTTTCATAAGTGAATGATTTACAGCTTAGGATATTATATTATAATCGGCCCAAATGCATCATATTCCTAGAGGCTGTCAGGCGTAAATAATACATTTACTCCCCAGTCAACTAAAATCTACCCTTTCTTTTGACTGAAGAAAATCTAATTCCCATCTCATTCAGTTTCTGAGGTTTTGAGCTCACTTGAGCCACTAAACAAGGTCTGTATTGGGAGAATTTTGGGAATTGTGCATGCCATTAGTATCTGTTAGTATTTTAAAGAGTAAGTATCTCATTTCTAATACAATACCATGGAAAATTAAGCATTCTGTCACACATAAAACCTACTTGAAAAGAATGAACAATGCAGAGGAGGAACAGAAGCACTGCTCGGTGAAAGTCAGTGCCTGAATCCAGGGTTCACACTAGGAATTTTCTTCACAAGGCACAGACTCCCTTCATTTTTGACTTTGTGTGAGAACACCCTTGCTTGGAGCTATCCCACCTGCCAAAATGGCCCATCAATAGTCTATGAAGAACTTGATTTTCCTGTGAAAAGATAAAGCCCTCAGAGCCCAACACAAAGTAATGTGATGCTTCAACAACAATACTTATGAAGGAATATTGGATTTTTATTTACCTGGATGAAAAAAGCCCTCTGAAGAGACTCCATAGGACCTTTCCCGATTATACAGAAGAATGAATTCCAATGTGAATTGTGTTCTATGTATATCATGCTCCTGTTCAATAAGACAATATGAAGCTGAAATGAGCTACTAAATGAAGAGGTTTATCTTAGGCTTTGCCTTGAATTGAAGAAAAGCTCTCCCTGAAGAGGAAAGTTATAATGACCTTCCTTTGCTAGATAGAATCTCATCTTCACCACCTTTTATCTGGCCCTCCTGAATCTCGAAGTGCTCCCTGGAGAAAGTTTCCTCTGCAGAATACAAGATAGTTCCTATCTGATTCCCCTCACTAACGTGGTTATGGGTGGCCTTACACAAGGGTAAACTCCTCTTCTGGCCTTATACTAAAACAGGCATCAAACACTTTCCCCTGTTGGCCTCAGGGCAAATTTGAGAATAACAAAGTTCTTGAGCTCCATTAGAAAAAACAAAACACACCTATTTGGGGCTATTAGCATTATCCCCAGACAACCCTTAATGTTGAGCATTCAGCCCACGGGTCATCTTACTCTGCACAATGGTTCCTCAAAGCTTCCTCAATGGGACAAGGCACTCTGCCACCTGTGTGCATGAGGAGCTAACTGTTGAATTCCCTTGTCAGGCTGCCTGGCTGTGGTCAATTAATTGCTTACATGAAATACACAGCACAACACACAGTGCTTGTACCAGAAGGACATGCAAGGAATGCCCCACAGAGAAGCTCTGCCATCCTCTCCTACCAATCTGTTAAACAAAATCAAGATGACGAGATTTAAAAATGCACCTCTGGCGTTATCCAGGAGAAAACAGACTGCAACCAGGAGAGCAACTGTGGATACATACAGTGTGCCCCCAACACGTAGGAATTGAGTTCCCATACATCTATGTGGGGAAGACGGGAAGGACAGCAAGGCTCAGCAGGTTCCAAAACTGTTCGCAGCTGGCTGTATAATAAATACAAATGCAAACAAAAAAGGGGGAGGAAAAGATGAAATCTGTAAAGAGATGTCTTACAGAGAAGGTAGTGGTGTTCAAATGAGATTGGCAAACATTCCAGGAAAGTCTTTGCCACAGCAGGCTGTGACTCATTAGGACAGAGGACAGAGGACAGAGGAGAGAGGGAGAGGGAGAGACAGAAACACACAGAGAGAGCTTCTCCAAGAAGACCAAGCCTGTCTGACCTGCTTCATCCACTTAGAAACACTTGTCAAACTAATGCTTTCTCTTGCCTACCAACTAAATTTCACTATTTCCTTTTGGTTTCCTCAATCTAGACCTCTACCACACAAAAGGAGCTCTCCCTCTTAACCAACATTTTATGACTCTAACATCTCCCACAACTTCGTACTAAGCTTTACTCTCTGTCTAAAATTCCTAATCCAGACCTCACCTTGAAATGAGTCAGACTGGATCAGAGTCATGTAACAAGCTCATACAAAGCTGTCCTATTTTGCACTCATATCTGTGATTTGGTGGTAAAGCAGGAAGTAGGCTTCTTGAATCTGGAGGAAAATGAGAAGCTGGTGTGAAGGTTTCAATCAGAACAAATTTAATATAGCACCATCAGGATTAAAGCAGATATTAACAGGCCAAGATAGGGCCAACTCAAAAAGATCAATTTCACCATGGAGAAATGAAAGGTTCCACTCTTGGGGTAAATACGTTTCTCAGAGACAGAATATGAGATCACAAACACACACTGAAAAAAATATACCACAGATACAGACACTGAAAATAATGTTACTCTTTTTTGGTCAACAGTGAGCTGAGATAAGGCTGTCAGAAAGGATGGTCACCTTAAAGTGTTCAGGGAGAAGAAGCCAATTATCTCATTTTAATCTGAGTCAATCTGCCAACATGATCACACATAGTTCTGGGAACTTAGATGATAAACACACTTCGGAAGGAGTCAGCAAGACGGCGAGGGGCTTGTGAACCAAACGAACCACCGACTGCTCGAGGAACAGAGATGTTCAGTCTGCACAAGTAAAGCAAGATTAAGGGAGGCCATGACAATGTCTCCCACTACGTGAAGCACTGTTTTCCAGAGAGTTAAATACGCTCATGTAGCTCCGAGCAGCACGAGGTGTGCCAACAGGTAGAAACATAAGGAGCCACTTCAGGTTCCTACAGAGGAATTCTCTCCTAGTCAGGGCTGTGTACGCTGGGAAGAGCCAAGCAGAGAGGCCGTGAACTTCCGGTCTCTGCACGATTTATGGTCAGATCCAGAATGGCGCCAGAAGTCGCCACTGTTGGAGGGTGAGTGCATCATGGGCCGCCACTCTCGTCAGGGGTTCACCCACTACTGAGCTCAGAGCCCACAGCGCTGTCAGGGTTGGGGCCCTGGCGGGGCCAGGTCACAGGGCACAAGCGCTGGAAGAGGGATCCTCCCGTCACTCTCTGCGGCTCTGCTCCGCCAGACCCTTCCACCCTCCCTTTCTGCCTTGGAGCCGGCCAACTAGAGACTGAGACCTCTGAAAGCCTTGGGCCAAAATACACCCTTCCCCTTTTCGGTTGTGGTGTCGAGTACCGTGATGAGAAAGCGAGCAAGACACAAGGTAAGAGGGATGATCAAGGGACAAGTACAGTCAGCGTCCAACTGGGAAAGGCAGAGAAACACTGCCTCCAAATCGGTCAGGGCTCCCTTTAAGTGGTGGCTATGTGCCAGAAGTTCGCGTACTTCCTAACCCTTGCCACAGCTCGAAACATCAAGCATTGCTATACTCACTGTTCCAGAGGTTAAGTGACTTTCACTACTACCATTCAGTAGGCAGTGAACCCTAAATTCAAAACGGAGTGTAAAATTCTGCCACACTGTTCTGCCATATAATCCTTGGTTAATTCTATTCTTTTTTTAGATGTCTCACTTGAGTTTTTGTTTTGTTTTGTTTTTTAATTAATTTTATTGGTACATTTTAGGTACAGGATGTAATGATATTCATCACTGGAAATTTGCACCTTTACATACTCTCTCTTGGTTCTTCTTTTTTCCCAATACCCCTGCCCACCCTTCAACCCCTCCATCCCTCCCCATTTACAAAGACTTTGCTTCCATTTTTCCATTTTCTCATATTAATTCCATTCCCTTCTTTCCTCTCCTCTACCCCTCCCACTTCCCCTTCCCCTTTGCCCCTTTTCCTCCTATTTCACATTATCTATTATAGCTTTTAGTCCTTATTTACACTTTCAGTTTCTCATATTAGAGAAACTTCGGTATTTACATGTGGGTCCTACTTATTTCACTTAAGAGTAGCACATCAATGTGCATCCATTTAGCTTTAAATGTCTCTAATGTCTCATTTTGTATGGCTGAGTAGTACTCTGTTCTATTAAAAAACCACATTTTCTTTATACGACTGGATAATTGCTGGGCAATTGGGCTGCTTCCAAATTTTAACTATTATAAATTCTACTTCTATGAACATGGGTGCACATATATCACTGTGGTATGATTCTTTCAATTCTTTAGGGAAGATACCCAGCAGGGGAATAGCTGGGTCAAATGGGACTTCCAGTCCTAGTTCTTTGAGGTATCTCCATACTGATTTCCACAGTGCTTGCACCAGACAACACACCCACCAGCAGTGGAGCAGGGTTCCTCTTTCCCCAAAGCCCTGCCAGCATTTGTTATTGGTTGATTTCATGGTAGCAGCCATTCTTTCTGGAGTTAGGTGGAATCTCAGTGTTGTTTTCATTTGCATCTCTCAAATGACCAGTGATGTTGAACATTTTTTCATATGTTTATTTGCTATTTCTACTTCCTTGTCTGAGAAATGTCTGTTCATTTCAGATGCCCATTTTCAGATTGGGTCTATAAATTGGGGAGGTCTGATTTTTTTCAGCTCTTTATAGATTCGAGATAGTAGACCTTTGTCTGAGGAACAGCAGGTGAAGATTTTTTCCCACATTGTGGGTTGTCTCTTCACACTGTTGGTGGTTTCTTTTGCTGTGCAGAAGCTTTTTAATGAGAAGAGATCCCACTTCTTGAATGTTTGTGCTAGTACACGGGCAACTGAGGTTTTGTTCATAAAATCTTGTCCTACAGCAATATCTTCAAGAGTTCTACCTAACCTCTTTCAAGCTAGTTCAGCATCTCAGTTATAATATTTAGATCTTTAATCCATTTCGATTTTAGTTTAGTGCATGGTGAGAGATATAAGTCTAGTTTGAATCTTTGGCAAGTTGAAACCCAATTTTTCCAGCACCCTTTATTAAAGAGGCTATCTTTCCTCCAGTGAGGGTGTTTGGCTGCTTTGTCAGAAATGAGGTGGCTGAGTGTGTATGGAGGTGTTTCTGCACCTTCTAATCTGTTCCACTGGTCCACAGGTCTGTTTCTTTGCCAGTACCATGCTGTTTTTATCACAGTAGCTTTGTCATATACTTTCAAGATGGGGGTTGTGATACCCCCTGCCATGTCTCTGTTGCCTAGAATTGCTTTTCCTATTCCAGGTCTCTTCTTGTTCCAAATGACTTTTGGATTGTTTTCTCAAGGTCCGTGAAGTATGAGGCTGGGATTTCAATTGGGATTGCATTAAATCTATATAGCAGTATTAGGAGTATGGCCATTTTCACTATGTTGATCCTTCCTACCCAGGAGCAAGGGATGTCTTCCCATTTTCTGATATCATGTTCAATCTCTCTTTTAAGAGTGCTATAGTTTTCAGAGAAGAGGTCTTTGATTTCTTTTGTTAGGTTGATTCCTAGGTATTTCAGGTTTTGCATGCTATTGTGAAAGGAACTGTGTGCCCTATTTCTCTCTCAGTGAGTCTGTTGTACATGTAGAGAAAAGCTACTGATTTTTGTATGCTAACCTTGTATCCAGCTATTTTACTGAATATGGTTATTAAGTCTAGAAGACTTTTGGTGGAGTTCTTGGGGTCTTCTATATAGAATATCATGACATCTGCAAATAAGGACAATCTGACTTCTTCATTTCCTATCTTTATTCCTTTTATTTCTTTCTCTTCTCTAATTGCTGTGGCTAATGTTTCCAAAACTATATTGAACAGGAGTGGCGACAGTGGACATCCTTGTCTTGTCCCTGATTTTAGTGTGAAGGATTTCAGTTTTTGACCATTTATGATATTGGCTGTTGGTTTTTCATTGATGGCTTTTATCAGATTGAGGTAGAGACCATCTATTCCAATGTTTTGTAGGGTTTTTATCATAAATGCATGGTGGATATTGTCAAATGCTTTTGCTGCATCTATTGAGATGATCATATGGTTTTTGTCCTTAGCTCTATCGATATAGTGTTATTACATTGATTAATCTGCATATGTTGAACCATCCCTGAATCCCTGGGATGAATCCCACATGGTCAGGGTATGTGATCTTCTTGATGATCTTCTGCATTCTATTCCCCAGTATCTTATTAAGGATTTTTACATCTATGTTCATTAGTGAGATTGGCCTGCAATTCTCTTTTTCAGGTAGGGCTTTCTCTGCTTTGAGGATAAAGGTGATGCTTGCTTCCAGGAATGAATTTGGGAGTATTACTTCCCTTTCTTCCCCCCTCATTAAGTTTATTGGTACATTTTAGGTACAAAATACCTTTACATACATCATTGGGATCTTGTACTGTTACATGAGTATCTTGGTTCTTATTTATTTCCCCTTCCCCTGACCTCCCTTCACCCCCTCCACCCTTCCATATTAGCAAAGACTTTGTTTCCATTTTTTTTCCTTTTCTCATATTTTTTCTTTTCCCTTTTTTCCTTTCCCCTTCCCCTGCTCCTTTAGACTTTTACATCCGATTACACAATATCAATTATACATTTTTAAAATTACAGTATCAAGATCTAGGAGACATTACCACAGATTTTACAGAATTTAAAAGGATATATAAAGTATATTTCAAAAATCTGTTTTGAAATAAATTTGACAACTTCTAAGGAGTACCTTGGAAGACAAATTAATGAAACTAACTCTGGAGGAAATACAAAATTTGAGTAGCACCTATTAAAGAAAGTGTATTCCTAGCTTGAAAATCTACCTATATGACAACAGACTCATATACATTTTAACTGATAAATTATATCAGTTAAAGCAGAAAAAAATAAGGAACACTTCTCCCCTCATTTTAAGGAATCAACACTGTGCTAATCCTAAAACTGGATAAAAATAATAGAAGGAAACAGTATGAACATAGATAGAAATTTGTTTAACAAAACAAAGAATTAGAAGTCAGATCTGGCAGGATGTAGAAAGTGGTTTTGTTATAGGGATGGCAGTGTTGGTTCAGCATTGGAAGATCCACCCCCAAAAGTCATCATTTTAACAGAGGAAAGGAAAAAGCCATATGATCCTGTCATTAGTTGGAGAAAAAGAATCAGACTAAATTCCACAGCTGTTCATGGTAAAAGCTATCAGGAGATTAGAAGTAGAACAGAATCTTCTCACCAGAAGAAAGACATGTAGTCCATACTTCCAGCAAAAATGCTTTATATGAATGGAGAAGATACAATGCTTTCTCCTTAAGGTGGGGAACAAGGGCAGATATGCTTACTCTTCATCTGTCCATTAAACTTTGAAACATAGGCCCAAACCAAAATAGTCTGGCAATAAAATGACACAATTAGGATAGGATTGGCAAGGTAGAAGCAAAATCTTTATATGTAGATGAAATGATCATCTACAGAGAAAATACTAAGAAATCTCTAGGAGGCCCGAGTACCTGTATTTGAATTTAGCAGGATTTGAAAACATAAGATATATATAAAAATTCAGGTCTATGTATACTTGCTATAAATGAAGAACTGGACACTGAAATTTAAAAGTAATGTAGGAGTACAAAGGACCTAGAAAAGTGTAAAAAAAAAAACAAAAACATATAGATCATTGGAATAAAACAGAGAATCTAGAAATAGAACCACACATATAGGGTCCACTGAGTTTGAAAGATTATTTAACATAAACATTTTATAGAATATAAACTCAATTCAAGAGCAGAGGAAAAGACTGTGTTTTCAGCAAATGGCACTAGAACACCTGGTATCCATATATAAAAAATTAACCTCAACCCTTTATTTCTATACATAAAAATAACTTGAAGGGATCTATGAACCTAAATATGAAATCCTAAAAGTATAAAACTTTTATTAAGAAGAAATTTTACGAGAAAATGTTTATGAATTTAGAGTAGGCAAGAACTTCCTAGGATACAAAAAACATGATGTATAAAAGAAAAAAATTGATAAATGAGATTCCATCAAAATTTAGAACTTTAAATGACATCGTTAAAATGAAAAGTAGTCCTTAAACTGACCATATTTACAATGCATATAACCTATGACCAGAATATATAAAGAACTCTTACAGCTCATTAATAGACAATCCAAATAAAAAGTAGACACAAGAACATGATAAATAGTCAGTACAGCACAAGGAAAAGTGTGCAACATTAGAACCAGAAAAATACTAATCATGAACAATAACAAGACTGAATTACGTACTCATTAGGGAGATGAAGTTAAAAGTTTTAAAAGGCTTGTCATGACTTTTTCTTTTTGTTGGATTCTCCCCCTTTGCATTTAATTTGTCACGCCCAAGGGGTTTATTCTGCTGGGCTTCCTAGGGTTGTGATCCTCATTGTCTTTTTTTAGGATATTGTCTAAAATTTTTTGGAGTGCCGGTTTGGTATTCATGAAGTTCCTAAGGTTCTCTTTATCATGAAAGTATCTTATTTCTCCATCAATTTTGAAAGATAGTTTTTCAAGGTACATCAATCTGGGTTGGAGGCTGTTTTCCTTTAGGGCTTGAAATACATCACTCCAAGCTCTTCTTGCCTTGAAGGTTTGCATTGAGAAGTCTGCTGTGATTCTGATGGGCTTTCCTTTGTATGTGATTTGTTTCCTTTCTCTCAGTCTTGTATAACTTTGTTCTTCTGTTGCATTTCTGGAATCCTAACTATTATATGCCTATTTTTTGATCAAGGCTAGCTGGAGTCCCATATGCCTCACTTATCTGTGTGTCAAGTTCTTTTTCCCTGCTTGGGAAGTTTTCTGCCATCACTTTCGTGAACAGTTTTTTTATGTCATCTGCACTCTCTCCTGTTTCTTCATTGACTCCAATCAGTCTTATGTTATTCTTCTTTGCATCATCTAGCAGCTGCTGGATTGATTTCTTGTGGTCCCTCACAATTTTAAAGCAATTTTTCTTTTCCTCCTCACTAATTGCAATCTTATCTTCTATATCTCAAATTCTGTCCTCACATTGGTTCATTCTGCTGCGTAAACTTTCAATGGAGTTTTTAATCTCCTAGAAATCTGTTTGCATCTGTTTTATGGATTCCATTTGTTTCCTATGCTAGGATTCCATGATTTTCCTCAGATTTTTTTATCTGTGTCCTCTCTAGATTTATTAATCATGTCTTGCACTATGGCCCAATCTCTGCTGTTGTCTGAGAAATTATTTCTGATTTTATTTTTTCAGATCCTCTTTTGTTGCTAGTTCAGGGAGTCCAGGTGGTTGAGTATCCAAGTGTTCCATCTCGTTTCCCTTTGGGGTTGGTTTAGATGATCTGGAAGTCTGGTTTTGAGACTTGTTTAGGTGTCTTCTCATTTCACAGGGGTGGGGGTGCTGCTGGCACCCACGTGGCTCACATCTTCAGCACTGTGCAGGGGAGGGGGCCTCTGCTGCTCAGTGCTCAGGGTGGTGCTACAGTGGCCCAAAAGGCTCCAGGTCTCACTTTGTAGTGTAAGCTGGCTTTGAACTCACTGTGTATCCCAGGCTGGTCTGAAACTCTTGGCAATCCTCATGCCTTAGCCTCCAAAATGCTGGGATTATAAGCATGTGCCACCATGCCCAGCTAATTCTGCTCTTTAAAAGCCAAATATTCAACCAGTAGATTACATATAAGGTATCACATAGAAAAAGAGCATTGACTAGAGTCTCAAAACTTCTATTTTCATCTTACCTTTACTATTTATGCACTGTAATTTGGATTAAGTCATGAGTCTCTTTGGCCCCTCTGGTTTTTCACCCATATACCAATTTTCTGTAGTGTTTTTATCATGAATTGGTGTTCAACTCTCAAACACTTTTTCTGCATCTATTGAGAGGGTAATACGGTTTTGTCCTTGGCTCTATTAATATAGTGTATTACATTTATTGATTTGCATATGTTGAACCATCCCTGTATCCCTGGGATTAATCCGACTTGGTCATGGTGTATAACCTTCTTGATGATTTGGTGCATTCTGTTTGCCAGTATCTTCTTTAGGATTTTTGCATCTATGTTTAGGGAGACTGGCCTGTAGTTCTCTTTTTTGCTTGGATCCTTCTCTGGTTTTGGAATCAGGGTAATGCTTGCTTCCAGGAATGAATTTGGGAGTATTGTTTCCTTTTCAATTTCATTAAAGAGTTTGAGAAGTTGCAGCATTAGCTTTTCTCAAAATTTCTTGTAGAACTCACCAGTGAATCCATCAGGGCCTGGGCTTTTCTTTGTTGGTGGGTTTTTATTTACATCTTAGTCCATAAACATTTAATAGCAATACCTATTTATGCAGATTTTTTTCCATGAACATTCAGTTATGCTGTCGAAAAGTATTTTATAAAGTCTAAAATGATTTTTACAAATGGAACACTGTAAGTAAAACTGATATACTTATCTTCACCGAACAGTCTAAAAATACCTTAATTTGAAGTATTCTCAGGTGAAATACCAAAACTTCAGAGAAGCTGCATGGCTCAGCCAGTTAAAATCTAGCACCCACTGCCAACTTCAAAATTCTATAAATGCTTAGAAGCAGCAATCAGAGAGAATATGAACCTCTGAAATCACTCCTCAGACAATGAAACCAACATCACTATGAAGCTGTGGTTATGGTCCCTGCCTTTCCAGGGGTCCACAGAAGATATGCTATTCATAGTGTTCAGTGACAGCCCTGGCTGGCTGCCTCCAAATATCTGCTGATGCTCTTCAGTGGTGATAGTTTGGTGCAAACTAATTTTATTATTCACCTAAAGGAAGATTTAAATGCTAGGTCCTAGTTATAATAAATCAAAAGCCTACTGCTCACACAGAACACACACTGGTAACTAGGACTTTCAGGGTCAGAAAGAACGTCAAAAGGATTCTAACCCAACCTCCATCTGTTCCTCACTATGTTAATATAGGAGCATCCCAAAGCCATCTGTCAGGCAGTGAGCACGTATGACAACCCATGTAACAGTTTAAGACTTCCCCAAGCGGTAGATATCCCCCCTAAAGGCTTGATGATTGACCATTTCCAAACACTCTTGTGGAATATATCAGGGTACAGCAGCTAAGTTTAAAAAACAAAGGAAATATTCTCCTGTTTCTTCAACAGTTCCTGAGACAGCCACAGACCCCACATCCACACCTGTACCTCAAACATGGGCATCTCCAGGAGTCCAGCAAGGATCCATATTCTTTGACCTTTTGACATTTTTAGGATTTTAGAATGCACCACTAAGGGTCCTTTGGCAATCCCCAAGCTAGGCTATGCAATATAGAGAACTTTATGAATTATCCAAAAATATAAATTCCTGGATTCCTCACTAAGTAAGATTTACAAGTGCCAGCCTAGCCCCATGTAGACATGAATCTCTGATGGAGGCCTGCTGTGGTATCATCTGCCTCATGCAAAGGAGTTGGGCTTGGCTGGGAGCTCCTGCCAAAGATGCAGCTGCACCACAGCCAAGCAAGCCTACAGTGAAAATGGCTGGGACTCTGCCTATTACACCTGGAAGGTACAAGTGGTGGGAATAGTAAGATCATTTCTAAAGGTTGTTCTATTTACATTCCTAGGGGGATAAAAACAGGAAAGTACTGCAAAGCAAAGCAAAAACATCCTTTAGCACCCACTTTTTTGTGAAGCATATAAAGAAGTGAGAGTTTTCTGACCATGTTCCATCGATAACAGAGGTGTGGACAATGGATGAGGGGAGGAATCAATAGATGATAGATATGCAGGCATTTCTTAACTTATTTTGCCAAGAATAACATGTCCCTGGCTTTGCAAGTTTACATTATAGTGTGGGTAATTAGCAATAAACAAATAATTGTGTCATTTAACCTCAAATAGAATGAGCTGGATATTCCCCACTTGCCCCTACAGATACACTCTTCATTCCGCTTTGCCGTTCTTTGTGCCAAAAGACACTGACCTTCACATCTGTACCTACCAGTCCCCACTCCCTTCTACTCCTGGTTGATTTCAGCCACTGGGACGTGCCAGCAGGCCAGGAGGGAATGAGACTGAGGTAAAGGACTTGGTGCCGGGCTTGGCACATAGTACCTGCTAAATAATGCTAGCTGCTTCTACTAAGAACAAAAATACAGTGAAGAAGGCTCTTACTACTAAAGGGCGCTTTCCTGATTCCTCACTCCGTCTTTCTCAGCTGCTGTCTCTAGCCTTCCCAATATAAATGTGTCAATATAAACTTGATTGTTTTTTAATAATGTTTACAGAGAAGGCAACTTGTGTGCTGTGACTCCTGCTTTGCAGCTTGTACACTGAATTATTCATTTAGTTTGGGGCTTTTTCTTTTAAAAAGTAATCATCATCTTTGGAAAGTTTTTATTTTTTCATGCTATCAGTCTTGCCAGACTTTAGAAGTTTGCAATCACCAAAGAAGAGCAAAGCAATTTAGATAAAATTTCCTGTTCTGAAGGAAGACTTTTGTTATTAAGTGTGAGGAATTCAATAGTAACTGCCAGCTGTTTAATCAAAAAGTTCTTGTTCATTGTGGAGGAAAAACTGGAATTTGGAAAACAATGAGCTACAACTCTAAGCTCAGAAAGTGTCTGATGAACTTTCAAACCCTTTTCAAATTCTGTCTCATCATTTTAACTATAACAGCCCATTCCTTGTAAGGCGTCTCATGGATGATAATAAGAAAATCACTGAGATGATTGAGCTCTCCTACGCATCACTTTAATTATCTCTTTTCTTGGTGGCCCTTCATGTTCAGGTCACAGGGTATAAATTAAAGACAGTTTTCAGACATGTCTTAAATAAGCCTATTATTAAGGACACAAAACTGACTCTTGTAATTCCAAAGATCAAAATAATGAAAAGAACAATTATGAAGGTAAAGGAATTATACAAAGGAAAAACACATACTAGTAAGAGAAGAATATTTTGAAGATGACTAATTGGAAAAGAACAGACTCAGGAGTCAGAAGGGCTCTATTCTAAATTCTGGGCTTAAACGATCAAGGGAAATGTGGTCTTGGACAAGTCACTTCACCTCCTTGGGATTTTACATGAAGAAGATGATGCCTCCCCTGCTTATCTATGTATTTTGGCACTTGATGACATAAGACACAGTAACTGCTTTGCAAAGTGTTGTCTAATACCAGTGTGCTCTGGTGTAAGTAACATGATGCCAAGCGCCACCTGAGGGCTTGTTGGTTTTCTACATCCTCCAGGGGCCCAGCTAAATCCTTTCCCTTGTGCTTAGGCCATGGTGGTAATTTGGTAACCTTTTTTGGCTCAAGTTATTCAAGTTGATTTCTGTTATAAGGACAATATACTAAACGTCAAATAATTCACCATTCAAAGGAAGCACTGCAGTAAGATTTGGGATGCTCACCCACCAGAACATATGAAGATAAAAGTTCTGATCTCACCATCCCTGGTGCCTATCTCACGTACAACCTGTGCTTCCATCAGCATGCATGAATTTGTGGACAGCTTGAAAGGAGACATCAGTTCCCATTTGTCTTGGCATCCTCAGTACCTAAACCAGTTCCTGCAACAGAATACATGCTCAAGAATGTGGTTTTCATTTATTTGTCCACACGTGCACTCAATTTTGTCTGTCAGATCAGCTCCTGGACACAGGCATCTCCTTGTAACTGCATGTTCATCCAGGGAGCAGCCTGCTTTGGTTCCCTCTGCCTTGTGCAGAGATTAACTGCCTTCCAGCCGAAACAGATGGACGTAGAGGACAGTATGTTACGTGAAATAAACCAGACATAGAAAGACAAATACTATGTGTTCTCTCTTCTCGGTGGATGTTAAAACAACTGATCTCAAAGTAGGAGAGAGGAGAGCAGTGATTATTAGAGGCTAACAAAGAGCTGAAGGAAAGATTAGAAGGGAGAGAATGGGTACCAAATCACAGTTTGGAGGTATAAGACCTAGTGTTCTGTATCACAGTAGTCTGCAATATTATATATTTCATGAAGAACAAGAAGAGGGCTAGGGACTTAGCTCAGTGGCACTGTGCCTGCCTCGTAAGTGCAAGGTCCTGAGTTTTATCCCTGGTATCAGAAAGAAAAAAAAAAAAGAACAAGAAGACAAGAAGAGAGGACTCCAAAGGTCCCAAATACAGAGAAATGATAAGGAGACAGATACTAATTTGATTTCATCAGTACACATTATATACACTGGTTTGATTAGTACACATTATATACGTTTTTTAGTATATGAAATATCACATTATAGCCTGTAAGTCTGTACAACTATTATATGTTAATAGAAAAAAATAAAATTTAAAAAACTGTCCACCAGTATTTCCAATACAAGGCTGATGGAAAGGCTGAAGTGCAAATTTTTATATGAAAGAGATTGTTTGGCATAGCTGAAGAATTACTTGAGTAAACACCATGTTGAACTTCCATCTGTGCAGGCCTCCCCTCATCTCTCTGTGTAGATCTTGATATCTCTCTCTCTCTGTCTCTCTCTCTCTCTCTTTCCTGACTGGACATTACTAGGCACTTAATACTAATACTCCAGAAATATCACTGAAGTAATGAATGAATAAATAAAATACTTGATAAAATCGAAGGTCTGACATATCTGTCCTCCTCACTTTGCAGAGATACTAACCATACCGACTTGTTTGACTTATTTGCAAGTTCCAGAAGTCTCAGGCAGTCTCTCTCCTCCATCTTGTGTACATTCTGGTCCCTTGGCTCGAGACACTGTCTTAGCACCTCACTGACTGTATAATACACCAAGAACGCAAACCAGCTGTCAAACTGGGAAGCTTTTCTCCCTGTATCTTTCCTTGAGTTTCACTGAAAATGCTACTTGTGTCTTATTTTGTATGCTGCTGTCAAAATGTCTCATGCCAACCTGAATTTCTTTCCTTTGTAAATGATATGGTCTTTTGGCCTTGAGTTCATGAAGTTATTTTTCTTTTGTTTAAAATATATTTTACTAGAATATATGTTAGAGTTGACTCTACAGGTCAGATTTTCCTGATTCATGATTGGTTTGTTCAAAATGTACATTTTGGTTTTCTTTTATATTCTGACATAATTTAACAGATTTATTGAAATATGAGCCATAGATGATACAATTTAACTATTTAAGGTCTATACTCAACAGATTTTGATATATTACATTATCAGTTTTTTAACTGTGAAATATACACAACAAAAAAGGTTACCATTTCATTCATTTTTAACTGTACAAATCAGTGGTATTAATTAAATTCACAGTGTTGTACAATAGTCACCTCTATCTATTTCCAAAACTTTTTCATTAACCCAAGCATAACCTCTCTAACCATAGAACAATAATTCTATATTATCCTCCCCCGACCCCTTGCTGACCCTTAATCTACTTTCCATCTCTATGATTTTGGTTATTCTAGATGTTTCATTTATATGAAGTCATGTAATCATCATCACCATCATCCTCTTTATCCCTAGAAACTAGTACAGGGCCCTAACACATGCAATAAATACTGACTGAAAGAATGGTACCGCATTTTCTCAGTTGTAATAGCATTAAAATACACTTGTTTCATAGTCCAGCATTCTATCAGACAGTACCCTATACAATAATCTACGAGTCATTGTACTGGTTTTAGCTTCTAAGTAAAACCACAAGCTTCTTAGAGGATATAATATATACTTACTTCTATATCCCCTGTAGCATTTTCCTATTATCCTGGATTTTAAAAAAGAAAAGAGAGAAAAACAAGTTTGACCAAGACTTTTTTGAAAGATGGTGAATGTCTGAATCCCCATCTGATTCTTTTGAACATGTTTCTCTGTATCAGAACACAGATCTGAAGAGAAACTCACCGCTTCCTTCTTATGCCCCATGTCTTCCTCCTCATCAGTGAGGTTTTATTGTAATCACATCCCGCTCTAACTCTGCCGAACTAGAGATTCGTTACAGTCATCTAACTTGTCTATAAAATAAAGAAGTGAGAAGTGCCTCCTATGTTTTATGTGACATCAAAATAAAACAATGTTTACAAGTCACCTGCCAGTAGTATTTGCTCATGGAATGGTAGCAATTCCTATTCCTCTTCCTAAGCCCTCCACTCCATCCTACCCGCTTCACCTAACATAATCCACTTCATGAGCCAGGTACAACCAAGGAAAAGGCCCAGCAACACTTCCAACCGGCCAGCAGCCAACACTTTCTGTCCCTGTTGTAAAATATCCTGACCTATATCCTCGTGGCCCTGCGAGCCAGCTGCACCAGAGACTCCACTGCTTAGCCATTTGGTGGCTCTCCGAAAACCAAAGCCATCTTCTTCAGTTTTATTTTTATTTGGTCTGGTTTAGTTTTATAGCAAAAGCATTTATAATAAAATTGCTCAATAATTATTAATAAAAGATACAAAGGAAACAATGTAGCATAGTCATTCATTCTTTCCTTCAACGCGTATTTATTATCTACACTGTTTTAGGCACAGTATTAAGTTCTGAAGGATCCCTGGCCTCTTAGAGGAAAACAGAATCAGAAGGAGGTAGAAACAGGGGGTGATAAAAATGTATAATAACAAAATAAATATGGGAAGTAAAGATGCAAGGAAGACAATGGGTATGGGAATGGGGAACATGATGAGTTTCCAGGTAGATT
The DNA here is from genome assembly GCF_053883595.1 of Heterocephalus glaber. Lineage (NCBI taxonomy): Eukaryota > Metazoa > Chordata > Mammalia > Rodentia > Bathyergidae > Heterocephalus > Heterocephalus glaber. The sequence continues at coordinate 10,146,941 of NW_028258293.1, forward strand.
CATGGATAAGATGACATTTGAATAGTAATTTAAGGAAGTAGGGAAGGAAAAAATGAGAGCATATAAAAGAAAGTACTACAGTCAGATCAAAGAGAAATGGACCTAAGGCATGTGGAGAAAGCTCGAAGAACACCAAGACTCAAGGAACCAGATGTTCTTGGGACAGAGTAAGCAGGGAAGACAGTGGTAGATGAGGTTGGGGAAGAGACAAGGGGCTGGAGCATCTTAGACTTGTGGGCCACCCTCAGGCTCAGTCTTTTACCTTACACAGGATGGGAAGCCTTGGGGAGTTCTGAGGAGAGGGCTCCCATTATGTAATTTGATGGATGGTTAAGTATAGACTGGAAATAGGTTACACACCAAATGTGGAATCAGAAAAACCTGTTGATCACTGATGCTTAACTTCAGAGTTCAAGCAAAAGTAAGACGTGAAAGAGTACTCCAAGTTTTTGATGACCCAGTGACTCAGCCAAGAATAATTTTCAGGGAGGAAGTGACCAATTATGTCAAATGCAAGTGATAGGTCCAACAACACGAAGACGGAGAATTAACTCTTGGAACTGGCAATGTGGAGGTCTTTAGTAAAGAGGGAGTTTACCAGCTCTTTGGGGGATTTGTGCTGTAAAGAAAAGCTGAGAAGTGGACATATTGGCTAGAGAAGGAGACAGGAGTAGAAAGCATATGAGGTGCTCAAGATGGTGTCTGTTGATAGGGTGCAGGAGGAAGGGGAAATGGTTGAGAGAAATGCTGCAGGAGACAGTTTCCTCCTAAGAGAAAGGGGTGGCCTGAAAGAGGGTGGAAAACACAGTGACGGAAATTCCGGTCCATCATACAGAACCAGACAGGTTCTAACTGTTCCTATCTTCTGGGTGAAGCATGAAGCAAATTCATCAGTGGAGTAAGGAGAGGGAAGAAGTGTCGAGGGTGTGAGGAGAGAGGTCGAAGTGTAGAGTGACTGCCTCACAAAGGGGGAGGGTGCGATGGCTTTGAAGTCACGCAGGCCTGGGTTTCAAGCCCATTTCTAACCTGCCTCCGACTTCTGGGACCCTAACGTGGTTAGGCCTCCCTGATCCTACTACCTCACAATCAAAATGGAAGTGAAGCGTCTTAAAAATATGCTCCCACATCTCCTGAGGGTGCTCTGAAGGCTAACAGTGATGCTGTATGTAAACCCCCCGCACACGGTAGACATTTAATAAACAGTACTTATTCTTTTCCTACCTCCTCTTGTTATCTTCCATCTTCCTCCTAGCTCCTTCTTTTTCTCTAAAGGATACATGGATGAGGATAAAATGTCTCGCTGACAATTTAGTACCTTGACAAGTGTAATTATCCTTTACCTTCTTTCTTCTCTCTCTTCTGAATGCCTTGAGACTCTTTTCAAATTTCATATCCAACCGAATGAGTGAGCCAGGCAACCAATGGGTACTGGACAATCTCCCCTGTACCCAAAGGATGTGGGTACAAGCATAGAAGGGTCATAACAGATATGCTGGTCTTTTGATTAAAGAACCTGATGGCATAAACAGGAAAAAGTTTTAAAAAGAAACTTGTCTCCCTTGGGCACACCACACTCCTTCACACATGAACACTGTACATCCTTCAGCCCCAACTCTACGCACACTAATCGTAACTTGAGGGCATTCAGAGGCCATCACATTCAACTTCCTCAACTTCCTCAACTTCCGCAAGTAATGTCTGAAAAAGAGAAATTCCTGCCAAAGGTCATGCAGAGCTGCACAGCACAGCTGGAACCCAATTCTTCTCATCCACTAGCCAGGATTTGCTTAACTTTATATCTAAATGTTCCCTTCTTCTTCTCTCCCTCCTCCTTTTATTGCCAACAAAATAATAATGATGATGATGGGAATAAATAACATTTACTAAATGCTTATTATGTGCCAGACCAATCTATATGCTTTCCATATATTATTTCAATTAAACCCATAATGTAGGGTAGAGTGTGTGTGTGTGTGTGTGTGTGTGTGTGTGTGTGTGTCAAACCCAGGGTCTTGCACATGCTAGCCAAGTGCTGTATCACTCAGCTACACTCAAGCCCTCCCTTTTTAAAAACAAATGATAAAACTGTGGCCCAAGCAACTTTGGAAAATGGAGACTCTAAATAACAACCCCGCCATCTGGTTCTCTTCTCAAACTTTCTCTTAAACCACTGCTCCTTGTACCTTCCTTTCATTTCCACTGGAAGTCACTCTCCCATTTCCAAATTCGGTGCCTTGCTTCCGGGAGGGCTGTGTGTGCCTTTCAAGTCTTGGAGTCATGGGTTCATGCCCATCTCTTCAAAGCTGTGCAAAGAATATTAGTCTATAACAGTCCAAATCTCTCTCTCATGCCCACCAGAGGCAGCTATGCTTAGTAATCCTTTTCTCATTTATAAATCCATTTGTCCATCCAGTAACTATTACAGTACACCCACTCTATGCCAGGCATTTAGCCAAGTTCCGGGGACGCAACATTAAAGCCAAACACGCCCACAGCACTGACGTCATTCACTGGGCCTGAGAGCTATGACTGAGGGAGGACAACACATACTATAAATTGTGCAACATTCAGTGCCCAGGATAATTTTACACGGTGATGAGTCCTTCAAAGCAGGAACAGGGGATGTCACCGATGTGCTTGATAAAGAGTGACTCGCACAGCTGTATCACATCCCTTCCCAAACTCAGGTGCAAGGCCTTCTAGCCTAAATACCTGAGGGGTGAGATTACCACAGACACAAATAACAGGATTTATTCTTGCCAAATACTGCACTTTTTAAACATGAAAAAAACAAAAGCTCAAGGATTGGCCTTTTCATTGTGTTCCTTAGCATCATTGTGACAATTTCCTTTTTTGCTAACTGTATACTTATATTCCCCAAAGGCCTTATCACAGAAGGCACCCTAGCAGAGGCTTGCGGCATCACACAACAACTCACCTATAGCTGGAGGAGGTCTCTTCCGTGTTCCTGCAGAGCTGGGCTATGGATGTGGGCGAACTGAGGAGGAACTGCAGTGGGTTGAGCTTTGGGGCTTGATCTGTAGGAGCATCTCCTGTGGAAGGTGCTTCTCCTCCACAGTGCTGAGCGAGCAGGCAAGGCTGCAGAGCCCTCTGTGGAGACCCACATGCTCTGGCCTTGAAGCTTTACACTTTCCCCATTGGCCATTTCAGCCTTTTGACGCGTCCCAGAGCTAGAAACGCTTTCCTTATACACAGTCCACTACAGCTTACATGGCAATTGCACATTCTTTGTTCTCGGTGAGGAAGACCAAAGCGAGGATTTCTGCCACCTTCGTTTTATTGATGAGAAACCCAAGACTCCAGATTCAAGAAACCCCAAGAATTTAAGAAACATGCCCAAGGACAGCCAGCTAGAAGGTAGGAAAGGCAGAGAGAGTGATCTGTCACAGCATGGATCTGGACAGCAGTCTGTACTGAGACTTGCTCATTTGAAGAGCGAATGATAAACTGAAGGGATTATTCAGACAGGAAAGTGCAAGAAATGGATAAAGGGCAAGGGATGCTGTGGCATGCCACAGTCTGTAAAAAGTTAAAAGGACTGGGAAGTTCTTACCTTCCTGGGTATAAAAGGGCAGGGAATCTATAATGCACTGCCTGATTAGGGTCTGTGACCTTCGATCAATGGACACAGCCAGCTCAAGATGACCCTCAGCCAGGGCTGGGGGAGACACATCTTCTCCCTTGCCCAAATCTCCTGCCTAGTCTTCCTCCTAATGAAATCCGCGAGAAATTCAGACAGCCTGCTAGGACACAGAGCAGAGGGAAGAAAGGAGGAGAGGGAATGCTTGTGGAGAAGCAAAGGGAAGACAGCTCACATGGACATCGAGGCGTTTTTCAGCAGGCCGTCCTGCCTTCCCCATGAGTGATGACTGCCATTTAGTTAAGCATGTTTTCTTTTGTGAGAGAAGACATTTTTGTTAGTCCCAGTGATTACTCATCTTGCAAATTCTGAGTCACCTTTCCCATGCAGTGCTTAGCAAGGATGAACCTTAGAGCAAGGCTCAGTCCTGAGCCTTGTCATACCCTGCCATGTTTAACGGTTTTCTGAATGCTGTGAAGGTTGTATTCATTTTCTTCCCCAAATTTGAAAGCTACTCTGAATAGAGCTTTAAACCCATCTGCAATGTTGGATTCCAATGCTGCATGACTCTAACTTCAGGGAGGTAAAGCAGCATCACACCAGACTGTCCAGGATCCAACTTGCAGTTAGAGTGTGGCAGGAAAACAAAAACATCAAGGTATGCGGAGGAGTCGAGATCAGAAAGATCAGCAAAGCAAAGTCAGGATCTCCCCTGCCAGGAGAGATGCTGTGGGTGGTGACTGGCAGGTGAGCTGTGGGACCCTGAGGTGAGTAAGTAGAGAAAAATCCCAAACGAGTTGCCAGAATGAGCAGGTATCAAAAGTGAGGGATTGATGAGCCAAGAATGCAAGGGTTGGGCTTATCAGGTAAAGGTAAGCAGCAGGACAGCTGGGATAGAAGCTGCAGTCCACTTAGATGGGCCTGCCAGGCATGTTCTGTGGAATAGGCAGCTGTAACAGGCAGACAGGACAAAGGGCAGCTGCAGCAGGCAGGCAGGTGGAGGCCGGGCTTCCTAAAGTGACAGCCTCGCAGGAGCCACCCCTGCCAATACAGTGCACAGACTCTGGGGGCAGGAGGCAGTCTGGCCTGTTGGATCATGGCCTGAGCCTTTTGAAAATGCTCCGTTAGCAGGAACAGCCACTGAAATGACTCCTGGTCTGCCAGGTCCTGCTGTTACTTGTTCTCCTGTTACTGTCTCCTCTACTCAGGCGTGCAAGGACAATCACCAGGATCAGATCGAGCAACAGCATCACCATGGTGGCGTACATTCAACACTTCCAAAGCCCAGTGCTGTACTGCAGTCACACTGGGCCACACACTGTTGACAATCTACCCAACAACCACTTCTTCTCTGCTCAGAAAACCTCAGTGTTCCTGGGTGAGCCATCTACCAGCACCACGAAAGAAAGGGTGACTAGTCTATGATAGGCATCTCTGTTCCTTTTGCCTGGGGAAAACATCTACAGGCAGACCTGAGGATGTTAGAACAGAAGGACACAAAGCACCTTATTCAGGCCACAAACTTATCCCAGGCACCACTTCATCTAAATTTCTCATTTAAGTAAACTTAAGTAATTAAATTAAGTAATATTCTTTCACATGTTCTGATACTTTAAGTCATTATTATTTACAATCAAAAGGGGCCTATCTGGGGTCAGGACTTTAGCTCAGTGGTTCCGCCACCTGCCCCACAAGTGGAAGGTCCTGAGTTCTATCCCCAGTACCAAAAAAGGGGGGAAGGGCCTATCTGATCCATGTGCACTGTCTCCTTTAATTCTTCAGTCCCACAAAGGAGGCATGACTATGGTGCCTGTCTTATGACTGAGGCTTAGAAAAGCAAGGTTCACCAAAAAAAAGCCCAGAACTTCATGGATTCATGGCTAAATTCTACAAAACCTTTAAGGATGTTATACCATCAATACTCCTCAAGCTCTTCAAGGAAACTGAAAGGTATGGAGTGCTCCCAAATTCACCTATGGAGGCCAGTATCACCTTGAACCCAAAACCAGATGAAGACCCAACTAAAAAAGAGAACAATAGGCCAGTCTCTTTAATCAACATAGATGCAAAAATCCTCAAAAAGATATTAGCAAATAGAATGCAGCATGTTATCAAAAAGCTGATACACCATGATCAAGTAAGTTTCATCCCAGAGATGCAAGGATGGTTCAAAATACGTAAGACTGTAAGTGTAATATATCACATAAACAGGAAGAAGGTCAAACACTGCATGATCATACCAATAGATGCAGAAAAGGCTTTTGATAAAATCCAACAGCTCTTCATGATAAAAACCCTAAAGAAAACAGGTATAGAAGGACCATACCTGAACATGATAAAGGCTATCTATGACAAACCAATAGCCAACAACATACTAAAGGGGGAAAAACTAAAAGCATTACCCCAAACATCAGGAACAAGACAAGGATGTCCACTATCACCTCTGCTATTCACCATAGTTCTTGAAACATTAGCCAGAGGAATTAGGCAAGAGGAAGAAATAAAAGGAATACGTACAGGAAAGAAAGAACTCAAATTACCACTATTTGCAGATGACATGATCCTCTACATGAAAGACCCAAAGAATTCCCCCAAGAAACTATTAGAATTAATAACCAATTTCAGTAAAGTACCAGGATATAAAATCAACACAAAAAAGTATTAGTGTTTGTTTATACCAACAATGAATAGGATGAGAAGGAAATTATGAAAACAATATTATGCAGTCGCTTCAAGAAAAATGAAATACTTAGGAATTAACCCAACCAAAGAAGTGAAAGACCTCTACAAAAAAAAAAAACTACAGTATTCTGAACAAGGAGATTGAAGAGGACATCAGAAAATGGAAAGATGTTCCTTGCTTGTGGTAAGGTAGAAGCAATATTATCAAAATGGCCGTACTTCCAAAACTGTTATATGGATTCAGTACAGTCCCAATCAAAATATCAAGAGCAGACTTTACAGATCTAGACAAAACAATCCTAAAACTTATACAGAACCAGAAGAGACCCCAAATAGCAAAATATTTCTGGGTAATAAGACCAAAGCATGTGGCATAGCAATACCAGACTTCAAGCTTTACTACAAAGCAATAGTGATTTTAAAAAAAAAAAAGAAAACCAGCATAGTACAGGAACAAAAACAGACACATGCACCAATGGAACAAAACTGGGGATACAGAAACTTCCTCAGACATATTCAGCTATTTGATGTGTGATAAAGGGTCCAAAAGCATATGTTGGAGGAACGATAGCCTATTCAACAAGTGGTGCTGGGAAAACTGGTCATCTGTGTGTAGAAGATTGAAACTGGATTCTTATCTCTCACCATGTACTAAATTAAAATCGAAATGGATCAAAGATTTAAGTATTAAAACAGAAACATTAAACCTGCTGGAAGACAAAATAGGTAACAAACTTGAAGTCATGGGAGTAAGAGAGGATTTTCTAAAGAGAACCTCAATCACACAGGAAATAGCAAGAATCAACAAATGGGATGATATCAGACTAAAAAGCTTCTGTACAGCAAAAGATTCAGTCAGCTGAGAAACAACCTACAAAAATGGGAGAAATTTTTTGCCAGCTACTCCTCAGCCAGAGAACTAATATCTAGAGTATGCAAAGAACTCAAAACTCACCTAAAATTAAAGACCCAGTCAGGAAATGGGATGGAGAAATGAACAGACACTTGGCACAGGTAGAAATATAAATGGCTGCTGGGGATTTAGCTCAGTGGTTCCGGCACCTGCCTCACAAGTGCAAGGTTCCAAGTTTGATCCCCGGTACCAAAAAAAAAAAAGAAAGAAATATAAATGGCCAACAAATATACAAAAAAATGTTCAACATCTTGGGCCATTAGAGAAATGCAAATTAAAGCAACACTAAGATTCCCTGTTACTCCAAAAAACATGGCAATCATTAAGAAATCAAATGCTGGCATGGCTATGGCAAGAAAGGAACTCTACTACATTGTTGATGGGAATGCAAATTAGTACAACTGTTATGGAAATCAGTATGGAGATTTCTCAAAGAATTAAAACTAGAAATTTCATATGACCTAACTATCCCCCTGCTACGTATCTTCCCCAAAGAGCTAAAGTCATCATACTTCATTGATATTTGCATACCAATGTTTATAGTGGCACAGTTCATAATAGCCAAATCCTGGAAGCAGCCTGTATACCCATCAACAGATGATTAGATAAACAAAATGTGGTATCTATATATAATGGAATACTACTTGGCTATAAAGAAGGACAAATTTGAGGCATTTGTAGGAAAATGGATGCATCCTGAAAACGTAATGTTAAGTAAAATTAGTCAGACACACAAGTTTGCATACCTTGTAGCACCCCGTGAGGCAAAGCACAAACAAAGGAAACGATAAAAAATGGATAGAAAGGGACAAGGGACAGATCTCGTCTAGCAGGGGAAAGGTCCAAGGGAACAAGGAGAAGGGTGAGGGGGAAGGGGAGGGGAAATGAAAAGAATAAGGATATGTCGAGCACAAGAACCTACTAAGGCTAACCAACGGAAACATTATAAGCCATAACTCTTGCCAAAACAAACAGTATCAACAAGCATGCAAAAGGGGATTGGGGAACCAGAGTGAGGAAGAGGGAAGGGGGTTATTAAAAACAAGCTGTAATATGTGCGTAACCTCTCCCCAAGATGACTGTACACTGTGAGTTACAAACATGTACTAATAAAATAAAATGAACTGTAAAAAAGAAAAGTAGGGTTCACATGGCTCATGGCAGAGCCAGAGTTGAAACCAATTTCTGTTCTGTCCAACTCCAAAAGCTCCCGCTCTTAACAACTAAACAAGGACACTTTCTCTCCTGTGTTCTCTTGATGTCTGACCTTAGATAGTGCCGCTACCACGACACCCAGAAAAATAAGCTCTGGCATTGCACCCCTGCTCAAAGCGCCCGACCTTCGTCACCGCCCATTTTGATTTTGTTACTCCCATCTCAGGGCAGGCGATTGCCACTCTCACCTGCTACGCAGCCAAAACAGGCATCCTGATCCAAAGCCAGGGTTCCTGGCTCACTGCCCTGTTTCCACAGTCGCTGTTGTTGTGACAGGCACGGGTGATGTATCAGCCCAGAGCAGGGAGCTACGAGCTTGCAGGTGAGTGCTGCTACACACACTGCCGAGTGACAAACTGCCCACACTGCCCTGTGGAAAACAGAGCAGGCCTCGTTCCTCCTGAACATGTTCCTGCAGCAAAGCAAGAGCTTATGTTCAGTTGAACGAAAAGAGCAAGCTGAAGAACAATATGTCTGATGTTACCTCACTGTTCAAAGAACATGTTTGCATATTCAAAGGCAAGTCTAAAGAACAGAAATAAAACTGTTAATAATGACCATCTCTGTATGGTAGGATTAAAGACAAGGTGAGCATTTTTAAAACTTTATACATTTTATAACTTTTTAAAAATTAAAGAAAAAAGTCCATTGAGCTTCACAGTCATGCTATATACCAAAATAGCAAGGGACAGTCATGGAACTGTGCCAAGAAGGCTTATTCGAACAGGCTGGATGGAAATCCTTGCCTACAGGCCTCAATTGCAGTTTTAAGAAACAGACTTACAGGATTTTATCATGGTGATGAATCCGCCGCACAAGCAAAACACCTATGCCCAGCTGTGCTTGCTCTCCAGAAGGCGGGCATGTGTCCCTTAATCTCACCTGTGATCAGTTTATATTGGTGCCCTACCTGTAAATTACCTTCTCTTCCCTCCTGCATGCCTGCCAGAGCTCCCGCTGACACGGGCCACATGTAAATTCAACTTGAGAGCAGGCCCCGGTTCACTCTGTGCTGTGAATCAGGCCAGCAAAGCAACAAACACCTTCTATAAATTAAGTGGCATTCTCCAGAAGAGAACAATCCCCAAAGGTTCAAAGTAGAAATGCTAGGATTACTTCATTTCACCCTACTTTATGCTATTTACAAAGCACCCTGTGATTTACAACACACACTCACAAGCAGGTTCTCATTTGATCTTCATATCAACTTCGTACCAGTGGACAGGGTAGAAAGGATATCTATTTTGTACAAATAAGGAGACTGACGCAAAGGAAAACAATGAGTGAATAGAACCATCCAGAAAGCTAGGAGCAGAGAGCAGAAACCAGGAATGCAGACTCTAGAGTGGTTCTTTATTATTCATCCATTTCAATATTTGCAAATACTGCAGTTCCCTGTTAAGTAGCAGGCCTGTGACCCTTGGTAGCACAACAGAGAGCACTCAGGGTACCACAGCCTGCGGGAAAGGCAGACATCAGGCAAGCGGTCAAAAACTAGTCAGTAGAAAACTGAACACTAGTTGATAGTGCAAATGTAAAATCTAAGACCTGAAAATTAAGGATGAGTAGAAATGAACTTAGCATTCTAGAAATAGCATGTGCAAAGGTCTGGTGGCTTGGGTGAGCAGAGTACATTTAAAGAACTCAAAACTGGATCAGAGGAAGAGAAAAATCAGTACAAGACATATCTGAAGAAAGAAATACAGGCTAGACTATATAGACTCTGTTTGAGCTATATAATGATTGGCACTTTTATCCTAAAACGTACATTCATTGGGTGCAATTGTTTGCTACAGTGAGAAGGAGCTACGTGAGCAGGTGTGCAGTATGAAGTCTTATAAATCACTCTAATGATCATGCAAAATTGCACCCCCAAAACTGCACAGAATTCAGTGTGGTCACCTGTCTCTTGTGCTCCTACATTAGCTCCTGCAGGCTCTGGGATGTATACGATTAGATACCAACAAAAGAAGCACTCAGGACAAATGTCTTCCTAAATAAGGGTCTTCAACTGCCCAGCCTTTTTATTTCATTGCCAGCCATTTTTAATAAGACCTTGTGATTACAAAGTCACCTTAAAAATACAGTTTATCACCTTGAAGCAGTGAATATCAAAATTTATATTGGAATGGTGTAAAACCACATAGGTAACACTGGAGACCAGGGTAATGCATCTATTCCACATTTGTAGAAATGGCCAAATGGCTCATTTGCAGTCGATCATGATTTAAGATTAGGTCCTTGGCCATTACACAGAGCACGGAGGCACATGCAAGGAATACAAATCATGTAAGGACAAAGGGCTGCATCTCTGTGGTACTGAAGCCATGAGCCTCTCAATAGTCCAAGATCCAGAAGAAAAGGACTCATTAAATCTAAAAACAATACCACACAACCCTTCTAGATTCTTCTGATCAGCAATAGTTGGAATTTTTAACAGGGTAGATCTTGGCCCAACTAGAAAGTGGTCCCGTGACATGGTCAGCTCCCCTAGACTCAAAAAGTAACATATGAAGTTTGTCTCTTGGTTTGTTTTTTCCCCCGCTGATAAGTGGGATACCTTGTACTTCTCCTATGAGAAGTTGGAAGTGTAGTCTTACCACAACAGGAAGAGGAAGAAGAGAAGAAGGAGGAAGAGGGAAAAGAACAGGAGGAAGCAGAAAGCCAAGTACTGAGTGTTTATCCAGAGCAGTGGTGGCGAACCTACAGCACACGTCACTTGTTTTTCTTTTAGGACAAAAGATTTTAATGTATGAGTTGATTTTTTCCAAACTAAAGCTTCAGTATTCAGGTTAACTGCAGTGTTGGCACTCTATGATAAATAACTGGGTTTGGGGCTGCAGTTTGGGCACTTGTCTCTAAAAGGCTCGCCATCACTGATCTAGAGAAAGCAGCTTAACTCTCTGGAGTGGACACAGGTGGAGCAGTGGAGAGAGAAGTGGTAGAAAATAAGCACCCTGACAGAAGAAGAGTAAGAAAAAACCCCTGGGATCTGGCTCTAGTCAGCCACTGACTTACCGTGTACTCAGAAAAACTCAGTTCTCTTCTCAGCATTGCAGACGTCCCCACAGATGCATGAACATCCATCTCACAGGGGTATAATGAAGATCAAATGACTATGTGAGCCATCTCTAAAGAAATATAAAACGCCGACCTCAACTTAGTAATGACTGAGCAAAAAGTCTGGGTTTGTCCCTGCATGGCGGCAGACCTCTGAGGCTAAAATGTCAAATTATTCAAGAAACTTGAATTATGCCATTTCCCCAGTCCTTTTCTTCAGCCAAAGACAGCCTCAGACTTGGAAAGCAGGTATTAGCAAAAGTGCACTTAGTGATCAACTTAAGTGTTTTGCAGTGAATATACCAGGATTAATCACAGCCTGGGGCTGTTTACCTCCAAAGGAAATAAAATTCCATTCTGGGTAATACAGGCATTCCGGTTGTCCCCAAGAAGCCAGCTGATGGCCCCACCTTGAAGCCTCTAAGTACATATGTGTGAAATTTTCTGTCAGGAAAGTGATGGCCTCGGGCTAAGAGGCTCTAATGAGTAGGGATTCGACATGACACTCCTGAGGAAGTTAGAGACACATCACTGTACAGGCCTTCAAGGGGAAAAGAAATTATTCACACTCTAATTGCCATAGAAAACCCCCTGGCGAAGGTCCAGGCACATGAATAGCTGGTTCAGTAGCTCTGCAACCTCTGCTGGGAGGAACATTCCCCGGAAGGTTAAAAGGGTAAGGTGAGTGGGGGTTCAGAAGTCAACCGAAGGTGAGGTTAGGGCAGGAAAAGAGCGCACAGAACTCCCCTTCCCAGCTTCCTCACCCTCACACTCCACTCTCCACACTTCCCAGAAGAACGCTGAACATACCCTGCTATAGATCTATTTCCTGGCACCCAACAGTTCTAGCTGCTATTATTTATAACATTAGTTTAATTAAAGCTTCCAGGGAGATAGAGGAATTTTTTACAGTAGTACAGAAAATCAGTTCTTTCCAAAGACAACATCAGCACCCTGCTCTAGCTCGAAAACGAATGCAGCAATTGGAATTTTCTTCATTTAAGAAGTTCCCATGGCTCATGTAGTTTTCATTCCCCAGTGCTCCTTTCCAACCAGCAAAACACAAGAGGAACAGTGACAACAGATGTACAAATGCATATATTTTTCATATAGGGTTCCATCTCATGTACTGTTCTGGCTTGAAATTTCATTACTTCTCCTTGCTTTCCTTTTGGAAAAAAATAACCAAGTATATCCATCAAAAGCCCAGTGTAAAGTTATAGCAATAAAGATGGAAGCATCAATTTTTTCTATAAGAAAACATTTATTTCTCTAACAGATTATTTCTCCTCCATTCACACTATCTAGACCCATATCTGTGTAATATGACAGCACAAGATGTGGCTGAAGGCCGACAGATGAAACCGCTATGAATTACAAATGAAACCTTATTTTTCTCTCTAGTCTAATACCTCTTGGGCCTCGTGTATCTACTAAAATAACTTCTTGCCAATCTACTGGTGGTCTTTGCCAACAAACCATCAGATAAAGGGCAGATTCTGTTGTAGTATTTTTTAAAAATCCTTTTCATGGAAAATTTGAAAACCCAGAAATGCAGATTGATGGGGAGGAAATGAAGCTACTCCTATCATCCACTTCAATGAATCTTTCCACCCCCTACCTGTCTCTGCCAGTGAGGTCACAGTTAACTAAAGGCATATTTAAACCCACTAAGGAACAAAAGAAAAAGATGAAAGTTCTTGAAAAGTCAAAATTAGAAATAGGTCAGCTACTGATGTCAATAGAGCACAGGGCAAAGTTAAACACAGAATCCACTTAAGGAGGTTGAAATAGATAACCTCTAGGGTACACAGCATAGGTGGAAGTGTACGGGCCATGTCATCACGAGGCATGCAACAATACAGAGCCAAGGCTGCCTCAACAATTAGGCAATCAATTTCTATTTCTCCAAAGAATCTACAACTTTGAATATATCACATTAGCCACCTACATCTTTACATTCACTTTCAATATTACTCAGATCTCTGTGACTCAGCAGCATCAAAGGGATTTTTCCTTCAGTAGTCAAAGGATGTGTTTTGTCTTTCAATAGCACAACTACCCATCATCTGCTTGCTACACTACATAGCTCTATCTTGTAGGTCACCAAGCTCCCAAGGCCTCCGTGACCAGGGCAAGCTTCACCCCACCTCATGAGCTGTCCACTGTCATATGTCTGGCACAGAATACTTTGGAAGAGAGAAAAGGCACAAGGTGGAGAAAACAAAAAGCTAATATCCCTTAGCATCCAAAAATGCATATTCAGCCTTTACTTCAACAAGGAAGGAGGTGAGTGATTTAAAAAAGACAGAGAGCACGTAGGAAAAGTAAGTTTTGGTCTTTGATCCTCAGCCAAACACTGCCTATCAACCAACATTTAAATTCAGATGATTGCAACAACACCCCCGGCCCACCCCCACACCCCCGTTTTACCACACAAGTGGCCCTGGGAAGAGGGTGGGCTGGGTTACTCTCCAGGGTCCTGAAAGAAAAGACCCACACTCGGGAACAGGCACTACAATGAGACAGAATCAGAGATGCCCCAAAAGCCAAAGTTGGAAGGAAACTTACAAGTCATCTAGTTCTACCCCTTGTTGTATACTGAGAAAGCTAACACTCAGCGACAACAAATACTTTGCCTGGAGTCATACATATTTAACAATATCTTTCAGGGCTAAAAGGCCAGATTTTCAAAGTAGAGAAGGAAATGGAAATGCTATCCTGCTCATCATCCATGTGGACTTCAAGAGATCCCAGAAATTATAACAAATGAGCTTCTTCGCTTCCTAAAACCTTACACCCCTTCCTAAAAGCCTTCATAATTTGAACTCATGAGTTGGGGCTATGTGAATAAATTTCTGAACACCACACACACACACACACACACACACACACAAGAATTAGGAAGGCAAGAAATCACGCCACATTCTCAAAGCACGGCCATGATCAACAAAAGATTTTTCTTCCCCACTCTGCCTCCGTGACCTAGTTTTAAAGTGATGCTGTCAGTGTACAACCAGGCACCACTGTACTGGACTACAGACCAGGAGACAATCACAGACTATTGGAGAATCTTGGTTAGGTCCCAGCATTCAGAAAAGCCTCAAGGACCTGCTTGGGCTCAGAGCCTGTGCTACATCAGGGGTCCACACCCCACATAAGGTCCTGGATCCCTGCAGCATAAGTCACTGCTTCTATAGAGGTTAGGACCTGGCTAAATTGTACTTTTCTCCGGAATAATACTTTACAATCTTCTTTGTATGATGGTACATGTCTATAGTACTTACTGATACTATATAGTTATATAGTAGCTTGAAACTTTCAGAAGGTTTGACATGACCCTGGAGCTACATTCTTACAGCCCTCTGGTAGAAAAGTCATTATTACTCATTATAAATGTAAGCATTAATTGTTCTTGGCATATGAATGAATGAATGAAACAAAAAACTAAGACACAGATTGTCTTCATAAGCCTACATCATATAAAATGCACATTTTATAAATGGTAACACTGAGACAAGAATTTAGAATTCATTTCGGTCTAGGTTAAGCCACAGAACTCCTGTCCCTGGAATGTGGAACATGGAAAAGGTCTCCTCCCTCCCTTCCCTTTCCTCCCCCATGCTTCCCTTGTTGCTCTCCCTGCAGGCCTTCGCTCACTGCCAACTTGATTGTATTCACCCATACCCACTGTCCCCTCTCCGCATTATGATTGGCTTTGTAATGCCTACAACACAAACTTTGTTTCAACCCCATCTCTCAGGTGACTGCCAAGTCATGTAATGGCAAAGCTGTGAAGCTGCAGAAACTGTCATGCACTTGTATCTGAGACAGTAAGCAACTGAGAGGCTACTCCACATCTCCAGAAATGCTCCTTGCTGTGATTCCCCCACCCCTGACTGTATCCACCAGGAATGCAGCAATCTATCATGCACTGCCTCGCGTCAGTGCTTGTATATCGCCTGGTACTGTTACCTCGGCATGTCCTATCTTCCTGCCTTGCTGAGCATCTCTTCCTAGACGGAGGGTCTGGAGCTGCTCTGTCAGTTGGGCATGAGGCCTATGCTAGCTTCCTAATTTCATTTTAATTGCTGTGATGATGAGCTGCAGCACACATCTCTGTTTCTGAAGTGAAGACTGTATCAGGCAGGGAACCAGCAGATCGAGGGCCTGCGCCTGCTCTCTGCGAGCCATGGCCTTTGATAGTCATCTCTTAACTGCACCCTGCCCGCTGTAGCAATATTTGTGATACTTATATCCAATGCTTGCATGTAATGTAGTGCATTATACACATGGCTTAACTACTTAAGGACAATGAAGTTAATGAGTTGATGTTTGCAAATCCTTTAAGAGCTCTCCAGAAGGAAGATGCCATATCAACATACTTCACTGTAAGATATCTGCATATAGAAACAGACGCTGGTATCCTGAAAGTACTCTGAAATATTACACGGGAACCTTGAATGACCGACTTGTTCTGTGATTTATAGTAAAGGCTGTTTCTGATTCTGCATTTTCTTCAGGATCGCCTGAATACGAAACTTCGATGAGCTGATGGTTAAAAAATAACAAATGTTAGAAGAAACATATAAATATTTATTGTCCAGACTATAATCACTGAACTAACTCCTGGTCAGGGTGACAGGGCTTCAGGTTGTGTGAGTGTGAGTGTGAGTGTGTGTATGAACACTTGTACAACTCTGAACAAATGAAAAAAGAATTCCTAACTCTGCTTAAATGTGACAAGCCGTTGGTAGGAGATAATTTTTCCAGCAGTGCGGCATCAGATTTAGAGTGAGGAAGCTCACGTATCGCACATGGTGCTGGGTAAAGGCTGAGGATGTGCCACTTGAATGGGAAACAGCATGAAGTCCACCTCTTAGCTGTCCACTGTCACTCTGGGCCCAGATGCTGGAAGTGAACCTTTCCACATCTCTCCAGGCCTCCGTTGCTCTTATCAGCTGTCAAATCAGCCTGCTCAGGGGCCTTTGGTCCAGGCTTTCTCAGATGTCCCGGGAAAGGGATCCATTATGGAGCTGGGGAAGGTTTCAGATGAATTTAAATGTCTAAGTGAATAAGCCATGAACTTTCTGGTGGCCAGGACTCTTTTTACTTACCTGTATCCTACACAGCCTGGCAGAGATAATATGCCCCATAAACTAACTGATGGGCTGATTGAAAATTAAAAGTTACCAAAGAAAGGAAAGAAAATTCGTTTCTCTTGGTGCTGAATAGAGAAGATCACTTATGTGAATCTCAGGTGTTGATGGATTTTTGTCCTTCGAGTAATGAGGACAGCCTGCCAAGTGAGCTGAGAATGGAGAGAGAGAATGGAAAGAAGATTAGTTCAGGCCTTACTCTGGGCTTTGCTGGCAACTATTAATATAAAAGGAAGAAAAACCCAAGGCAATGGAGATAATCAGCCTGGCCACCAACTGAATATTTTCTTTTATGTTTCTAGCTTGAGGTAATCTGCTACCGGTACACTGAGAGCATCTAACTAGACCCAGCCAAACAGCTGAAGCAAGGAAAAAAGTGTAAGTCCCAGTGGCAAGCAGAAAGTGTTGAACGACTGACTAAAATAGCAGTTGCTTTTCTTGTGACAAGTTGTGCAATTAGGTCTGAAAAAGCTCCGTTTCTCGATTCTAACCTTAAGAAAAAATAGTGGAAAATCCTGCCACGCTGAAATTCTTCAGAGCAATAGAACTGCCTGGGAAATTTCGTCTTCCTGATTCTAGGTGTCTTTCTGACTATCCACAGCATGTCCCCCTTGGGAAGATTTCCTGGTGTGCTTGTGATTTTGTCTTGGGGAGTGTGTGTTATTAGCACACCGTGGAGGCAGTATGGAAGGGTAGTAGGACAAAGGTTTGGGAGCTACTTTGGCTCCAAGTTCCATTTCGATGCTCATTATATTATGTGATTAAAAGTTACCTACATACCTCTCTGAGCCTAATCATTTACAGATCTGTAAAATGAGTCAAATAAAACTGTCCCCATATGCCTATCGTCAGGAAGGTTTAGCCTAGACCATCACTCAACCTGTAGGGCAAGTTCAATAAATGTAGGTCTCTTCTCCCAATGCATTGCAATGGACTCATTCATGGGAACCCACAATCTTTCCAGACAGCACAAAACATATGAAAGAGCTGCACAGCCTAGAAGTCAGAGGCACCTGTGAGTCAGACGGGTTCAGATCCTAGTGCTGTCACTTATGAGCAGCAGGACTGCAGACAGAGGAGATACTGCTAGGTTGATCATTTTAAAAAAGAAAAACCTAACAGCACTGGTATGACATGAGTTAATCTACTAAGGACCTAAGCACAGCCAGCGCTCTGTACATGTTACCTATCATCTCTGCTTGTAACCTAGTCAGCAGAACAACAGTGGTTAGGGGTTTGAGGAAAACAAGAACATAACTCTAAGGGTGAGAAGGATTGAGAAATAAGAATCTCCAGGTGGTATGGAACACATGACTGAGAGAATAAAAATAAGCCTTTGTGAAATCTCCTCTCTGTGAGAGTAGCCTCGATAAGAAATGGTAGACCAGCATCTCGATATATGATGAGCTTTTGCTACTCTAAGGTCGGCTAGTGCTTGCTAGGAAGAAACTTGTAAAGAGGATCAGTTTGTTTTGTGCACTAGACCTTGTCCTCTCCTTAATCCTTTTTTCTATCTTTCCAGGGCTCTGCTTCAGGTACTTGGTTTTGCAAGCCCTTGTTTCTTTGCTGCAACCCAGCTTCTCCACCAGCTCCATCCTCTCTACCTAAACCAGGGATCTTGTGATTCAGCATCAAGCACCCAGCCTTGCCTGCCTGCATGAAAACCACAAGGTGAACTTCCTAAAAATATATGCACAGTAGAATATTATTCAGCCATAAAAAATGAAATCCTGTCATTTGAGACAATGGAGTGGAACTGCAAAACATCATGTTAAATGAAATAAGCCCGGCATAGCAAGAGAAATATTGAATGTTCTCACTCATTTGGAAACTAAAAAAGTTGATCTCATTGGAGAAAAAGAGTAGAATAATGGCCGAGCATTTGGGGGTGGGTAGAAAATATTGAGATAATGGGAACCAAAATGAAAGTAATTAGAAGGAATTACTTCTAGGGTTCTACAGATGGGTAATTATAGACTACAACAACTTATTATGTATTTGAGAACAACTAGAAGGGTATAAAGATTCCTAACATATAAAACTGTAAATGTTGGAGGAGATGCAAATACTAATTGCCCTAATTTGATGACTACAAATTGTATACATGTATTAAATTATCATAATGTATCCCATAAATATGAATAAATATTATGTGTCAATTAACATTAAAATATAAACATATAGCTTCTCTGGTTCCACCTTCATTGAATTTGATCCAATAGGTCAGAGTCAGAGCTTGCCTATACATATTTTTATAAGTTGCTCGAGTAATTCTTAAGTATAGTCAGATTTTGGAATCGCGTTTCTAGACTTTTCCTAAACAGAAGTCAAAATTTTTCTCTCCTATGGCTCAGTCTTTCAGAGCCTTTTTGTCCCCTGACCTATCTAAAAACTTATTTGTGTTTTGAGTCCTTGAATAATTAATTGGTAAAAACTTCGTATGTTTTACACAAAGATTTTACACAAAAGATGTTATGCCATTAGCCAAAAAGTGAAAAATGTCAAGAGAAGAAAAGATCATGGAGACTCCCCTCCTCCCATCTTATAAATAGACCCTAAAGCTACAGCTTTCCTACCCCCTTCCCATTATCCTCCATGGTAGCCATGAAGGACATTCAAGTGGATAAAAGTTTGGAGACAAAGACAAAGAGGCATCAGAGATGTGCAGATTAAATAACAACCACCACCACCACAAACATATATTCAGCATCAAAGGCAAAGCACCAAGTACTTTACAAGGAATATTTCAACATTCCCATTGGTAAATCAAAGGGGACATTTGCTGATAAACGCACAATTAGATAATTTCACCCTTGTGTGTACGTAGACAAACTAAGACGGCTACAATGTCACCAGGTGACAGATCTAACAGGACCACTGTCTTATATGCCTCCTGTTGTTGACTAAACCATAATTATGTTCTGCATAATTAGTATTAGCAATTACACATTCATATTTGTATTCCTGTTTTACAAATGAAGAAGCTGAGATGCAAAGAAATTAACCTGCCTAAATTTACACAGCGAACAGGAGAGTATTTCACAGGACCCAGAGAATATGTAAGAGCTTGAAACTGCAGCTTAGCAGAGACAGAGCTGGTCTTCTCTTTTTTTCTCCAAAAAGAACAATATCAAGAAATAATAAAACTTTGGGGAGAAAGAAGCAAAACAATGCATGGCAAGAAAATGGCAGTATCTCCAGGACTTTCCAGATGAGAATTACCAAACTCGAGGCTCTGAAGCCTCTTTCTGGCATACAGTTGAGGAAAGCAAGCAGTGCCCTTCCTTGGACAGCCTAGGGGTGGGAGGTCATGGGGAACAGGAGTGCCTAGCAGGCTACTTTCGCTGTAGAAAACCAAACCTGCCAATGAGCTCGGGAAGGAAGAGCTTTCTGCAGGCTGCCCGGGCCAGGTCTACAGGATAAAAAGGAGCCAACAGATTCTATGGAAACTGTTCAGCCATACATATTATATCTAGTTGAGTCTAAAATAATTCAGAAGTCCAGAAAGCATCTTAAATAGATCACATCAAAATGGATTAAGATTCACTTCAATATGGCAGAACTTCCCTTGAATCTGACACTAATTTCCTGCCCTTTCAGGTCTTCTACAAGAGACTGCAGAGCTGGAAAGACAAGCAATCTTTGAGACTCTCCTCATCATATGCACAGTCTACAGCTGACTAATCTTCAAAGGCCCCTTTCTTATCCCCAACATTACATTCTGCTCCCTGGACTCACAAGCAAGCCTTGTGTTTGAACAGCCATTTTAACCTTGATGGCACCATCAATGAGAACTAATAATGCATGGACACTTCTTGGAATGCAAAAAATAAAAACATTCTCTGTAATTGGACTCGGATCAGTATCCATAAGGATTTTCAGGAGGTTCTGCAGAGATCAAAATATCTCCCTTGACCACCATTATCCAGATGCCCAGCCACAAATGACCCAATAAAGACCAATGGTCTTTTCTCCTCTTCAGTCATCAGTGCCAAACATGAGACACACCCCCTTCTCACCAAAACACACAGCCTCCAGGGGAAACCCAGCCTCACAAATAGTCCTGCCACCCTCTAACAAACTAGAAGGCTTATTCCTCTGCAGGGAGTGGAAGACATCAATTCCAAAAGAGTCAAAGAACAGCCTCTTTAAGAAGACTCCCTTTGGAAAAGATATTTAAGGAAAGTTGTGTTTGATGAAGTAAAACAGAATCAGCTGCTTCGATAGCACAGGCTTCTCAGATTCATTCTAAGGGAGACTGGCTTATTCGCTTCCAGGTGGAACGAACTCAACAACAATATATCACAGTTAACTGTAGTCACAACTCCATGGAATTTCAACCAGGGCCTAGAGCACACTGAGGTGCACTTAATATTCCCCAATCTGCAATCAACCTTTTGTACATTTGTTCCTAATCACAGGGTACAGTTTCATCTTAATGAACTGTTTTCTTACTGTATTACAGTTGGCCATTTCAGCATGCCTAATGGCCCATTCAATAGGTTAAATGACAATTAAGGTCCCTTAGTTCTGTTTCCTAGCAAGTCTTGGAGGGGTCTGATTTTTCCCCCTCCCCACTGCTTGATTTCAAGGGCAGAATCATTAAGGATCAAAGACAACGACTTACCGATTGCAGTCCACATGGAGCAAGAGGTGAGAGGCACTAACTGACAGAGCGACCTTGTGCCACTGCCCGTCTGCCATCTGGTAGGGAAATGCCTCTGTCCTGGGCTTCCCCTTATGCATGTAGCGATATCGAATCTCATCCCTCAGGCCACTGCTCTCCAGCTCAAAATAGCTGTATGCAAAAGAACAAAAATTTGTTTTATTTTAGTTCTGGGTCGCATGGCAATCATCAGCCCCTGGACCCACCAGGCTTCTCAGAACCTAAAATCAGCTAAACACCACACAAAGAGCCATGAATGACCCGAGATCAACTGTACCCCATGGGACCCAATTCACCCATTGTCTGAAAGCCCTTATGGCAACAACTTGAGCCTCTGAAATGAAGATCAGTAGGTCCACCATGAGGTAAGGAGTCACAAGCTAATTAGCAAAGCCTGCTGTGGTATTTCTTACATACTTAAAAGCACAGGTCAGGGGCCGGGGATTTAGCTCAGTGGTGCCACCGCCTGCCTCACAAGCCCAAGGTCCTGAGTTCGCTCCCCAGGTACCAGAAAAAACCAAAAAAAAAGCACAAGTCAGAACCCTCCTCCTATTGTCTAAGAAAGGCCATTCATGTGGAAAGGATTTATTGATGTTTATTTTTAGAACTGTCATTTTAACTGTTTCAAGAGTTAATGAGAAATACAAGTCATATTAGACATCGGGGATTGAAATACACTACAAGAGCAAAGGGATTAGTTAAGTCTTCCTCCTCCTCCTCCTCCTCTCCCTCCTCCTCCTCCTCCTCGCCTGGACAAAGTTTTAACTGGACAATTCCTAGAGGATGAGTAGAGGAGAAAAAGTTGAAGCTACTCACATATGAATCAGTACTTCAAATTATCCCAGAATAAAATGTTCAACTGGCTTCTCTTTCCTAAGATTGTTATGTTTTCCAGACCCATGAGAAATTCTTAGTGCCATTATTATAATCAGACTTTAGTCCAAAAGTACAGCAAGTAAGTTTGGGACACGCTTCAGACACCCACCAGATCGGGAGCCTTCAAGGATGACGACAGCATTTCATCTTCAGCACCTCTCTTCTGAGATGAGACACTGTCACTGTCATCAACATTGGGCCTGACCCGGCCGCTGGGCATTGCACTAGTGTGTCACATTCACTATCTAATTTATTGTCCACAAAACCTCAAAATTGATATTATTATCCCTTTTTAAACATTAAGAAATTGAGATTCAAGGATTAGGTAACATACCCGAGACAAGATTTAAACTCAGATCTCAATTTGATAGTCTGTGTACTTTTCAGCAGTTTACTGTCAACCCAGAGGGCACTCTCAGTCATGGCAAGGATGACCTTGATGCCAACCTCCTACAATGTGTCCATAGGACAACTCAAGAGCTACTCACCTGGACAGGGACCACACAATGGCTAGATTTGGAAGGACCTGCTGCCTCTCTTCTAACCCACTGGGTGGGCCTGACCCTAATAGCTAGACTGTATTTAATCTAAAATATAAAGTGCACCTTCTATGAGGATGAAATGAACATATCATGAAATTCAGCCTATATTATCCATGACTCCCAAAGCCCATGCCAGAGAACAAATGCTCATTTCTTGCTCTTCTCTCACAATGGATCTTCCCGAGAGAGAAGTCCGTGGGAAGGAGAATCAAAACCAGCCTGTGACCCACAACTCTTATGCCAGTACAAAGAACCAGGTGCAAATTGAAGAGATTATTTATACAGTAGCAGCCAGGGTCTCAGGCCCAGGTGCATACATATTAGTAATAATTAATAAAATGCAATTTTATAAGATCAGAAAGGAAGAACTTCCTTAAAATTTATCTTAAGGAAATTCTCCAATTTTATCTAAGCAACTAAAACAGTAGAAGAATTAATCAGGTAACTTAAAAGTCAAGAAGATCTTGGAGATTATCTGATCATTCATTAATTCACTCTGCATGTCTTTACTGAACATATAATGAAAGAATTAAAGCACATTAAAATACAGATCATCTCTTAAAATGTTTTGAGACTAACAAAGAAGATACTAAAATGTGTCCCTCCCCACCAAAACAGTAGAAAGTAGCCTAAGAGATAGGAAAAAAGAAACAAGGGAAGGTGACATTGAATGAGTGGATGCCATGTGCCAAGTGCTTTCACAAACCTCATCCCATTTAATTTTTAAATGGACATTATTATTCCTAGTTCACTAACATGATCAGAGCTATTAAGTGCTTTGCCCAAAATCCCTCAGCTCCAGTATAGAAAAGCACCATGATCTTAGAGTGGAAACTTTACCAAGATCCAAATGTCACAAGAAATCTCTCAATTACTTTATTTTGACCAATAAGTGACTCCTGGGGGAGAGGACATGACCTTAAAAGAACTTCAATCGATGACAATTAGATATGTTTATAGAAATCGGCTGATGCAATCATTAAAGAGGGAAGTAAATACATTTAACAGGATTTAATCAGTATTCCTGGGGCTATGGCCTCATTGAGCAAGTGCTTAATGTATTATAAATAGATCATTTAAAGATCACTTCACAAAGCATTGGAGTAAATGATTACCTTGTGGTAATCACAAACATACAGATATGAGAAGAGAAATCTGACTCTAAGTTACACAAGTGAACACTTGTATCTTAGGGGACGGTTTCAGACAGCATCAAAGAGTGCTGCATCTCAAACAGCTTGGATGAAATTCAAGACCTTCAAGACCATGTGTTTTTGCAAAAGAGTATGTTAGATAACTGGCAAAGTGATGCCAGGGGTGAGAATAAGCAGTGAATGAAGACTGAGAGGGGAGTACAACAACTATTTCCAGGCAATAACTCGAGCAGAGACATGAGACTTGACCCCGACAGCAACTTGGAGGGGTTA
Organism: Heterocephalus glaber; assembly: GCF_053883595.1. NCBI lineage: Eukaryota > Metazoa > Chordata > Mammalia > Rodentia > Bathyergidae > Heterocephalus > Heterocephalus glaber. The sequence goes on from NW_028258293.1 coordinate 10,171,082, forward strand.
TTGTTGACCTGGCGGGACTTAGCCATAGTAGGGCAGGGGAAACCTTGATTTGCAGTAGAGCCTTGTCCCCTACAGTGTGGCTTGCAAACAATCATCACCAGTGCTCATTCAGATTCCTGGGCCCCACCCAAGACTTCCTGAATCAGAACCTGCATTTCAATAAGACCCTGGATGATTCAGATGCACATTAAAGTTTAAGAAGCACTGCAGTGGAGTACACCAGGTGTTGCTTTACTTTCTGGCCAGCTGGCTGTAATGAAGGGAGCAGAAGTCTGACCCTATTAGCTGGTGACTAGGAGCCATGTGGTGCTGGCAGGGAGAGGAAAGAGATTGGGAGCGATCGGAAGCAACTGTCTGGGGAGCAGTCCAGCCATGACCGCCCTCACTCTTCAGGCGTCAAGGGCTGTGGGTCTTTCCAGAGTCTGGAGAGGGAGGGAGAGCAGGTCTCAGAGTGACAGAACCACAGCTGGATTTGTCGGCAGCTCTTCTCCCCTTAGCTTGGGACCTCAGCCAAGTGTGCGGTTCCAAAGAACTGCTCTTGCTCCCAGAGAAGCCCGCTCTCATTGTAATATTTAAAACAAGCAATGATATTCCTTCCTAATTTTTTTCTTTTTCAGGCCAAACATTCTTCCTTTATACTCCTTTTCCCCACCTATACTATGAACCCCTCCTGGATACGGATTCTGCCAAATTCCTCTTTCTAGACACTTCTCCATGTTGCTCACCAGGCTCTTCCCATGGTCAAATCCATCCATTTTCCACTTCGGTTAAGCATCTAGGAATAAAGGCACCTGTGCAGATGTGGACTAATGCAAAGTACAGTGACCTTATCTCCTGCTTCGCTCCGGGCCGTGCACAGGCGTGGATGCCTCCCACTGTTCACACAGACTTCCCATCAACGGAAGCCCAAGTCCTTTCACACATGGTGCTGTGGGGACAAATCTATCCCGGTGTCTCCAGAGCTGAACCTTGAAGGCCCAAGCCTTTGCTTAAGCTCGAGGCAGACCCTACTCTAGAACCTGAGTAACTCTTCCAAAGTCCACCCGTAGGTAGTAGGTAAAATCAGTATTACTGTGAACTGAAGTTAAATTTCGTAGGGTTAGCTGAAATCCATGGTATATTTAGAAACAAAATTCAGGAGAGTAATTCTAAATGATATAGAGAGATGAATATCACACGAGTCATTGTTATTAAAATGTTTATCACTTCCCCAAATTTGGTACAATATAACCCAATTTGCGATTGAGTGTGTATATATATATGTAGAGAGAGATTAGGAACTACATTTATCTCATAAGACAATTTGTAGAATATGACTGGAAAATAAAATCAATGTTTAAATTTTTAAAGTTCTATTGCATTAAAAGATACAATGCCATTAATCCCCCTCAAAAGCCCCCTCTCACTTCGAACACACTTATGCCACCATTCTTGCCACTTTCTGAAGCAGTTCTGGAAGTCCTCTTTTAGTTGCACTGTCCTGGCTGTCTTGATGTCCTGAATTGATTCAAAACACTTGCCTTGCATGGTCACTTTCACTTTGGGGAAGACTCAGAAGTCCAATGGTGCCACACTTGGTGACCAAGATGCATGAGGACACCGTATAGTGTCTTTATGAGCTGCCTTTCTGTTGGATGGCTCTAGACATTGGCATTTGGAGCAGTTATTTTACCACATCTCAAAAGGATTCATGAAGGAAGACTTCTAGAACCACTTCAGAAAGTTGGTAAGAATATGAGATAAATGTGTTCAAAGCAGGACAGAGTGTTCTGAGGGAGGCTGATAGCAATGTTTTTTGCTATAGTAACTTTTTAAAATTTAAACATTCACTGTGGTTTTTAATCACACAATATGAAGAGTAGGTATACTCAAAGTACTAATGTGGTTATTACTGAATGAATGTGTAGTTCCTGTACACAAGGACGAATACAGTACAAGTTAATTTTAAATGTTAATCAGTACTAATTCATTAGCGAAGATAAGAAGTCTCTATAAAGGTCTCTCTTCCAGCTACTCTATAAGGTATCTATTGTCTAGAGAAATACATTACACTTTGAAGAACTCCAGAGTTATTGCTATACCTACTCCAGTAGTGTCCCCTCTGTGGCCCTGAACAAGCAATTTCTTTGTGGAACTCTTGGTGGGAGATCAAGACTGGACAGACTTAGAAATGAAGGCCACACTCCTATCCAGTGTTTACCTCTGGCTGGAATTCTTGGGTCAGGGGGTAAAATCCCAAAGATGATGAAAAAATTAGTTTCCCAGCACTATGTATGACCTCAACAAAAGGTAATTCCATCTTTGTGAATGATAATATCAATGATAACAAAAATGATACAGCTATCATTACTGACACTTACTGAGTACTTAATCATTAGCAGAAATGCCTTTAGAATTTTATATTTCATATCAAAATAATCCTATCACAAGCTAGTGATGTTTATTTGTTATTTGCTTTAAAAATACTTCTATAGCACTGAATGTAAGCCGTGGACTATTCTACAAATATTTATTAATTTAATCCTCAAAATGACCTTCAAAATTACTATCATCTCTATTTAATATAGAAAGATTAAATAACTTGCCCTAAACTACAAAAGTAGATAGAAGCAGAACAAGAATTCAAAGAAGACCAGTCAGTATGGCTCAAAGGTTAATGCTTTATATAGCAACCCAAGGCCCTTATTTTTAACCACTGCTTCTTTTTACAGATGAGAAATTAAAGGTCTGGAACTCATACAGCCCTGGGTGGCAGAACTATGGCCTATCTCTGGGTCTCACACACACCAAAGCCAATGCTCCCAATGGACGCATCCTTTACTCCCTACTGCATCACGTGTTTCAAAGATGGTATCACTAATATATTCATACAATAAACATAAAAACTGTGACTCCAAATGATAAAGTGCCTCGTGGGGCATCACATAACTCCTAAGATTCAAACCTGGGTCCGCTCAATTCTATACCCGAGTTCTTCCCACCACACTGTGCTCCTCCCTGGGGACAGTGCCATGATCCCAGCAGGATCAGAGGGCAGAGAGTTCAAGTGCACTAATGATGCTCCACGCCACCGAGCACTCTCCTACAGGTACAGGTGCCAGCCCTGTTCATTAGGCTCTTGTCATTCAGAGAGAAAAATGCTGTAGCTGCTCACACTGGAGCTCTGTTCCCTCTCCTGGGCCTTTGCCCAATGCTGGAATAATGAAGAGAAAAGGCCAAATGCACCAGGCACATATAATACTATGTCCTAACTCAGGCTGGTTTTCTCACAGAAGACATGCATTGAAAAAGAGGCAATGACATAAGTTTTAAATAAATAGTAGTGTTCAAACTGCTAATGTTTGGCAAATCATATTCCTGCCTCTCTGTGCCTCAGGTTCTCCTGTCCGCTAAATAAAATGATTCAATCTGATCCACAGCACCCTCGGATCCCTCAGAAAGACTTAGAGTCTATGGCAAAGGAAAAAGACGGAGCTATAACCTCTCAACCGCAGGAGCTTCACCTTCATCTGATGTATCAACTGGAGTTTTCCAAAAGATTTAATTTAGGCAACAGAGATTTACTTCCAAAAATAGTTTTAAATGATTGAATAGATAATCCTGAAGGTCCAGCTCCAGTCTAAATTCCTATCATTCATTACTTACTTTGCAAACTGTTAAGTTTGAAAAGAAGCTGAGTGATTGGTTGGCTGGTTAGTTTCAATCAATCCTGAGATTTTGGTCAACATTCAGGCTCCAGGATCCTTAGCAGGTCGAAGGAGGAGAGAGGAGAGAGTGCAGATGGGACACATGTGGCTAATATCTAAGCCATTTCCTTCTCCCTGGCACATATTAGACTCTATTTCCTGCCCCCTTGGATCTAGAAGGGACCAATCGACTCCTAGTAACAGAAGAATATGGATCCCTACTTAGGGAGCTAAGTCAGGGGAACCCTCACTCCTGCCAATGGCAGAATGTCCTTAGCAGGTCATGCATTATGGGACGGAATAAGTCTAGATCTGCAACTGACACTGGACCAGGGATACCATACCCCCGTGGACTAACATTAAACTGGTATGTAAACAAGAAAAGCTTTTACAGATGATAATGTAAACAAACTAGAGGTTGTTAGACTATCGTGATTCATTAAAAAGAAGTACAGGAACATGAAGAGAAAGGTAGAAAACTGGGAAGTAACCATGGACACGGAGCTATTGCTAGCCTATAAATAGAAAGAAATGACAGAAGCCATGAGCACAGTCATCTTCTGTGGTGTACATTGCAGATAACCTGTACTCCGTGACCTAGTTCTCACTGGTAGATTGAGTTTTCCAAACACAGCCACAACAATCTCTCTCATCTCACATGCTCCTCTACAAAGTGATCGTGTCATTTCCCTCATGGAAAGGTAGGAATTACGTCCCTCCCCCTAGAATCTCAGTGGCTTTGTGTTATGCTTTAGAGCTGGGTGTCCCCCCAAAGCCTCATGTGCTCAGAAGAGGGGCCTGGGAGCACTGTGCTCATCGGTGATTCATCCACTAAGGAGTTCCTGGCTGATGTGCAAGTAGGATTTGTGGCTGGGTTGGAGGCGGTCACCATGGGCATGACCTAGAGGGTATGTTTCCTTCTCCAGTTCCTTCCTTTGCCTCTGCTTCCTGGCCACCATGACCTAAGCACACCCTTCCACTATGGCATTTCTGCCTTCAATCCAGCAGCCCTTGGACTGAAAACATGAGCTAAAATAAACCTCTCCTCCTTTAAGTTGTAGGTGATGAGTCTTGTGCATCAGCAACAAGTAAAGGGGTGAAGACACCTTGTCATTGCTTACAGGCAAAAGTGAGGCATGGCAACTCCCAGATCTGGGTCACAAATGCAGAAATGCAGTTTCTAGCTTGTGTACTAGAACACTTGCTCTTCAACCCCTGAGTTGTCTGTAAGAAGTCTCACTCTTCTGAGGCTGCCATGATGTGAGGAAGCCCAGACCACAAATGGAAGGTAGCAGTAGGATGCTACTGTCCATGGCCCCAACCGAGATCCCAGCCAACAGCCACCATAAACACCAAATATGTGAGTCAGGACACCTCCAGGTGCTTTCCCTACTGTCCACTCTTCCCTGCTGAAGCCACAACACTGAGGAACAGAGATAAACCTTCTCTTCTGGGCTCTGTCCAAATTCTCACCCATAGAATTCATGAGCATGAAAAGTGTTCAGCTGGTTTTTTATACATTTACATTAAAACACTCCAACTTCAAGTATACAGATTTTGACCTTTAAAAATTGAAAGTATAGGCTGGGGATTTAGCTCAGTGGCTCTGTTGCCTGCCTCGCAGGCACAAGGTCCTGAGTTCAATCCCTGGTACCAAAAAGAGAAAAAAAAGAAAGAAAGAAAGTATAAATTAAAAGTCTTTACTAAATACCGGGGGTCATTAGCCTGATAATCAACTCTGAGAGTGACAATTTTCTGCTTTTTAAGTAATGGCACAGATTTATAACTATAGATTTCTTCTGGTTTATAAAAAGTGGACTTCTGATAGGTCACTGTTGATATATAAAAATTCTGATTTTTGTGAGCTAATCACTGCATCCATTTATTAGTTCTAACAGGTTTTTTTTTTTGTAGAGTCTGTATGCCATCAGCAAACAGTGCCAGCCTTACAGAAAAGGAGATTTTGTCATTTTCAACAACAGGACTGGGACTGGAGAACATTATGCTAGAGAAATAACTCCAATACAGAGAGGCAGATACTGTATGTTTACACATGTAGGTTCAACCAAAAATAAACACACAGAAGCTGAAAGCAGAGACACCCTCTACTTTGAGGAGAATGGAGAGATGATGTTTAAAAGATACGGGATCTCAGGACGAACCTGATGCTCTTTTCAATTCTATGGCACAGTATGGTGAATGCAGTGAATAACAGAATACTGCATGTTTCAAAATTGCTGAGAATAAATTTCAAATGTTCTCCCCAAAAAATGTTAACTATTTAAGGGAGATGAGCATGTTAACTAGCTTGATTTAATTATTCCACCTTATAATCAGGAAATTTAATACCACTTTACATTCCATAAATTCATATAAATATAAATTGTTAATTTACAGTTTTAAAATAAATTATCAAAAAGATTTTAAAATGATATCCAATCCAAAAATGTTTAATAAATACATGGTTTTCAGCTGGTATTCAAACAAATAAGTGCCTATGGAATACTTAGGAGGTATATACAGTGGTAGCTCTATTCATGAACTTAATGCTTTGCACAATTCTGATCACAGAATTTGTTCCATGATTCTGGTTGCAACTGAATGCTTGCAATTATATCTCATTAAATCATTGTTTTTCCTGTAAAAAGCCCCAGCTTGTTGGCCTCCACCTTCATTTTTACTCAAATGGAAGCAGCCACCTTGGCATTCCTTTGGTAAATCAGGTATTTTCTCTGGATTCCAGCTCCAAGAGCTCTCCCCACCCCCCAGTCCAAAGAGGTATTTGATTAAGTTAAAAGAAAGTCCTAATGGACCTGGATACACAGCTGGTACTCTAGAATTCTGATTCCTGTATTCAGAATAAGGTGGTGTAGTGGAAAGATAAACACCAGAAAAACACAAGCCAAATATAAAGAGGCTTCGGACCTCACCCAATCCCTACTGACCCTGCCTCTGCCATGTAGTCCATGTGATTATGTGGGTAAGACACATAATTCCTTTTCCCCTCCTTACTTCATCTGGTAGAAAATAAAACATCTGTCTCATGGGGAGGTCTCTTGGGAATAAAATGGCAATAATATTTGTAATTTGCCTTATAAAGTACTTAGTGCCTGATATTAAATTATGACTTCTCTTTCTTATCTCTGCATCTATGGAAACAGCCACCTTATTGAGGTGTGGTGCTGCTAAGAGCACCCACATCTGCCTATTCTCAAAAATAAGTGTTTGTCTGCCTTCCCCTTTCCTTTGTTTAGAAATGACCTGGTGATGTTATTTATACTGCAATGTCACACATTAGTGCTGTACTCAACCCTCTTAGCAAACATACAGCAAGAGATTAATAGTGACAGCAATGACAAATTGCCTGTTTTTGAAAATGAAACATTCACTGTTAAATGAAATGTAAAATAAAGCCCTTTAAACCAATTCAAAACAGTTTTATTACACTCTATTAAAATGGAATTATCAGGCTGTTCTTACTAACGGTTTTTACTTTACCCAGATGTTAAAATCAAGGAGGAAAGACACAGAACCAAAGGAAAGGTATGATACAAAAAAATCTTAATGGAGGCTCCTGGGCCGCCATACCACCACTCCCAGCACAGAGGAGGTAAGCCTCATGGCCACCAACAACAACTCACCACCCCCCACATCGAAATGAGAAGACACATAAACAAGCCCCAAAACCAGACTTTCAGATCACCAACAGCAACCCCAAAGGCAAAGGAGATGGAACACTCTGATATTCAACCACCTGGACTCTGTGAACTGGCAACAAAAGAGGATCTGGAAAAATGAAATCAGAAATAATTTCTCAGATAACAGCAGAGATTGTGCCCATGGTGCAAGATATGATTAATAAATCTAGAGAAGACACGGGTAAAAAAACAGAGGAGCTGAGGAACATGATGGAATCCCAACATAGGAAACAAATGGAATCCATAAAACAGATGCAAACAGATATCAAAGAGATTAAAAACTCCACTGAAAGTTTACACACAGCAAAATGAGCCAATGTGAGGACAGAATTTCAGATATAGAAGATAAGACTGCAATCAGTGACTAGGAAAAGAAAAATTGCATTAAAATTGTAAGGAATCACGAAAAATCAATCCAGCAGCTGCTAGACGATGCAAAGAAGAATAGCATGAGACTGACTGGAGTCAATGAAGAAACAGGAGAGAATGCATATGACATAAAAAAACTGTTCACAGAAGTGATGGCAGAAAATTTCCCAAGGAGGGAGAAAGAACTTGACATACAGATAAGTGAGGCATACAGAACTCCAACTAGCCTCGATCAAAAAAAAAATGTACACATAGGCATATAATTAAGATTCCAGACACCCAACAGAAGAACAAAGTTCTACAACCAGTTAGAGAAAAGAAAGAAGTCACTTACAAAGGAAACCCCATCAGAATCACAGCAGACTTCTCAATGCAAACCCTCAAGGCAAGAAAAGCTTGGGTGTGATGTATTTCAAGCCCTACAGGAAAACAACCTCCAACCCTGACTGATGTACCCTGCAAAACTATCTTTCAAAGTTGATGGCGAAATAAGATACTTTCAAGATGAAGAGCCCTAGGAGCAGTGGAATGGTGGCAAGGAGCCTCCTCCTGGGTGCTGGGATTGGCTCACCTTCACTGCCTGCCCTAGGAGTGAGCAGTGGAATGGCAGTGGGGAGCCTCCTCCTGGGAACTGGGATTGGCTCACCTCCTCTGCCCTAGGAGCAGTGGAATGGCGGCAGGGAGCCTCCTCCTGGGCACTGGGATTGGCTCACCTCCTCTACCCTAGGAGTGAGCGGTGGAATGGCGGCAGGGAGCCTCCTCCTGGGTACTGGGATTGGCTCACCTTCACTGCCTGCCCTAGGAGTGAGCAGTGGAATGGCAGTGGGGAGCCTCCTCTTGGGAACTGGGATTGGCTCACCTCCTCTGCCCTAGGAGCAGTGGAATGGCGGCAGGGAGCCTCCTCCTGGGCACTGGGATTGGCTCACCTCCTCTACCCTAGGAGCAAGTGGTGGAATGGCGGCAGGGAGCCTCCTCCTGGGAGCTGGGATTGGCTCACCTCCTCTTCCCTAGAAGCAGTGGAATGGTGGCAAGGAGACTCCTCCTGGGTGCTGGGGTTGGCTCACCTCCTCTGCCCTCCAAAATTTATTTTTAAAAGTAACCTCTTTTTCTAAATTATAAAGATAATGCAGAATCTTACGTACCCTGTACCAAATCTCCTCTTGTTAACATTTTACAGTAGCACAGTGCATTCAGTACAATGACTAAACCAATGTTTTAATACATTATTATTCAGATTTTCTTAGTTTTTACCTAATATCCTTTTCTGTTCCACAGTCTTACCCAGGACACCACACTGAATTTACCTGCCATGTCTCTTTGGCCTTTTGGCTGCACAAGTTAAAGCTTGATTCATTTTTTCTAACCATGACAGTCTTGAAGACCGTTAGGTGTTTCACAGACTTTTTTCCCAATTGGTATTTATGTAATGTTTTCATGATTACACTTGAGTTGTGAGTTTTGTGGAGAAAGCCCACGAAGACAAATTGCGATCCTCGGAACATCATACCAGAATGCATGCTACCCAGATCACACCACTGTTGATGTAAATCTTCGTGTCACCCTGTCTTGCTGACATACATTTGTCAGGTTTCTCCATGGTAAAGTGATTCCTCTCCTTACCTTACTCCATGTTGCATTCTTTGGAAGGAAGTCACTATGTGTTGCTCTTACATAAAAAGTAGGGAACTATGCTCCACCACTTTGAGAGTGGAATATTTACATAAATCATTGCGAATTCTACTGCATGGGAGATTTTTCTATTTTTCTCACTCATTGATTTGTATCAGTATGGATTCAGGGGTTACTTTATACTTTGGGTTATAATCCAATATTGTTTATTTTATTTCTTAAATTGTTCCAGCTTTAGCCTTTGGAAGTGTTTCAGTTGGCTTCTTTGATACACTCCCATTAGTGTGGGTTTTTAATTTCATTTTGTTTTGTTCTCAGTTTCCTTACTTTCTGGCACTACATGATGCTCAAGGGTCGCCTCATATATTTCCTGACTTAATTCTAAAATCAACCACTTCTCTGAGGAGAGCTGCTTCCTTCTACTGGAGGATGGTATTAAATACCAAGACTGGAGTTTTAGGCATGCTCACTGATACTGAGGTACTATTGTTTCCAGGCTGTCTCAAAGGATAGAGTAAAATGCTGTGTGTGTGTGTGTGTGTGTGTGTATTTGTGTGTGTGTGTGATGATCAGTATACACACAGATACCTATAAATATTTCTACATGTATCTAAATTATGATAAACATGAGTTCATACTGATATTTCAAACTCTAATCTATTACCACATGGATTATTCTAATCTCTGTCCCGTACGTATATGCAACATCTCATGATTCACCACCTATTTAATTATCCACTTTCAACACACAATTGTAGCGACTTTAGAACAGTCAACCTGGACCTTCATGTAAGCAACATTATCAACCAGAATTTGTAATACACTTAGGTTCTTTTATATTCTACTTTCCGTCATGGGATCCCCTGACCACCTAAATAATTTCTTTAAAATATGTACACATTAAGGTTTACTCTTTGTGATACAAGAGTCTGTGGACTTTGAAAAAATGCACAGTATCACAAGTCTACCATAATAGAATCACAAGTATTTTCACTGCCTGAAAAAAATCCTCTATTCTCCACCTATTTAATACTCCTTCAACCCCAAAGACCCTGGAAATCACTGATCTCTTATCTTTTTTTGTTTTTTCCACAATATTATACATGTGAAGCCACATATCATTTTTCAACTGAATTCATTTAGCAGTATTCATGTAAGACTTAACCATGTCTTTGCACAGCCTGATGATCACCTTTTATTGCTGTATACTGTTCCATTGTATAAATGCACCACTGTCTTTTAATCCACTCACTAATTTAAAAACACCTTGGTTGCTTCTTGCATGGGTGACACTGGATAAAGCAGCTAAATAAATATTTTTGTACAGAACTCTGTATAAAAATCAGTTTTCACATCAATTGAGTAAACATCTAGGAGTACGAGGAGTGTAACTGTTTGGTTGTATGATAAGGCTATGTTTAGCTTAGTAGAAACTGCCACACTGTCTTCCAAAGTGGCTGCAGTATGTTAGAGTCCCATCACCAATGAATAAGAGGGTTTTTTGTTTGTTTGTTTGTTTGTTTTTCAGTACCAGGAATCTAACTCAGGACCTTGCATTTGCCAGGCAGGCCTGGTGCCACTGAGCTACATCCCTAGCCCAAGAATTCTTGTTAATGACTACGAGCTCTTGTTAATGAACAAGAGTTCCTGTTATTACTCATCCATATCAGCAAATGGCATTGTCAGGCTTTTTTATTTTCAGTCATTCTACTTGGTATGTAATGGTATCTTATTGTTTTAATTTCTCCCTCATGATAAATTGTGTGAAGCATCTTTTTACATGCTTGTTTGCCATTTGTATATCTTCTCTAATATTTGTTCCAGTCTTTTTATTGAATTTTTATTCAATTATTTGTTTGCTTTTTGTTGTGTCCTACATGTTTTTGTATATGATGGTCACAATGCTGGATTACATTTTTTAAAAGTATCTCTCCTATTCTGTGACTTTCTTTTTGATTCTCTTAATGGAGTCTTCTGAGTAGCAGAGGGCTCTACTTTTAATAAAATCTAACATCATTTTTTTCTTTCATGGGTCGTGGTCTTCTTACATATATAAAAAACTCATCACCAAATCCATGACCCAAGGTCATGTAGGTTTTCTCCTCTGTTTTCTTCTAGAAGCTTTATAGTTTTGCATTTTGCATTACAATGTATGATCCAATTTTAGTTAATTTTTGTATAAAGTGTAAAGTCTGTGTCAAGGTTCAATTTTTTGCATACAAATGTCCAATTATCATGCGTCATTTGTTTTAAAGACTCACCTTTCTTCCTAAGGTTTTTATGCTATGAAAGTGAGTATGAATATATTATCACAACCCACCTTTTTAACTCAAATGGTAGCACATTATTCTCACTGTCTCAAATTTTTCCCTTTTCACATAGTGTAACAACAGATCTTTCTTATATAGAGAGCTTCTTCTTCATCCTTGCGGCTTTAAATTTGATACTCTCACTCAAAATGGAAATAACTTCTTTACAACACAAACCCAGATTACAACTGGATACAGTTGCCCAAGGCTTAGCCAAGTCTATATACTGTGAAAACAGGATTGAAAATCATATGCAAGGGATGACACTACATTTTAAGTAAGAAGAAAACACTTCACAACACAAACATGGCATTGATATGCCACTTGATAAGGTAAAGTAAAAATGTATGCAAGAAGAAACAACAATAAAAGATCGACCTCTGAAGAGAAGGGAAACATCCCCTCTCGACCAGTGGTGCAGGGAAGTTTCAAAATGATTCTAGACATGGGGGATTATTTAAACAGAAGATGGCAAGAAACATGTTTCTGGAAGGGAAGAAAAAGTAACAACATTAAGCAAGACATGTATCTGGCCTGCTGAAGTAACATAAAAAGAACAGGTATGAATAGCATGGGAGATGTACACAGAGAAGACAGAGGAGCAGGGAAGTAACTAAAATGGCAAATTGGGGATAGTTTATAGAAGCAAGCTCTGATGTGTGGCCCTTACCCTACAGCCTAAGAGTTCTCAAACCATCTCCTACACTGACAAATAGACACATGATGATCACGGGCATAAAACACTCCCAAGGGTGTCCCCATCACGTAGTTTCTCTTATGAACCTCTGACTCTGGCCCTTTCTCCTCCTCTCCTAAACAACAGCAAATCAGTGGTTCTAGCTAGACTCTTGTCAGGAAGAGTTTATTTTTTTACATAAATGATTTACAAATTCATATCTCCACTCCTATCCTCTAAACTGTATACCTTCACAGCAAATTGTCTGCTCAACAATTCCACTTCAGATCCTCAAACTCAAAAGGCCCAAGTTATACCTCCTTATATTTCTCCCTCAAAACCTGGTGCTCATTATACCTGCAGCAGAATGGAAGCTAAAACCTGAGAACTGTCTTTGACACCTTCTTCTCCCATGTGCCTGATATCTAAACCACAAACAAGTTCTATTGCCTCTAAATAAAGGAGAGATGATAAAAATAAGGAAGTAAAAATGGATGTCATTTTTATGTATGACAAACATAGACTTCAAAAATGTTCCATTGCTTCTAGGTATTTGTCATATCCATCCAATTCTCATCTCCACTGCTACTACCTTTAATTTAGCTATCCATCATCTCTTGCAAGCAACTACCTAGCCTCCTATCTGGTCTTTATAGATCTACTATAGCCACTTCCAGTCCATTCCACAGCCAAGATGTCTTTAGAAAATAAAAATCCAGTCATGCTATCAACCCCTTACAACCACTCTTATTTCCAAGCTTAACATTCATCAATAACTTCACAGTGGACTGCCATATGACCGCTCCAAGTGCAGAGGAGGCTTCTGGAGTCCCATACCTCCGTTCTCAGCACAGAGGACACTTCTGGCCCTACACAGCACTGATCCCAGTGCAGAGGAGGCTTCCGGGCTACTGTACCACTGCTCCCAGTGCAGAGGAGGTGAGCCGCATGGACACCAGCAGCATGCATGCACAAACACACGCACACACATACACACACAGACACCTCCCCCGCCCCTGGCGAAATGAGAAGACACATAAACAAGTCTCAAAACCAGTCTTCCGGATCACCTACAGCAATACCAAAAGGGAAAGAGATGAAACACTCTGATACTCAACCACCTGGACTCCCTGAATTGGCAACAAAAGAGGACCTGGAAAAAACGAAATCAGAAATAATTTCTCACATAACAGTAGAGATTGTGCTCATAGTGCAAGACATGATTGATAAATCTACAGAAGAGCACAGGAACATGATGGAATCCTAACACAGGAAAAAAACTGAATCTATAAAACAGATGCAAACAGATTTCCAGGAGATTAAAAACTCCATGCAAATGCTACACAGCAGAATGAGCCAATGTAAGGAAAGAATTTCAGATACAGAATATAGGATTACAATTAGTGAAGGGGAAAAGAAAAATTGCTTTAAAATGGTAAGGGACCACAAGAAATCAATCCAGAAACTGGTAGATGATGCAAAGAAGAATAACATAAGAAATGATTGGAGTCAATGGAGAAACAGGGGAGAGTACAGATGACGTAAAAAAACTCTTCACAGAAGTGATGGCAAAAAACTTCCCAAGCAGGGGAAAAGAACTTGACACACAGATAAGTGAGGCATATAAGACTCCAACTAGGCTTGATCAAAAAAAATCTACACATAGGCATATAATTCTTAAGATTCAGAAACCCAACAGAAAAACAAGGTTCTACAAGCAGTTAGAGAAAAGAAACAAATCACATACAAAGGAAATGCCATCAGAATCACAGCAGACTTCTCAATGCAAACCCTCAAGGCAAAAAGAGCTTGGAGTGATGCATTTCAAGCCCTAAAGGAAAACAGCCTCCAGCCCTGACTGATGTACCTCACAAAACTATCTTTCAAAATGGATGGAGAAATAAGATACATTCATGACAAAGGGCACTAAATGAACTTCATGAATACCAAACCAGCACTCCAAAAAGTTTTAGACAATATCTTAGGACAGATAATGAGGATCACAACCCCAGGAAACACAACAGAATGAATCCACCAGGCAAAACAAGAAATTAAATGCAAAGGGGTAGAATCCAACAAAAAGAAAAAGTCGTGACAATGATGACTCAATACGCATCAGTTATAATCATCAATGTTAATGGTTTCAATTCACCAATCAAAAACAATAGAGGGGCAGAATGAGTCAGGAAGCAAGATCCAACAATATGCTGCATAGAAGAAACACACTTAATCCAAAAAGAAACTTATAAACTGAAAGTTAAAGGGTGGAAAACAATAGTCCATGCAACAGGAACCCAAAACAAGGCAGGACTACCTATACTCTTTGCACATCAAGTGGATTTCAAACCAACACTGATTAAGAGAGACAAAGAAGGACACTACATCCTTCTAAAGAGAACAACCCAAGAGGAAGAGATGACAATCATAAATATGTATGCACCAAACACTAGTGCACCCAACTATATAAAACAAATACTAACAATCATGAAAAGTCATATACACACTAACACAATTGTAGTGGGGGACCTCAACATCCCACTGTCACAAATAGATAAACTAGACAAAAAATAAGTAATGCAATACTAGAACTCAATCAAACTCTTGAACAAATGAACTTAATAGATGTTTACACAGTGTTCCATCCCACAAAATCAGAATACACATTCTTTTCAGCTGCACAGACGTCATTCTCCAAAATAGACCACATGTGGGGCCAGGAACTTAGCTCAGTGGTTCCAGCGCCTGCCTCACAAGGGCAAGGTCCCAAGTTCAATCCCTGGTACCACAAAAAAAAAATAGACCACATACTCGCTCATAGAAAATATTTAAGTAAGTGCAAAGGAATTGAATTTATCCCTTGTATATTATCAGACCATACCACGATGAAATTGGAGATCCATAGCAAAAGCAACCTCAAGAATTTCATAAATACATGGAAATTGAACAACATGCTTCTGAATAACCAATGGGTCATAGAGGAAATTAAAGAAGAAATCAGACAGTTCCTTCAATTAAATGACAATGACAATACAACATATTGGAATCTATGGGAAACAATGAAAGTAGTCTCATGAAGAAAATACATAACAGTGAATACTCAGAGTAGGAAAACAGAGCGAGCCCAATTAAACAACCTGATGCTGAACCTCAAGCTTGTAGAAAAAGAAGAGCAGGACAAACCCAAAGCTCATACAAGGGAGGAAATTATACAGATCTGAGGAAAAATCAATGCAATGGAGACTAAGAGAATGATACAAAAAAATCAATGAAGCCAAGAGTTGGTTCTTCAAAAGAATCAACAAAACTGACAAACCCTTAGCCAACCTTATCAGAAAAAGGAAAGAAAAGGCCCAAATCCATGCAATTAGCAATGAAAAGGGTGAAATTACAACGGACCCAGCAGAAATCCAGAGGATCATCAATACCTACTTCCAGAACCTATATGCCAACAAGATGGACAACACAGAAGAAATGGACAGATTCCTAGATACATGTGAATTACCAAAGTGGAATGAAGAAGACCTAAAAATTCTAAACAACCCAATATCAACAAATGAAATTGAAAATGTAATTAAAAACTTATCAACTAAGAAAAGCCCAGGCCCTGATGGCTTCACTGCTGAATTCTACAAGATATTTAGACAGGAACTATGGCCACTACTGTTTATACTCTTCAATAAAATTGAATGGGAAGCAATACTCCCAAATTCATTCCTGGAAGCAAGCATCACCTTGATCCCCAAAGCAGAGAAAGACCCAACTGAAAAGGAGAACTATAGGCCAATCTCACTAATGAACATATATGCAAAAATCCTTAATAAGATACTGGCAAACAGAATGCAGACGATCATCAAGAAGATCATACACCCTGATCAAGTGGGATTCATCCTAGGGATGCAGAGATGGTTCAATATACGCAAATCAATCAATGTAATATCAATAGAGCCAAGGACAAAAACCATATGATCATCTCACTTGATGCTTAAAAAGCATTTGGCAAAATCCAACATGCATTTATGATAAAATCCTATAAAAAATTGAAATAGATGGTCTCTACCTCAAACTGATAAAAGCCATCTCTGAAAAATCAAGAGCCAATATCTTACTAAACGGTCAAAAACTGAAATCCTTCACACTGAAATCAGGAATAAGACAAGGATGTCCACTATCACCACTCATGTTCATTATAGTTTTGGAAAGATTACCCACAGCAATTAGACAAGAGAAAGAAATAAAAGGAATAAAGATAGGAAATAAAGAAGTCAAATTGTCATTCTTTGCAGATGACATGATACTCTATAAAGAAGACCCCAAGAACACCACCAAAAGTCTTCTAGACTTAATAACCATATTCAGTAAAGCAGCTGGATACAAGGTCAACATACAAAAATCAATGCCTTTCCTTACATGAAAAAACACTCAGTGATGGAGAAATGGGACAATCAATTCTTTTCACAATAGCGTCCAAAAAAATGAAATACCTAGGAATCGACCTAACAAAAGAAATCAAAGATCTCTTCCCTGAAAACTATAGCTCTCTGAAAAGAGAGATGATATCAAAATGTGGAAGGACTTCCCCTGGTCCTGAGTGGGAAGGATCAACATAGTGAAAATGGCCATACTTCCCAAACTGCTATATAGATTCAATGCAATTCCAATTGAGATCCCAGCAGCATACCTCACAGACCTTGAGAAAACAATCCAAAAATTCATTTGTAACAAGAAGAGACCCAGTATGGCAAAAGCAATTCTAGGTAGCAGAGACATGGTAGGGGGTATCACAATCCCCAACCTGCAATTATACTACAAGGCTACTGTGATAAAACCAGCATGATACTGGCAAAGACACAGATGTGAGGACAAATGGAGCAGATTAGAAGGTGGAAAAACAATTTCAGACACACTCAGCCACCTCATCTTTGACAAAGGAGCCAAAAACCCTCACTGGAGGAACGACAGCCTCTTTAATAAATGGTGCTGGGAAAATTGTGTTTCAACTCACCAAAGATTAAAACTAGACCTATATCTCTCACCATGCACTAAACTAAAATCTAAATGGATTAAAGATCTAAATATTAAAATAGAAACCCTGAGCTGGCTGGAACAGAGTTAGGTAGAACTCTTCAAGACATTGGCGTAGAAAGAGATTTTATGAACAAAACCTCAGTTGCCCGTGAACTAGCACAAACAATCAACAAGTGGGATCTCTTCTTATTAAAAGGCTTCTGCACAGCAAGAGAAACCACCAGCAGTGTGAAGAGACAACCCACAATGTGGGAAAAAATCTTCACCTGCTTTTCCTCAGACAAAGGTCTACTATCTTGAATCTAAAAAAGACTTTAAAAAAATCAGACCTCCAAAATTTAAAGACCCAATCCGAAAATGGACATCTGAAATGAACAGACATTTCTCAGACAAAGAAGTAGAAATGGCAAATAAACATATGAAAAAATGTTCAACATCACTGGTCATTTGAGAGATGTAAATGAAAACAACACTGAGATTCTACCTCACACCAGAAAGAATGGTTGCTATCATGAAATCAACCAATCACAAATGCTGTCAGGGCTGTGGGGAAAGAGGAACCCTGCTCCACTGCTGGTGGGAGTGTAGACTGGTGCAATCACTGTGAAAATCAGTGTGGAGATACCTCAAAGAACTAGGACTGGAAGTCCCATTTGACCCAGATATTCGCCTGCAAGGTACCTTCCCCAAAGAATTAAAAGACTCATATCACAGTGATATATGCGCACCCATATTCATAACAGCACAGTTTGCAATACCTGAAACTTGGAAACAGCCCAAATGCCCATCAACTGGAGACTGGATAAAGAAAATGTGGTTTTTTAATAAAATTGAGTACTACTCAGCCATTAAAAATGAGAAATTAGAGACATTTATAGCTAAATGGATACACATTGAGGCGATACCCTTTTTTATGTTGTTTGTTAAATTTTTATTGGTACATTTTAGGTATACAACACAATTACATTTCTCATTGGGAATTGGACCTTTACATGATGCAACTTGGTTCTTATTTTTTGCCCATTCCTAGCCCTCCCTTCCCCCGCTCCACCCTTCCCTATTTACAAAGACTTTATTTCCATTTTTTCCATTTCTCAGCATTTTTCCTTTCCCTTCTTTGCTTTCCCTTGCCCCTCCCACTACCCCTACCCTTTGACCTTTTCTTCCCATTTTGCATTACTGATTATTCATTCTAATCATTGATACATTTTAGGTATACAATATAATGACATTCATCATTAGAAATTTGCACCTTTACATGGTCTCTCTTGATTCTTCTTTTTCACCCTTGCCCAGCCCTCCCTTCAAACCCTCCAGTCCTCCCTATTTACAAAGATTTTGATCCTATTTTTCCACTTTCTCATATTAATCCCATTCCCTTCTTTCCTTTCCCCTACCCCTCCCACTTCCTTCCCCGTTGCCCCTTTTCTTCCTATTTCACATTTCCTATTACAAATCTTAGTCCTTATTTACACTTTCACCTTCTCACACCACAGAAACTATTCGGTATTTACACATGTGTGTCCTATTCATTTCACTTAAGAGTATCGCCTCAATGTGCATCCACTTAGCTATAAATGTCTCTAATTTCTCATTTTTAATGGCTGAGTAGTACTCAATTTTATTAAAAAACCACATTTTCTTTATCCAGTCTCCAGTTGATGGACATTTGGGTTGTTTCCAAGTTTTAGCTATCACAAACTGTGCTGCTATGAACATGGGCACTCATATATCACTGTGGTATGATTCTTTTCAATTCTTTGGGGAAGATCCCCAGCAGTGGAATAGCGGGGTCAAATGGGACTTCCACTCCTAGTTCTTTGAGGTATCTCCATACTAATTTCCACAGTGCTTGCACCAGTCTACACTCCCACCAGCAGTGGAGCAGGGTTCCTCTTTCCCCACAGCCCCACCAGCATTGGTTATTGGTTGATTTCATGATAGCAGCCATTATTTCTGGAGTGAGGTAGAATCTCAGTGTTGTTTTCATTTACATCTCTCAAATGACCAGTGATGTTGAACATTTTTTCATATGTTTATTTGCCATTTCTACTTCTTTGTCTGAGAAATGTCTGTTCATTTCAGATGCCCATTTTTGGACTGGGTCTTTAAATTTGGGAGGTCTGATGTTTTTAAGTTCTTTATAGATTCAAGATAGTAGACCTTTGTCTGAGGAAAAGCAGGTGAAGATTTTTTCCCACATTGTGGGTTGTCTCTTCACACTGCTGGTGGTTTCTCTTGCTGTGCAGAAGCCTTTTAATAAGAAGAGATCCCACTTGTTGATTGTTTGTGCTAGTTCACGGGCAACTGAGGTTTTGTTCATAAAATCTTTTCCTACACCCATGTCTTCAAGGGTTCTACCTAACCTCTGTTCCAACTGGTTCAGAATTTCTAATTTAATATTTAGATCTTAAATCCATTTAGACTTTAGTTTAGTGCATGGTGAGAGATATAGGTCTAGTTTTAATCTTTGGCAAGTTGAAACCCAATTTTTCCAGCACCATTTATTAAAGAGGCTATCTTTCCTCCAGTGAGGGTGTTTGGCTCCTTTATCGAAGATGAGATGGCTGAGTGTGTCTGGTGTTGTTTCTGCATATTGTAATCTGTTCCACTGGTCCTCAGGTCTGTTTCTTTGCCAGTACCATGCTGTTTTTAATCACAGTAGCCTTGTAGTATAATTGCAGGTTGGGGATTGTGATACCCCCTACCATGTCTCTGCTACCTAGAATTGCTTTTGCCATACTGGGTCTCTTCTTGTTCCAAATGACTTTTGGATTGTTTTCTCAAGGTCTGTGAGGTATGCTGCTGGGATCTCAATTGGAATTGCATTAAATCTATATAGCAGTTTGGGAAGTATGACCATTTTCACTATGTTGATCCTTCCTACCCAGGAGCAGGGAATATCTTCCCATTTTCTGATATCATCTTCAATCTCTGTTTTCAGAGAGCTATAGTTTTCAGGGAAGAGGTCTTTGATTTCTTTCATTAGGTTGATTCCTAGCTATTTCAGTTTTTTGGATGCCATTGTGAAAGGAATTGTTTGACCTATTTCTCTCTCAGTGAGTCTGTCATTGGTGTAGAGGAAAGCTATTGATTTTTGCGTGTTGACCTTGTAACCAGCTACTTGACTGAATTTGGTTATTAAGTTTAGAAGACTTTTGGTGGAGTTCGTGGGGTCTTCTATATACAGTATCATGTCATCTGCAAATAACGACAATTGACTTCTTCATTTCTTATCTTTATTCCTTTTATTTCTTTCTCTTGTCTAATTGCCGTGGCTAATGTTTCCAAAACTATATTGAACAAGAGTGGTGATAGTGGACATCCTTGTCTTGTTCCTGATTTGAGTGTGAAGGATTTCAGTTTCTGACCATTTAGTATGATATTGGCTATTGGTTTTTCATAGATGGCTTTTATCACATTGAGGTAGAGACCATCTATTCCAATTTTTTGTAGGGTTTTTATCATAAATGCATGTTGGATTTTGTCAAATGCTTTTTCGGTGTCTGTGGAGATAATCATATGGTTTTTGTCCTTGGCTCTATTGATATAGTGTATTACATTGATTGATTTGTGTATGTTGAACCATCCCTGCATCCCTAGGATGAATCCCACTTGATCAGGGTGTATGATCTTCTTGATGATCTTCTGTATTCTATTTGCCAGTATCTTATTAAGGATTTTTGCATCTGTGTTCTTTAGTGAGATTGGTCTATAGTTCTCCTTTTCGGCTGAGTCTTTCTCTGCTTTGGGGATCGAGGTGATGCTTTGCTTCCAGGAATGAATTTGGGAGTATTGCTTCCCTTTCAATTTCATTGAAGAGTTTAAACAGTAGTGGCAATAGTTGCTCTCTAAATGTCTTGTAGAATTCAGCAGTGAAGCCATCAGGGCCTGGGCTTTTCTTAGTTGATAAGTTTTTAATTACATTTTCAATTTCATTTGTTGATATTGGGTTGTTTAGAATTTTTAGGTCTTCTTCATTCAACTTTGGTAATTCATATGTACCTAGGAATCTGTCCATTTCTTTTGTGTTTTCCATCTTATTGGTGTACAGGTTCTGGAAGTAGGTATTGATGATCCTCTGGATTTCTGCTGGGTCCGTTGTAATTTCACCCTTTTCATTGCTAATTGCATGGATTTGGGCCTTTTCTTTCCTTTTTCTGATAAGGTTGGCTAAGGGTTTGTCAATTTTGTTGATTCTTTCGAAGAACCAACTCTTGGCTTCACTGATTTTTTTGTATCGCTCTCTTAGTCTCCACTGCATTGATTTTTCCTCTGATCTTTATAATTTCCTCTCTTGTATGAGCTCTGGGGTTGTCCTGCTCTTCTTCTTCTAGAAGTTTGAGGTTCAGCATCAGGTTGTTTAATTGGGCTTGCTCTGTTTTCCTAATATGCATATTCACTGCTATGAATTTCCCTTGTAAGACTGCTTTCACTGTGTCCCATAGATTCCAATATGTTGTACTGTCATTGTCATTTAATTGAAGGAACTGTCTGATTTCTTCAATTTCCTCTATGACCCTTTAGTTATTCAGAATTGTGTTGTTCAATTTCCACATGTTTATGAAAGTTTTTGAGCTTCTTTTGCTATAGATCTCCAATTTCATCGCACTATGATCTGGTAATATACAGGGGATAACTTCAATTCCTTTGCACTTACTTAAACATGTTCTATGTGTGAGTATGTGGTCTATTTTGGAGAATGGCCCATGTGCAGCTGAGAAGAATGTGTATTCTGATTTTGTGGGGTGGAAGACTCTGTAAACATCTGTTAAGTTTATTTGTTCAAGAGTTTGATTGAGTTCTAGTATTTCATTACTTACTTTTTGTCTAGTTGATCTGTCTATCTGTGACAGTGGGGTGTTGAGGTCCCCCACTACAATTGTATTAGTGCATATATGACTTTTCATGATCGTCAGTATTTGTTTTATACAGTTGGGCACACTAGTGTTTGGTGCATAGATACTTATGATTGTCATGTCTTCCTCTTGGATTGTTCTCTTTACAAGGAGGTAGTGTCCTTCTTTGTCTCTCTTAATCAGTGTTGGTTTGAAATCCACTTGATCTGCAAAGAGAATAGGTACTCCTGCTTTGTTTTGGGTTCCTGTTGCATGGAGTATTGTTTTCAACCGCTCCTGGTGGTAGGGATGGTGGCCCGAAAGCCGTTTCCTCTGGGCCGGGAATGGAGGGATGGACAGTGGCCCAAAAGCCCTTTCCTCTGGGCTGGGAGCAGTGGGAGGGATGGTGGCCAGGAAGCCCCTTCCTCTGGACCAGGAGCAGTGGCACGGCAGCTCAGAAGCCCCTACCTCTGGGATGGGAGCAGCGGGATGGATGGCGGCCCCAAAGCCCTTTCCTCTGGGCCAGGAATGGTGGGACAGACGGTGGCCCAAAAGCCCTTTCCTCTCGAGGCGATACTCTTAAGTGAAATAAACAGGACCCACATGTGTAAATACCAAATAGTTTCTCTAGTGTGAGAAACTGAAAGTATAAATAAGGACTAAAAGGTATAATACATAATGTGAAATAGGAAGAAAAGGGGCAAAGGGGAAGGGGAAATGGGAGGGTTAGGGTAAAGGAAAGAAGGGAACAGAATTAATAAGAGAAAATGAAAAAATTGAAACAAAGTCTTCGTAAATAGGAAGGGATGGAGGGGTTGAAAGGAGGGCAGGGGAAGGGGAAAAAATAAGAAGCAAGAGAGATTATGTAAAGGTGCAAATTTCCAATGATGAATGTCATTATATTGTATACCTAAAGTGTACCAATAAAATAAAATTTAAAAAAAAAATAACTGCACAACGCAATTGAGCTTAAGCCTAGAATTCTTCAACATGGTCATCAAGAACCCAAATGAGCTGGCATCTGGCAGTCTTTCCAGCATCAGTTTGTTCATTCTCACCTTGCTCTCTGCACACCAACTTTCTTTGAAGACTTCCAACACACCAGGTTCCTATCCACCACCACATTCCTGCCTCAATGTCTGGAACAGTCTTAACTCAGTTCGTTATCTACTTAATGTCTACGTATCTTTCATCTCTAACCTTAAATGCTAGCCTCCTACCACCAAGGTCTTTTCACAATACTATGTTCCATTCCTCCACAATTATCTTTGTTTCTATTTCTATACTTTCTCAATACTTTAATTTTTTTTTTTCTTTTTGGTACCAGGGATTGAATTCGGGACCTTGTGCTTGCAAGGCAGACAGCGGAACCACTGAGCTAAATCCCCAGCCCTCTCAATACTTTATTAACCTCAGTCTCTCCCACAGGACTCTAAGCTCTACAAACACATGTACCTTGTCTGTTATTACTCATCTTTGTGTCTTCAAATCCTAGCATAGGGTCTGAAATATTGGAGAGAGTTAGTAAATATTTTTTAATTAATGAATAAATACAGTAACAGGTCTCTTGTTTTGGGTAACAGTAACAAAATACATGTGACCTTCCTGATAGCTGAATTGTGATGCACCAAAGGGTTGTAACTCACCTGTGACAGAGATTCTTATTGAAGTTGAAAATCACTGCTATAAAAAATAGAAGTTCCTCATCAGGGAAGTAATCAGTAAATGCATCATTTATATAATGGTAATATTCATTGTAATTGCCAACTTTTATCAAATCTTATGATATGCCACCTTGATAAGTACTTTATATACAATGCTTCAATGAATTCTTGCGATAACCCTATAGAACGAGGTACAGTCATTGACACTTACTGAAGAAAGCAAAGGAGAAAGAAGTTAAAAGACTCAACTATATGCAAAGGCAGGACAACGATGTCTAATATATTTGCTTCTGCATAAAAGAAACATGAGAAGCAACAGACTCATCAAACCCATATTTGAAACGACCACCCGTAGGCATCATTAGGAAGGCTGGCATCATGGGCTGAGTGAACCTGGGTGCCTGGCCAGCCACTGTGAGCTGGAAACAGTCAGGGCAGACTCTCCTCTGTCCATGGTGCTGATGCCTCCCCAGTACTGAAAGCTGAAAGTAGGCACCTAAGGAACAAGAAGTGGAGAAAGGGATTTAGAGGAAGAGAGAAGAAAGGTGGGAAGGAAGGGTTGGAGGGATTAAAGAAAAAGAACCAACCTATATTATGTATATGTACCCACTCCCCAAGATGACTGTAAATTGCGTGTATGGCAAATACAGACTAATAAAAACATTTTGATGAGAAAGAGAAAAAAATATATAGTGAGGGAACTTGGGGGATGTAGCTCAGTGGTGGAGCACTTCCATAACCTGTGTTCCAGGCCTTGTGTTCAATCCCCGGTATGGAGAGAAAGGAGGGAGGGAGGGAGGGAAAGGAAAGAGAGATAGATTGTAAAGCATCACAAATGGTGTCCTGTAAGAACTCAGTAAATGTCAGCTGTTATCATTTAAATTTTTTACTGAACTATCACCTTCATGAGAAACTTATGTTTTACACTAATGACTCTCAGCTTTGATGTTAGTTTGGTATATTACAATCATCTGTTAAGTGTGTCCAATGTAATTCATTGATGTTAATAAAAAAGCAGGTTTCTTCATGCATTCACCTGTCTATTCCAACAACATTTACCAGCATGCTGGCCCCCTGCTAGCGTCTGAAGCCATGATGAAGAGCAAAAGCAGGCCGGTTTCCTGTGCTCACAGAACTCCCAGTCCAACAGAAGAGACAGAGGTTAACAAAATAATCACATAACAAAGGCACAATGGGAACAGGGAAGTACTGTGAAGGAAAGGGACATGGCTCTGTGACAGAACCTAAATGAATTTACATCACACTGGCATGAGGGGCCCCAGGCCAATAAGACAGGCAACTATGAGCACTGTGAAGAATCCCTCAGCAACCTATACGTTCACTGAGAACTGCGCTAAGGCATGAGCGTAGATGATAGGAACCAGCTAAGCAGAAATATTTGTTCACAGCAAGACAGCCAAGCAGCAAGTTCCCATTCAGCCCACTGGCTGTAACAAACGGCCCTCTACGACCTGTATTACTGGCAGCGGAAATGATGCCTGGACATTTCCATCCTGGTTTCCCTGTTCTCTCCTCAGAAATCATCGGGATCAGGTAAATTCATGTAAAATCCATTTGCCTACAGTTAATATATATAAGTGGACATTTGTCTAAAGCAGCTTTATCTAAAACCAAATTTGACTGAAGCCTATTTACCTTCCTATCACATGTGAACTGTTACGGATTCACCAACACAAACTTTATGCAAGTGGTACTATTAGTGGAAATTACCGTTAGGTAAGGCAGATATTAAGTAAATTGAGCTTGGAATAATTCATTTTGGTAAACTTGGAGCATCTAAGCCTAATCTCCAACAGTCCAGGAGGTAGATGAGGGGGCCATGGGGCTTCTTCCCACAGTCAGCAAAACTTTAGGAACCTGGTATGTCTAGACTCTTCCAACCTTCCAAAAGAATTAGTAGGCTTAAAATTAATCGATTTATATTGTGTTTTCAGAATTCCTGTTATGTCCCCAATCTCATCATGTCTGCTGAGGGCTGAGGGAACCCCCTGCCTGCCATCTCTAGGCTACCTTTGTCTAATCTCTGATCACCACAGACCACCCTGGGGTCTAGCAGGCAGAGGCACTCTGATTGTAGTATTTTTTTAACGTGTTCTGAGTTATCTTGTTAAAAACGCAGGCTCAGAGAAGGAATAACTTCCAATATTCTTAGCACAGTAAGGTAACCATGTTAAGAGAGCAATTAGTTGAATATTTCAAAATGGCTAGAAAAGGACTTTGAATGTTCTCAACACAAAGAAATATCAAATGCTTGAGTGATGAGTACTCCACCAATCACCCTGACCTGATATTACATGTGTTAAAACACTACACTATACCATGAACACGTACAATTACAATGTGTCAGTTAAAATGTTTCATAAATGCAGGCTCTGATTCAGCAGGTATGGGCGGAGGTCCCGTAGGGCCCAGGTAATGCCCTTGAGGCTGGTCTGCCAGCCACACTACCAGTAATAAGGTCTTCTGAGCATGGCTATTAAAATATTCAAGCTGGACTGGAGATAAGTGTCTGGGATATGAGAAGGTATTCTTCTCCTAGGACAGCAGGAGTTAAGAGAAGAAAAGCAGAAATGTAACATGGCCCTAAAGTTGAAGGGGGTGATAGCTGGGCAACAGCTTTCAAACCTTACAAAGTTTCAAAGGCCAAGCCTCCTAAAATAACGATGAAGTAATTGTTTCCCACACCAGGAATTTCAAACTCACATAAAATATATCTTTGCCTAAGTTGGACATACAGACTGAGCATTACTAATCAAAAAAATCTGAAATCCAAAAGGCTGCAAAACCCAAAAATTTTTTAGCATTGCTATGATGCTAAGTCAAAATTCAACACCACATGCAGTCAAAATGCATGCATATTAAGATACTTTTTAAAAAGATTTGTATAAGGTGTATATAAAGCATACATTTAAAAATCCTAAATCTAAAACTTCTGGCCCTAAGCATTTTGGACAAGGGTTACTCAATCTGTACACTCTTTAAGAAAACTAGTAGGTCTAGAATAACTATTTCATGCTAAGAATGTCCTTTAACAGAGGACAGAAGACCTTATAATAAAATATAGAAATGAATTCTGTTGATCCACCTAAGCCCTGCAGAAGTTAAATGGAATAAAGCGAAGAAAGAAGTCAAGAGAGGAAAAGCAATAGGAAGGAAATAAGACCAAGTGCTACTGAGGAAATGTTCCGCACATGATTCTCTTCTTCCACAAAGAAGACACAGAAACACATCTTCTTACTCCATTAATTCCAAAGCAATTTCCCATTTGAAGCCTAAAAAAGATTTTTAGAGATTACTGCTTCCCTTAAGTCAAAAAAGAAAAATAGAAACTTCTCAGTGAAGAAACCTGGCACCCAGCTTAACCAAGAGAAGGTCAGCACAGTCAATCATAAGATGCCAAATACAGACATCAGGAATCTGGAGACGTGGTACGTGGAGAGAAAGCAACATCATTTCTATATTCTTGCCAAAAATTAACAGGTTAATCATAAGAAAATATCACAAGCTCAAAATGAGAGACACTACAAGACAATTGGCCGTACTCTTCAAAGGTGTCATGAAAAAAAAGAGTATGAGGAACTATCATATTTTGAAGATTAAGGAGAAATAGTAGCTAAATATAATGTGGAATCTGTACAAAATTCTACTACAGGAAAAAAGAAAAAAATCTTGGTGGAAAATGATAAAATTAAAATAAAATATGTAGCTTGGTTAACAGTCCTGCTGTGATGTTAATTTGCTAGCTTTGATAATTTTATTACACTTACGTAAGCTGTTATTATTAGAGCAAGCTGGGTGAAGGATATTCAAGAATGCTCTGTACCATTTTTGCAACTTCTAAGTATAAAATTAGATCCAAGAAAAAGTTTAAAAAAAAATAAGTTACTGTTCCCTCCTCTTCAAGAAACAACACCAAAGAAGCTACAACAGTGGTTTACATCTTAATGGAAAAATCTATGGTATTTTTTTTTTTTACTTGGAAAACAATAAATTGGATCCTCCAGACAGTCTCTCTTGAATTTGATTTTTCTCAGTACGACCTTGGTCCATGGGTTTTCCTTCTCATCTCCAACAGGAATTGGATCATTCTCACAAAAATATCAAGGGAAGCCATCAATTCACCCTGGTTCCAGTTGTGAGATCCACCTTCCACCTGTCACATAGTTAAAGAAAAATGAAGCCTCAAGAAGAACAGTTAGAAAGTGAGATACTAATTTGGAAGAAACTGCCTAGAAGAGACTGGGAAGAAAAAATAATTTTTAAAAAGACACAAAGGCAGCAAGAGAACGAAATTAAAAGCTCTCCTATCCTACATGAGACTGATGAGTATTTTAGAGCAAGGAAGAGCCGAAGGCATGCAGGGGACAGAATTCAGTAGATCACTTATTAATGAGCAAGAGCAACCCCACACACAGTGTCCTCCAGCTTCCCAAGCAAGAACTGACAAGGTATGAGGCCTAGGTTACAGCATAGAAAAGTGCCAGAGACATGGCTTCTCACATCAGTCACTAAGATAACAACAAGCTAGGGGCTTTCATTATTAATTCTTTTTTGGGTTTCTGATGTCTACAAATTGAGTGTTGAGACCATATTCCCAAAATGACTGATTGTAATAAATATTTCAAGAATAGGACGTGCAAGATGAACAAGATATTCAGAAAGTTTTAAACCATGCCCAATGGAGTGAAGACTGAAAGCACATCATCTACGTAATAACAGTAGTGTTAATATTAATCATGATGGTTACCCATTATTGAATGTCTGCTATGTAGCAGACATTGTCCCAAATTCTCAGAATACGCTGGTTGGGCGAGTATTATACCAAGTTCACAGATGAAGAAACTGGAGTTTAAAGATATAAAGTGATCTGACCAATGCAACATAGCCAGTAAGGGAGAGATCCAAGAACAAGCCCACGTTTACAGGACACCAAAGATGTTCTTGCTGCTCCACAGCACTCTGCCCAGGATGTTGTAAAGAACACAGAGTTTCTCACACCAACAAAGGGAACCAAGACCATTGGTATTATGTGGTAGAGAGGAAAGAGTTATGAGCAAAGTCAACCTTGGAGTCTCAGATGGTTTAAGGCACAGATGAAAGTCACTGGGGCAGAGTTTCCTGCAACTTCACTACTTTCCCCAAGAGAAGATCGTGATTTCGAAAGTGAGAAAGGAGACACCAATGAAAGCAGCATGGAAAGTCACCAAATCCATTCACCTGTGCTTCTGGCATAGAGCTCCACTTGGTTCCCATCTTCTCCTGCTGCTGGGTGTGGCCATGTGCTCCAGTCCCAGTCACTGGGTGGGATGTGAGTCATCAACCGGTACAGCTTCCAAGTCTGGCCCTATCCCCCACAAGCTATATTTCTCCCTGTGGCGCTAGAGTGGGGACAACTCCCTAAGAGGCCTTAGGCACCACATGAGGAAGACAGAAGATTGTTCAGTGGACCGAGAATGGGTTGCTGAATCTCCACCAAAAGAAAAGCTACCCCAAACAGATGTTTAGCCAGAAATACTCACCGTGGTCTATTATGCAGCAACAAATAGAGATGGGAGTATCCCTAGCTAAAACTGTCCAAGAGAAAATAATTCCCTGAAATAAGCCCAGCAATCCCTCTAAGCTGCAGAAAATGCCCTTGCTTTCTGACACTTCATTTAAAAGAAAATAATGAGCACTGACAGTATAAAGTTATATACTTTATTTAACTCATCACAAGAATTAAAACACAATTATATTTTGACATTGGTAATTTAAGATTTTGAGATCACAGGACAATTTAAGGGAGTCCATAAAATCCAAATTATACAACGATGTTCACTTCTTGACAGGTACCATCCAAATCCCCATCCTATATACAAGGAGATGCAGGCAAACCAAGCCCTGTTTCCTTCTTTCTGTGTTTGCTGTTTGTCAGTAAATCCAGTATAAGTCTCTCAGAATCATTAAACTAGGCACCAGTAAGTGAAAAAGCCAGATCTGAAATTCAGATCCTCAGGATGAATAGCATGCTATCCTAAACGAAAAGCATTTAACAAGCCAGGAGTGACAGTGTGTGCCTGTAGTCCTAGGTACTGGGGAGACTAAGGCAGGAGGCTCACCTAAGCCCAGGGGTTTGGGGCCAGCAACATAACTATCCAGGGAAAAACAGCAAGACTTTTTAAAGACAATCCAGCTATTCCACTCACTTCTGAGCAATAAACCAAAGGAAATGAAATCAGCCTACCAAAGACATACCTGCATGCCCATGTTGATTGTGGCATTATTCATAAGCTAAGATACAGAATGAGCCTAGATTCCCATCAACACAAGAATGGATACAGAAAATGGATATATAGAGACCAGGGAGTATTATTCCATCATAAAGAATGAAATTGGGTCATTTGCAGAAAAATGGATGGAACTGGAGGACACTGTGTTAAGTGAGCTAAGCCAGACACAGACAGACTAGCACTGTAGGTTCTCCTTTATATTTGAAGTTTACCAAGTCCGCCTGAAAGTAGAATAGTGGGAGTGGGTAGGGTGTGTGGTGGTGGAATAGAAAAAGGCTGGTTGGATTTAATCAGTGCATGCTGTATATGCACGTAAATAAATATCACACGGAACCCCATTAATGTGTATAATTAACATGTGCTAGTAAAAAGTTCTCAGCACACAAAGGCCTGCCTTCAACAAATGCTCATTTCCACCTCCTCATCTCAGCTACATAAATCTGCCATCTCCACTGGCTCCTCTATAGCAAGGTCATTTTCACAAGCACAGGCAACTTAAGCTTTATCAGTCGAATATGCAGATGGGTACCAACCAAAGCTCCTCTTTGGAGGAGTTTTATGGTAAGAATATCAGGCCAAGTCAGATTCCACTGTCTGCCTTTCAATAATTTTCCTGGGGGGATATCAATATTCCAACCCGTTCCTCATCCAGAATTGTGCAGTGAAAATTCATTCTCCAGGGATTCACACTCACATGCAGAGAGGAGTCCAAGCCCTCTCAGCAAAGAGTGTTGGAAGTAGAGAGGGCAGGCTGGCCTCCAAAGTGCACTCGCTCCTCCTTTCGTTAGTCATGGATCCTGAGTGCAGCCCAGGGTCACCCAGAATGGAATAAAGACCCCCTGCCCCACTCTCCTTGTAGCTCACTGTCACCACGAGATCAAGTTCTGACAAAGAGGAGACAAGGGGAGGTTACGGTGCAAGGGCATGCTTTTCACTCCTGGCTCTCCTTCAGGCTGGCTCAGCACTGGTATGGAAGTGAGCCACCATGATCTAGGGAACAGAGGGCAGAACCCTAGAGATTGCAGGGCCACAATAAAAGAGTTGTACAAACTCTGGACAACGTGCATTCAAACTTCAGCATGAGACAGAATTACACTTTCACCTTGTTTAAACCACTGGTGTTGTAGTCTTTATCTCAGCAGCTAATCCTATATCATAATCAATACAGCTTCTTGGGGTTTCCTTGTGGGCAGGCGTGGGGAGATTTCTGGGGAATTCACATGAGCATGGGCCTGCCTTCCCACTCTGTTTCCTCTCCACTGTAGTTTCAAGCGAAAGCATTTGGCTTTTGGGGGTTGCCACATACTTGTTCACAGCATTAGAATCATCTGGACACTTGTTTAAGACTGACATTCATGGGTCAGATTCTCAAGGACTCACATTTGAGGGATTTTTTTTTAAACAATTCCCAAAAGTGTATTCTTAAAAATCTCCCCAACCAATTAAAATATTCAACTATGTCTTCTGTGGTCTGAAGCCCATGGGGGCCATGGGGGCCTGGGCACACAATGCCTCCCGGGGGTCCAGATGCTGCTGCTGCCCCTCCCGGACTCTTAAGTTTTCCTCTATTCAGCAAAACACGATCCTTCACAGTTTTTTACTGTCTGTGCCACTGGGCAAAGCTGCTCTCTTGGGCTTTGCAGGTCAGGCCCTCGGATGCAACCCACTGGTGAGGCTCCACACTGCAAACAGCACCTGCTTTAAGCTTTAAACCTCTTTGTTCTCCATCACCCACATGGAAATAGCTTTCATTCACTCACCATACATGGTCTTTCTACCTGGCTTCCATCCCGCTAGTTTGCCTAATAATCCTGCTTGTCTCTTCCGCTGACCCCCAGTCCAGCCCCCACCACCAAATCACCGTTGCTTCCCATCATCCCTAGCTTGTCTTGTTTGTCTCAGTTCTGAGTTGCGCCACCTTCTGGTCCAGTGTGACCCTGCCTAAAAGCAGAGGCCTGACCTGAGGAAGCACTTTAATATCGCTGCTGGAAGCCCCTGAGAAGAAAAGAGGAAAACAGGAAAGGGCAGGACTATCGCCACTAACTACCTAGTGTGAGCTAGACAGAGGCCTTCAGCGTGTGTCTTTGGGGACAATAAATAAACACTTACTGGTGTCGCATCCTCTTCTGCTAAGCAACAGTTCCCCACTAAACTACAAAGGAACAACAGAGTGTCCTCGATATTCAGATTAAGCAATACATGAATCTCTACAGAACCCAGGCTGAGCCTGTTGGTATGTAAGTTATTACTGCCCTTTTTAAAAATTTAATTACAATGTTTGAACATTATCTCATTCTAAAGATCTAGCTGCCGAGGCTCAATTAAAATTCCAAAGTGTCAGACTGAGGGGGAAAAAACAGCCCCAAGTGGAGATCGAACTTCATCCTGGGTTTTAAGTGTATGAAAGCAGTTGGACATTTCACAATCATAACAAGTCCTTTTGGAGATGGACATTATTACCCTACAATCAATTCAAGATGTTTACAATCCCTCTGCCAGCATGTGAAACCCATGTGTACTTCATAGAAGATCTGGATATGAGCTGATAATACTCAGTGCAGATGAATGAATACATCCACACCTTCAGCAATATCATCATAATCACTGAAGCTCAGGAGGCTCTTCACACTTCCTACTGCAGTGTGGAAACCTTAGAACAGTACACTCAGCGGTGTCTTCTCCCCAAATGCTGCTGGCTAGTAATGTGTATTTGAGAGGCAGCCGGAGGAGGGAGAAGGACAAGGGAAGGAAAGAAATAATGTGCCATGACTTTGCATTTGTTGTCTTGCCCAGAAAGACCTGCATCCACCCTCCCCTCCACCTGTCTCCCAACTCACATGCTCTCCAGCTGGCAGCTCTTGGTCATGCTTCAAGTCCCAGTTTAAATATTATCCTCTCCCTTGACTTTCTCTGAAAGAGTTAATGGCTTCCTTCTCTGTGTTTCAACGTGATTTTTCCTAGTTTGTTTTTGGGGGTACCTATAGGGTGCCAGACATTGTTCAAAGAGCTTGGGATATAGCAGTGAACACAGAAATGAAGTTTCTGCACTGAAACTGCAGACAGGGGCAAACAAGTAAATATATATTGTGTTAGAAGACCAGATAGTCTCTAAAACATAAAACAGCATAAGAAGGATAGGGCATGGCAGAGCAGACAAAAGGCTGTGTTAGCCTGGGCTAGCAGAAAAGGCTTTTCTAATGAGGTTCGAACACATAAAAGGAGATGGGAGTGAAGTAAAGGTTGTGTCCTGGAGAAGAAATGTTATCCTTGGACAAGGTAGACAAGTGCAAAAGCCTTGGGGCAAAAGAGGAGCTGTTTGTGAATGACCAGGAAGTCAGTGTGGTTGAGATGAGGGACAATGTCCAAGGGGCAGGAGATTAGGTCAGAGGGGTAGGCAGGGGCCAGATCACATGGAGATTCCTGGGCAAGATAGACGTTTGGATTTTGCGCTGAATTAGTGCGGAAGGAACTGAAGGTTGCTGAGCAAAGAAGCAATATGATACAGCTCATGCTGTTTATAAAATGGATCTTGTAAGCTGTAATTATTAATAAATGTCTCCTCCAGTTGCACAGCACCTGACTTAGAAATGGTGTTTAATAACTTTTCAGAGAAGGGGAGATAAGAACAGAAAAAACAGGAGTCCCTGATCCGGCCACAAGCAAACATGGCATATAGGACAGTTTATAGTTCACTAATCTTTCTCAGAAAAGGATCAGCCTCAGAAATTCTATATATACCAGCAGTTACCTTACATCAGACTTTGCTCAGAAAGAACTGTTCTTCAAATTCAAGAATAAGCAATTATTCTCATCTTCCAATAACAACAAAGCACAAGAGTCATCACCAAAAAATGGTTGCACAAAATTCTTGTAGCCAGAAATCCTGGGCCTTCAAAATAGGCCTCAGAACTGACATAGCATCCAAAGTCCATTGTTTCCGCAGTCTGGATTAAAAACCTCAACTCCCACCCTGACAATACCCACCAAAGATCTTCCTAAATACTTTGTCTGTAAAAAACTCAAGGGATCTGGTGAATTATTACCTTGTTGTCCCTTAGGCACCATACAACCATGGTAAGTAACTCTCAATGTCCCCCTGAGGCATGCTGAAAAATGAAAAATGGAATTATTTTGAGCCCCTGGAACTGCTAACATTTACCATATCTTAGATTCTTTGCAAAAAGAAGAAAAGTTCCCCACAACTTCTGCTGGCTTTTCTCAGATTTAAGGTATCTGGATTTTAACCAACCAACCCATTCATTTCTGGGATTCACACTAGCTCATAGAGGAAAATCTACCATCGATAAAACTTGAAAGTTGTGTTTTTCATTGATTAGACAGTTCCAGAGTGACCCTTCTCATCTGAAACTTTTAGACAAGTGTAAAAGTCTCATCTACCCATCCACAGGCAGAGACGGCCTCACTTGCTGCCTCTCAACCTTGACAAACAGAGATGGCCCAGGTGTTGTCCTCACCACACCACAAAGCCTTCGCAACACTTAAACGACCCTTGTGGGCAGATGTTTCACCAGTGACCCCGAAAGCTGCAGCATAAGCACAAACCACCAAGGAAACGCTTCAACTGGATTCAACCAGGCTTCCTGTGGCGCCTTTCATGTGGCCAGTTCTCTGACAAGGTCACCTATTTTGCTATGACCAGGGTTGCAAGACACTGCAAGGCTGCTTCTTTCAAAACCGAAAGCCCACTGTGGCCTTGAATCAATACTGTCCTTGGAATATTTCACCACGATTGTTAGCATGCTATTTCAACTAAAGGATACCAAAGGATACCCACCAAAGTACTGGGTGATTTAAAAATGAGCTGGAGAAAATCAGGGTTAAAGAACTCAATAAGAAAATGTGCCAAGGAGCCAGATGCCTGGGGTTCACTTACAACTCAATCAATTTAGTAACAAGATGATCCCTGCCATAGCAACCAACAATCTATACTTCCATTTCCTCCTCTCTGAAGTAGAAATAATAGTACCTGCCTCGTTATAAACATTAAATGTTACCGTGCATTTGCAGGACTCAGTACTGCCTCGGACTTTGTTACATAATTTTAAAGACCTTGAAAAATACTGTTAGTTATGATTCTCCAAGAAAAACAGAGGGGATGTAGCTCAGTAGTTCCCCCGCCTGCCTCGCAAGCACATGGACCCAAGTTCGATCCCCAGTACCAAAAAAAGAAAAGAAAGAAAGAAAAACAGAAATCACATCATGTTTCCCACATTTATTTAATTTTAAAACTCTCATTTCCCAAGGGTGTCTTATGTTCCTGTGGTCCTTGGGAACTGTTTAGGGAAATTCTCACCCAGGCAGTAAGTGCGGCCAAGTCAGGCTGGGATTTTATCAGTTTTGAAAGGTTCAACTCAGCAAAAAGAATTACCTTCACAGAAGAATACTACAGGCAATAGACGAAAATTGTTACATAAAGCTATCTCACTGGTCAAAATCCTTAGGTCCACTGTGAAGTTCTTTTTCAAATACTTCAGTCTTGGAATGGCTTTGTGGTTCTGCCATTTCCTACCTATGTAACTGGACAAATTACTCAACTTCTCTGAAGAGCAGTTTACTAATCTCAGGGGTGGAAAAATAATAATTATCATATTTTGGATATGGACAAAATTAATGCAAGTAAAGTAGTTGTCATATTCTAAGTCTCAATCAAATTTGTGTCCCTTTTCAGTGCGTCTCAAAAGAAGTGTGAATTCAACCTGCAAATGAGCACCATTTAAGGAAAGCCAGACCAAAAACTCCAATCTCTAGCCCAGAATTCATCTGTGAACAATGCTGCGATCGAAAAGCCCCAAATGAATTCACTTGCTCTTTTAAAATTGTACATCATCATGTTCTGAGTGTGAGAAAGAACTACAAACACCCCCAACTCTTGCTGGTTTGAGTCAAGATAAACTCAAAACACTGAATATAAAATGCTCAGAAAAGATGATTTATTTCATTTCCCCAGAACTGAGAGCTTAGTACCCAGAATTAAACCAGAGCAGAACTAAAGATGGCCAATGGGCCTGCAACCATCAGTTTCACATCCTCCCAAACACATCCTGTTCACCCACTATGTCCACACAGCCAATTCTGCCAAACCAACAATGGCTACAGTCTAGATTACCGAAGACTAGGATAGTTTATTGCCCTGTTTTCCAGTCACTGGCATTTCCCAACGATTCTGCAGTCTCCAGGCCTAAATCCCTACTTCCCATAGGAAGAACTGCCTCTGAAGTCAGCCTCAAACTTCTCATCAGACCCTATGTCCTCCAAACTCTGACTAGAAAAAATATAGCCACCATGGTCACAAGAAAAACAAAATAAATGCCCTTGGTGTGATTTGCGGGAGACAATCTAATGATGCTTCAGAAATAGATGCCGGTTGGAAGGTGTGATGTGTGGGATCCATTTTAACTAGTTCCATGTCTTTGCCCCTGTATCTCTTTCATCCTTTCTCAGTTTGAAGAGCACCCATTCCAAACCACAATTCCTGAACTGGTCTATTCCTTTAATTACAAAAAACACCCAGCATGGTAAACACATCTGTGCAGCCATCCAAGAGCCCTCTCTAAAAATAGCCATCCTAGCATGCGCTCCGCTGCTTTTAAATCAATTCACCTGCACACCAAGCCCTAGAGTCACACGCCCGGGTACAGGGCGGGGCTGGTATCTTACATAACTAAAGTGGCCTGGGAATCTCCCTGTTTTCTCAAAACAAGCAACCTTTTAAGTTTCTTTAGTTTTCCTATTTTAATAAAGACACTGGTACAAGAATTTCACTTTTCTCCCAAATACATCAATTTTTTAAAAAATTTAAGAGCAACTGACATATGGCCTCATAGTGAGAGGGAGCCAAACTGGAGAGCTGGGGACTGTGGCAATCTGAAGAACGCAGATTATTAGGTGTGAAAGGTAGGATTTTTAGGTCAAATATTCAATTTCTAAATTTTGGTAACTAATTCATGATTTAGGGCCGGGGATTTAGCTCATTGGTTTCACCGACTGCTGCGCAAGCACAAGGACCCGAGTTCAAGCCCTGGTACCAAAAAAAAAAAAAAAAAAAATCAATAACCCAACTTTTGAGACTCTGTAAAGGTGCAAATCTCCAATGATGAATGTCATTATATTGTATACCTAAAATGTACCAATGATTAGAATGAATAATCGATAATGTAAAATGGGAAGAAAAGGTCCAAAGGGGTAGGGGTAGTGGGAGGGGCAAGGGAAAGGAAAGAAGGGAAAGGAAAAATGATGAGAAATGGAAAAAATGGAAATAAAGTCTTTGTAAATAGGGAAGGGTGGAGGGGGTGAAGGGAGGGCTAGGAATGGGGAAAAAGTAAGAACTAAGATCCATTATGTAAAGGTACAAGTTCCCAATGAGAAATCCAAATGTGTTGTATACCTAAAATATCCCAATAAAAGAATTTAATAAAAAAAATTCATGATTTAAAAAAAATATGGTGGGAAAATACCAGGGAAGTCATTACAGTATGAACAAAACAAGGCATCTCTGGAAGCCAATAGTGGGCTGCAGTTTCACAGTCTCTACCCTGTAAACTAAAGCTGCTGTTCATTAATAAACCTAGCAAGGCTGCCTCTGAGTGGGAGGCTGCAGAAGTCTCAGCCTCCGCTCTTTGCAGTTCCTGTCCTGCAGCCTCACGCACCATACACTGTCCCTCCGCAGGACCACAGCCGCCATCTTGGGATGACATCTTCCATCTCTCAGGAAAGGCTGTTCCTGGTGAGGAGAATCTAGCTGGCACAGGTTCTTACTGAAAATACCTCAGACATAATCTTTGTCTGCACGTAGCCGGTGTTCAGTGAAAGATTTTTGACCTGAAATAAGATGGTCTTAGGTAAACATCACACTACGTCATTTATGAAGCATTCACTCTCACGCTGTGAAGTCACCTAGGCAGCTATTTCCGTTAGCATCTCCTTACTGAGAACCGCTCCTCTGTTCACCCTCAGTTTAGGAAACTGCACTAGCTCTCCAGCTGTCCTTTGAACACTGCATCCTCCACATGGCCTTGGTACCTCCTGCCGCCTCTCTGTGGAACACTCATCTTTCTGATGTTCTCACAGCTATCACTTTTAGATTCAGCTCAGATGTTCTATCCCCCATGTGACAGGAGGACAAACCATATCTGTTTTCTCTTCTCCACTGGTCTATCACTCACCTTCTAATTTAGTTTTTTCCCACAATACTGACCATTAGGATTCATTTTGTTCCTATGTATCATTTGACTTCCCCTACTGGAATGTACAAAGGAATGACTGAAAAACATGGTGAATATTTGTTTAAATTATTACAGTAAAAGACACACTGCCATAACTATTGATACTTCTCTTCACTTTGAACACATTTATCCCGTTATTCTTGCCCCTTTCTGAAGCAGTTCTGAAAGTTTGCTTTCATGAGTGTCTTTCGTTGCACTGTTGTGGCTGCCTCAGTGTTCTGAATCCACTGAAAATATTTACTTTTCATGTTCATTTTTATTTTGGGGAAGTCACACAACACCATATCCAGTGAATACAGTGGATGAGGATACATTGTAATGTTTTCTACAAGCCTGCCTTGCCATTTTACAGCACTCAAGAAGCAACATTCTTTTCAAGGTACCACAAAAGAGAACTTCCAAAACTGCTTCAGAAAACGGCAAGAAGAAAGCCAGGTGTGGTGGCTCACACCTGTAATCTGTGCACTCAAGAGACTGAAGTAGGAGGGTCATCACAACCACGAATTCAAGGCCAGCCTGGCTACACAGTGAGTTCAAGGCAGCCTGAATTACAGAATGAGACAGACACACACACACACACACACACACACACACACACACACACACAGAGAGAGAGAGAGGGAGCTAGAGAGAGAGAAAGGGAGAGGGAGAGAGAGACAACAAAAAAGCAACGGGGAGCCATTTGAAGGGAATTAATGGCAATATATCTTCACTGTAATCATTTTTTAATTTAATTATTCACCATATATTTTGATCATCCCTTGTAAGCTTGAGGACCTTTGCACATCCTCTTCTAAATTAAAACTCTTACTCTTAGTCTGCAGAATGTATCTGAAACAGATTAGCATCTGATGAAAAATGAGTGAATTCTAGTTTGACAGATAAGCAGACTGAGGTACAGGTAGGAGGCTGTCCAGGCTCCTGAGTCTTCAGTTCGTAACTCCTGGCTTCTGATTCCTGGCTCAGCATCTCTGCCATTGCACCATTGTCATCAATGTCCTGAAAGTCACGGCTACCTTCCTCTCAGAACTCAGCAGGTCAGGGATCGAGTATCTTTCCTCAGTAGGACATCAGACAGGACAAGGCCCATCTGTCCACATTTCTTTCCTCAGAACCAGCTGAGTGAATAAACACTACACAGAAATACAAGTGTTTCACAACCACTAATTCCAAAGGACATCAAAGAAGGTTTTTTAAAATTCTGCAGGAGGAGTCCATTGAACTTAAATGATTTTATGCATAAATATTAATGAAATTGTGACTTTTACACTAAAAAAAAAAGTAAAGGTTAATGGCTACATTTGCTGTTTTTCCATTTCTCAAGCATTAGGCAATCCAAAATCTAATATCCATATATACAAGCATGAGCAATTTGCCCAAAACATTATACTCTATTGCTATGATACTTCTTGTCTTCAATTAAGGTCAGAAGTCATCTGAACAGCTTCATTTCTTCCAACGAAGATTTAAATTTTATCTAATTAGTGTTTTCCTGAAAACCTCTTCATCTTCTTGACAGCAAATCTTTCTATCATTTCCATTTCTGTCTGAAAATGACTACTTCCCGATTCACCCCACCGCCTGACTACCCATCCTCTTTATCTTCAGATAAGCCCTCTTTAAATTTCCCCTTCGAGCTGTGTCTACCTTCTGCGAGGTACAAAGACAAAATGATGGAAACCTAGAATCTCGGTGTCTCATCATCACCCACCACTTGGAAGCATCTTTCAATGTGCACATTTTCAGCTTGCAACTGTTAATCTTTTTCAATAAGAAGGTCCCGTCAAAAGCCAAGCAATCCCATCTACGGGCCAAAAAATACACCTTTTATTATTACCCTTTTCTTCTTTTCTATAGTTTTGTTATTTATTCACCTAAAATTTTAAACAAAGTAAATGCAAGGAACCCTGTTGGGTGGTTTTATAACACGATGATATTTTAAAAATTCACCAAACCAACCTGCCTGGGCCCAGTCCCTCACAGTGGCCCAAGCAAGGACCTCAGTCATCACCCTTGCTTCCTGCCTCTCCACCTGCCAACATCCCACAGAGAAGTACACTTCGCCCACTCCTGAATTACTCTCTTCCCTCCATCTGCAGCACCACCATCTGACTTGGTCCAACACCCTACCCTCTGATCTATGGTCTGCATTCCAGATAACTGTAGCAACCTCCTGTCTTTCTGTCTCCCATTTTCCCCTCTCTGTGCCATTTTCCACCAGGCAGCCAGCGTGATCTTTCTAAAGTGAAATCTAATCATTCTGTGCCCAAACTTAAATCTCTTCCACAGCTCCCCACTGCCCTCGGCAAAAAAGCTAAACCTTTGTGCATTGCTTGGGAAGCCATTCACGATCTGGCATCCCACTTGCCTCTCCAGACTCACTTCTTATACCTTGACCGTCTTCCTTATTTATGCTCACCTCACTCTCCAGTAACACTGAATACTTCTAAGTTCTTTTAATGTACTGTGATCTCTTGTTTCTCACCTCTACTCTCATGCTTTATCCAGAACATCCTCCTATTCACGTTCCCCTCGATGATTTCTCCTTACCTTTCCATAAAACTTCGAAGCATGATGCCGAATAGACTTTGCAACTGCCTCTGAGTGAAGCAGGGAGCCCTGACACCTGTATTTCTTTTACAAGTGTACTAATCACACCAATACTTTCACAGACTGCCTCCACTCCTGATTTGTCATCACAGAGTATTTGGTAAGATTTCACTGACATCTCCTGATGATATTGATAAGGGAGCTTACAATCGACCAAGATCACCGCTCTAACTCTGAAGGCCCTCCAATCACAGGAACCCTATACTGCTTTAAAATATGGAGAGGTGTTTGTATCCAAACTTCAAGAGCAACATGGATAGAGCCTTTGTAAGGCAAGATTCAAACTTGCTCTCTTCCTTCTCAAATGGAAGTTAACAAGTGAAACTAGGCCTTATGTTGTACCTGACTGAGGAAAGAATTCAACTTGTAAATTTATACAGAAAGTTCACTTTGTGGAAGTATAACGTTAATTGCACAAGGAAAAAAGTTTTTCTTGAGCTGGTTTTATCAAACAATGTAACACACTTCTGGAATTTCCTCCTCCCCTATCCTTTGACCCTCCATTCTGACATTCTTCAATAAACAATCTGAAAGGGAGAAATGATTTAAATATTTTCTTAAGTCATTCATAATCAGGAAGGTAAATCTGCTGCTTGGAAATTACAGAATGCTTTCCATTTGGACAATCTGTTGTCTCGTATTATCTCTAACAATCTCTTGATGTGAAAACCTAGTAAGTATCTGAACTGGCACTTTGGAACCAGTAGCTACCTTTTTCCCTTCTGAAGAACTCAGGAAGAGTTAGGAAATATCTACAGAAACCAGGGAGGCAAGGGAAATGACATTTACTGAGTTCCTTGACTGATGATATGTATGAAGTGTTGTTCATCTGTGTGCTTTTTTGAATTCTTCCAATAAGTAATTCCATGACATGGGGACCAACACCTTCACTGACCTTGGAAGGATACCAAGGCTCAGATAAACTAGAGACAACTACAAATCTCACTCAGCTAGTAATTGATGGAACCAGGAACTGAATGCAGGTCTACCCGGCATCATAGAAGAAAGTCCTTTCTACCACGAAAACTCAGAAAACTGAAGACTCTTTAGAATTACCAAAAAAAAAAAAATATTTTTAAAAAGAGATTCCTTCTTAGGAAGCAAAAATGCCCTCTTCATCTCATGGTGAGGGGAAGCTTTTTCTTAGCTCTCTCACTTTCGGCTTCCTATCTAATTATGCTTAGATGTAATTTTATCTATAATTTAGGAATAAAATTGAAAAACAGAAGATTTACCATTATATCTTAGAGAGTTTCATATACTGGCAGAATGTTCAATTAGATTTAATCTACATTAATTAATCTTTCCATTTTAACAAAGCTGTATATTAACACACTTGAATCAGAAAAAATAAACATTAAATCTGAGTGCCATTAAGATAGTTCATCGAGACAGATTCATCTTTGTTGCTCTTCCAAGGTGCTCAATTGATACTGTAAAAGAAATCCATCACATTTGAAATATAGGCTGAATTAATAACAGAGTATCATTTTATTATGTTAAAGAGCCTATTTCAATTACTACCTCTAGATACATTTTCAATAGTCTTTATATTTAAGTTTTCCATTTCATTTTATCTGCCCAGTTAAGACATCCATGGGAACTCAATTGGCTCAGTTACCAAAGGGAATTCATA
The DNA here is from genome assembly GCF_053883595.1 of Heterocephalus glaber. Taxonomy (NCBI): domain Eukaryota; kingdom Metazoa; phylum Chordata; class Mammalia; order Rodentia; family Bathyergidae; genus Heterocephalus; species Heterocephalus glaber. The sequence continues at coordinate 10,213,755 of NW_028258293.1, forward strand.
GATATTATTTTGCCAAGAAGTTCACTCTTGGTTTAAGGAATCACATTCTTCCACATGATCCACCTGTGGCTGTTGGATCCTCACCAAGTGAGAGAGATGTTCCTCTTTGGCTAAATGGGAACACTCCCACTAAAGAAACTCTCCTGCCATTGGCCTTTCCTGGGAAAAGCCAGAAGCCGAACAGAAATTGGAAACGGTGATTTCCAAAAGAGTAAATGAAGGACCGGGGATTTAGCTCAGTGGCACCCTGCCTGCCTGGCAAGTGCAAGGTCCTGCGTTTGATTCCCTGTACAAAAGAAAAAAAAAAAAAAGAGTAAATGAAGTTTCTCTGGTCTACAGCTTTGGAAAAGGAGGTTGGATGATCACATCCTATGGTGCCCATAAAGGTGGTAGAGGGTGTTCAGATTCCAAATCTGCTCCTCCATTATGTCTCATCAGCAAAGGTGACTTCAGACAAAACTGAACATCATCAGAAGATCTGGGAGACAGTCCTCATTTTTCTTTCACCACCAAACTAGGGGAAAACAACTGTTATCTTCTCTGGACTCTCTGATACCTATCTCCTCTCAGCATCAAATTTCCATCTCAACAACTTCATTATCATTATCATGGCTTTTCAACTTAAGATTCTACTGTGTATCAAGCACTAGGCTACATGTTTTACAAGTACTTCCAAACCTCACGAAGAGTGCAAGGTATTGTTTATTTCAATTTCCAGATACCAAAACCTTTGTCACTTTCTCCATCCTGTGCAGCCTCCCATATATAGTACATTCAAGACAAAATATTGCCACTATCCCTGGGACAATACATTTCAATGGAAATTTGTGAAACTAGCCATGAAGATTCTAAACAGCTCTAACCAGAGCTCGAGAAAATGAGTCATTTATTCATTCAATATTTATTGAGTGCAAAATATCTGCCCAAGAGTGCCATTTAGATAAACTCCTCTGTGAAGCAGATTGTTAAAAATACTTCCTTTGTGTATCTGGGCACACACTAAATAAAAAGCATCCCAACCAATCAAGACAGACATTGCCCAGTTATTCCAATGTCCATGTTCTCTTATCCTTGGCATACTACTAGGTCCAATTTTCCAGTACGAGTCACTGACATGTGGTACAAGTAATCCTTGACTTTTCCAGGCCAGGCCCATAAACCTAGCCAAGGGTACTATAACAAAATTTTAAATACAGGAGAAGCCACTGTTAGCTTACCTCTCTCAAACCATAATGGTTTAAGCAGAAACTAAGAGACCAAAGTTACATAACACAACTGTAAGTTACTACATATAAAATTATCTCTGTATATATCTGTACACACACAAAAACTACACTGATTTGAAATGTTCCATTTCAAATTTAAAATATTGAGGCCATTCCACGCTCCTAAGGCAGAGAAGGTGAGCCAGTCCCAGTGCCCGGGAGGAGGCTCCCACGCTGCCATTCCATGCTCCTAGGGCAGAGGAGGTGAGCCGTGCGGGCACCAGAAGCAAGCCCCCTCCCCGCCATAGAAATGAGAAGACATGTAAATAAGCCTCAAAAACAGACTTCCAGATCACCTACAGCAACCCCAAAGGGAAACGAGATGGAACACTCTGATACTCAACAACCTGGACTCCCTGAACTGGCAACAAAAGAGGATCTGGGAAAAATGAAATCAGAAATGATTTCTCAGATAACAGCAAAGATTATGCTCATAGTGCAAGACATGATTAATAAATCTAGAGAGGACACAGATAAAAAAACAGAGGATCTGAGGAAGATGATGGAATCCCAACATAGGAAACAAATGGAATCCATAAAACAGATTCAAACAGATTTCCAGGAGATTAAAATCTCCATCAAAACTCTACACAGCAGAATGAACCAATGTGAGGACAGAATTTCAGATATAGAAGATAAGATTGCAATTAATGACCAGGAAAAGAAAAATTGCTTTAAAATTGTAAGGGAACACGAGAAATCAATCCAGCAGCTGCTAGACGATGCAAAGAAGAATAAAATAAGACTGACTGGAGTCAATAAAGAAAGAGGAGAGAGTGCAGATGACATTAAAAAACTGTTCACAGAAGTGATGGCAGAAAACTTCCCAAGGAGGGGAAAAGAACTTGACATACAGATAAGTGTGGCATATAGGACTCCAGCTAGCATTGATCAAAAAAAATCTACACATAGGTTTATAATAGTTAAGATTCCAGAAACCTAACAGAAGAACAAAATTCTACAAGCAGTGAGAGAAAAGAAACAAATCACATACAAAGGAAAGCCCATCAGAATCACAGCAGACTTCTCAATGCAAACCCTCAAGGCAAGAAGAGCTTGGAGGGATCTATTTCAAGCCCTGAAGGAAAACAGTCTCCAATGCAGGTTGATGTACCCTGCAAAACTATCTTTCAAAATTGATGGAGAAATAAGATACTTTCATGACAAAGAGCACCTTAGGAACTTCATGAATACCAAGCCAGCACTCCAAAAAATTTTAGACAGTATCCTAGGAAAAAACAATGAGGATCACAACCCCAGGAAGCCCAGCAGAATGAATCCATTGGGCATGACAAATTAAACACAAAGAGGGAGAATCCAACAAAAAGAAAAAGTCATGACAAGGCTTTTAAAACTTTTAACTTCATCTCCCTAATGAGGGTATAATTCAATCTTGTTATTGTACTGATTTGTATTTTTCTGATTCTAGAGTTGCACACCTTTCCTTGTGCTGTACTGGCTATTTATCATCTTCTTGTGTCTACTCCTTAATTGGATTGTCTATTAATGAGCTGTAATTGTTCTTTATATATTCTGGTCATAGGTTATATGCATTGTAAATATGGTCTGTTTAAGAACTACTTTTCATTTTAATGATGTCATTTAAAGTTCTAAATTTTGATGGAATCTCATTTATCAATTTTTTTCTTTTATGCATCATGTTTTTTGTATCCTAGGTAGCTCTTGCCTACCCTAAATTCATAAACATTTTCCCTTATAATTTCTTCTTAAAATTTTATGCTTTTAGGCTTTCCTATTTAGGTTCATAGATCCTTTCAAGTTATTTTTATCTATGGAAATAAAGGGTTGAGGTTAATTTTTTATACATGGATACCAGGTGTTCTAGTGCTGTTTGCTGAAAACACTATCTTTTCCTCAGCTCTTGAATTGAGTTTATAGTCTATAAAAAGTTAATATTAAATAATCTTTCAAAACTCAGCAGACTATATATGTGTGGTTCTATTTCTAGATTCTCTGTTTTATTCCAATGATCTATATGTCTTTCCTTACAACAACACTGCCTTGATTACTGTAGCTTTAGAAGAAGTCTTAAAATTAGGTACTAAATGTCTTCCAATACTGTTTTTTTTCCGCTTTTTTTTCACTTTTCTGGGTCCTTTGTACTCTGGCATAACTTTTAGATTTCAATATCCAATTCTTCATTTATAGCAAGTATATATAGACCTGAATTTTTATATATACCTTGTGTTTTCTAATCCTGCTAAATTCAAATACAAGTTCTCAGGGCTCCTAGAGATTTCTTAGTATTTTTTTTGTAGATGATCATTTTATCCACATATAAAGATTTTGCTTCTACCTTGCCAATCCTATCCTAATTGTGTCATTTTATTGACAGACTATGTCAGTTTAGGCCTAGGTTTCAAAGTTCAATGGACAGATGAAGAGTAGGCATATCTGCCCTTGTTCCCCACCTTAAGGAGAAAGCATTGTATCTTCTCCATTCATATAAGGCGTTCTCACTGGAAGTATGGAGTACATGTCTTTAATCTGTTGAGAAGATTCTGTTCTACTTCTAGGCTCCTGATAGCTTTTACCATGAACAGGTGTAGAATTTAGTCCAATACTTTTTCTCCAACTAGTGACAGGATCATATGGCTTTTTCCTTTCCTCTGTCAAAATGATGACTTTTGGGGGTGGATCTTTCAATGCTGAACCAACACTGCCATCCCTATAATAAAACCTCTTTCCACATACTGCCAGATCTAACTTCTAATAGTTTGTTTTGTTAAACAAATTTCTATCTATGTTCATACTTTTTTCTTCTATTATCTTTATCCAGTTTTAATATTAGCACAATGTTGATTTTCTAAAATGAGGGGGAAAGTTTTCCCTTTTTTTTCTCCTTTAAATGTTTTATATAATTTATCAGTTAAAATGTATATGAGCCTGTTGTTGTCATATAGGTAGGTTTTCAAGCTAGGAATATACTTTCTTTAATAGGTGCTATTCAAATTTTATATTTCCTCCAGAGTCAGTTTCATTAATTTGTCTTCCAAGGTACTTCTTAGAAGTTGTCAAATTTATTTCAAAAAAGATTTTTGTAATATGCTTTCTATATCCTTTTAAATTCTTTAAAATCTGTGATAATGTCTCTTAAGTCTTGATATTTTATTTTTAAAAATGTATAATTGATATTGTGTAATAGGAAGTAAAGGTCTACAGGAGCAGGGGAAGTGGGAGGGGTAGGAGAAAGGAAAGAAGGGAAAAGAAAAAGCATGAGAAAAGGAAAAAAATGGAAACAAAATCTTTGCAAATAAGCAAGGGTGGAGGAGGTGAAGGGAGGGCAGGGGAAGGGGAAAAAAAAATAAGAACCATGATACATCATGTAATGATACAAGATCCCAATGTTGTATGCAATTTTTTTTTGTGGTTTTTTGTTTTTGTTTTTGTTTTTTTGGTACTGGGGATCAAACCGGGTCCTTAAACTTGCATAGCAGGCAGCAAAACCACTGGACTAAATCCCCGGCCCTGTAAATGTATTTTATACCCAAAATGTATCAATAAACTTAATGGGGGGGGAAACAAATTAAAAATATTGAGCATGTGAAAGATCACTGGAAAAACTTAGCAAGCAAACTCAACATTCTAAAAATCATACAGCAATAACTTCAATTAACAATGAAAGCAGAAATTATCCATTAGGAATTTTGTACTTAACCAGTTGGGAACTTGTAAACATTCCTCTAATGAGGATCAAAGAGGAAATCAAACTGAAATTCAGAACCATAAACACTAGAAACTATGTAACAATATCAATGGGTTGTAATCAAAACAGTACTCACAATAAGATATAATGTCTTTAGTTATTTTAACAGTACTATAAATAGAAAATACTGAAAATGAATGAACTAAACATTAAGCAACTAGTAAAAGTACCCACTGGATGATCCAAACAAAAATAAAATGAAGAAATCAATGAATTTGAAATGAAAAACAGTAGACTTGATCAATAAAACTAAGAATTGTTTCACTAAAAAGACCAATAAATTACCCAATCTCATGATGAGCATAGTCAGGAAAAAAAGAATGATGCACATCCATTTCACATGAGAAGGCATAACCACAAATACAAACACTGCTTTAAGTAAAAGAGAATATAATATCCAATTATTTTCCAAATAATGCGAAACTCAATTAAATGTGATTTTGTTAAAAATGTAAACTGATTCAAAGACCTTAAAATTAAATAACACTTCACCACAAAAAAGAAAAATGAACATTTTTCTATAATAAAATATTCATCAGCTTCCCCTAAAACATACTATATCAACCTAAATAATTATTGGACTTTTCAGACCAAATATTTTCTATACATTTCTAATTTATATTTACATGTACTTCTTACCTCTAATTGTTTTCAGGCTAATGCTATCAGAAACAATTACAGAAGAGGTACTGTCTATATATTAAGCCAATCAGGAGCATAAAACATTTTCAAAATACAAGCCATATACAACTCACATCTAACATCATACTCAATGGGGAAAGTTTAAAACTTTTTCTCAAAGAGTCAATGAAGTTATAGAACACAAAATCACATACAAAAGTTAGTAGTGCTTCCATACACTAATAACAACCACCTAAAAAATTAAATCAAGAAAATAACTACTGATAAGTTACAAAAAACAAAATACTTAGGAATAAATTTAACTAAGAAAGTGAAATGTCTCTAAACTGAAAACTATAAAACACTGAAGAAATGAAGAAGAAGCAAATAAATAAGAAGCTATCTCATGTTCACGGATTGAGAGAATATGTTTAAAAGGTTTATACCTCCCAAAACAATCTATAGATTCAATACAATCTCTATTTAAAAATATCAATGACATTGTTCACTGAAACACAGCTGGTAATAGGGGCATGATTCTGATCAAAATATACATTACTGAAACTCAAATATAAGCAAAAACAAAAGAAGTGACACTATGGGGGAGAGGGGACAAGGGAGATGATGGGGTGGGAATAATTAAAGTATGTTATGCACATAAACAAATCTACCGAAAGAAAATCCATTAATCTATATAACCAATATGTACTAATAAATAAAACTGGGGGGGATCCTAAAATTAATATGGAACTACAAAAATAAACCTTGAACAGTCAAAGCAATATTGACCAAAAAGAGCAAAGCTAAAGACATTATGTTATCTGACTTCAAAATATACTATGACACTATTATAACCAAAACAGCATGGTACTGGCATAAAACAAAACAATATACAGACAACTGGAGCAGAATAAAGAAGCCAGAAATAAATCCACACCTTTATATCCAACTGGTTTCCAACAAAGGCACCAGGACCACAAAGGGAAAAAAAGTACAGTCTCTTCAATAAATGATGTTTGGAAAACTGGATATCCATATGCAGGAGAAAGAAATTAGACCATTATCTCACACTAAATACAAAAATCAAAGTGGCCTAATGACAAAACTTAGGAGAAAACTACGATTTTCTTATATATGACCCCAACAGCACAATCAAGAAAAGAAAAAATAAACAGTGGAATTACAGTAAGTTAAAAAGGTTCTGTAAAACAAGCAATCAAAAGAGTGAAGAGGGCCAGAGACTTAGCTCAGTGGCCCTCACAAGCCCAAGGTCCTGAGTTCGATTCCCAGTACCAGAAAAAAAAATGAAGAGACAACTTATACAATGGAAGGAAATATATGCAGATTATAGTTCTGATATTGAAAATATACAAGGAAATGAAACAAGTCAACAGCAAGAAAACATGTAACTCAATTTAAAAATAGGCAAATTCTACTTCTATTATCTCAAAAGAAGATATACAAATGGCAACAGGTAGATTTTTAAAAGTTCAATCTTACTAATCATCAAAGAAGTGCAAATTAAAGCCATGATGAGATAACATTTCACAACTGTTAGAATGGCTAGTATCAACACAGAAAAGATAGAGCCGGGGTTAGCTCAGTGGTTCTGCTGCCTGCCTCACAAATGCAAGGTCCCGAATTCAATCCCCAGTACCAAAAAAAAAGAAAAGATAAATGTTGGCAAGGATGTGGAAATAATGGGAAACCTCACACACTGTTGATGGGAATAAAATGTAGTACAGCCATTATAGAAAACAGTATGGAGGTTTCTCAAAAAATTTAAAAATAGCAATACCATTTGAGCCAGGAATCTCAAAAGAAAGGAAATCAGTATGTTGAAGAGATATCTGCACCTTCATGTTTATTGGAGCATTACTCACAGTAGCCACGATGTGGAACCCACCTAAGTGTCCACCAACGAATGAACAGATAAAAAAAAACCTCATGTATATACACAATGAAATAGTGCTCAGCCATAAAAAGACAGCAAAATCCTGTAATCTGCAACAGAGATGAGCCTGGAGGACATCATGTTAAGTGAAACAAACCAGGAACAGAAAAACTACCACCACAAGCCCTCGGCAGAATGCGGAGTTTTAAAAGCTGATTCCATAGAAGTAGAGGAAAGTATGGTGGCTACCAGGATTAATTTTAAAAAGCCTTGACTTATGTACATACAGAAAAATGCACAGCACTTCACCTATTAATGAAGTGAAATATTTAAGTATTTACTAAACGTAGTATAAACTATTTAAAACAATGCCTGGCATTTATAAGTTCCCCAAAATAATTTTAATGACTAGTGCCCTCTTATCATTATTGCTATTATGTTTTAACTACACAAAATTCCCAAATAAAATATCAATTAATGTACATTTATTCAAGACTTTTCAACAATACTTCAACAGTATTAATTTTATTAACATAGCTAATTATGTCGATAGGTAACTGAAAAAACAAAATTATCTTGAAAGGCACAGTGAAGAGATATTCAATAAAATTTAACACTTGTTTGTGATTTTTTGCCCTTTCAGTAATTCAGAAATAAAATTAAATTTCCTTTACATTATGGCTAGATAGATATATAGATTAGATATTATGTTAAATAGATAAAAATAACATAATAAAATCATAAAATAATATTGTCTGCTGTCTTCTTCCTGTTTTAATGAGGATCTTTAGCCTGCTTATTTATTATCCATTAGTGTTATGGTAATTCTAGGCAATATTATAAAACAACAAAAATAGCTAATATAAATAGTGGAATGTGAGAGAAAAGATTTTCAATATTTCCAAATTACAAAATTTTACAGCTAACAAATCAAACTGTATCCTAACAAAAACTGAATCCTTGGCACATGGTATGCAACCAGCAAAAAAATAGCTTTAGAAAAAATACCTCACATAGCTTAAAAATCAGACTAAAACTCGATCAAAACCAGAACAAAAACATCAAAAGAAAGAAAACTACAGACTAATATCTCTTTTATGAATATAGCTACAAGAATCTTGCATAATATACTGTCAAATCAAATCCAGCAGTATATAGAAAAAGATTATACAACATAACCAAGTGGTATTTATCCCAGGAAAACCAGCCTGACGTAACCTTCAAAAATCAATTCATGTAATGTACCACATCAATGGAACAAAGAATAAAAACTACATGATCATTTCAATAGATACAAAAACAGAACATGAAAAAGTTCAACATGCTTTCATAATAAAAATAATGAACAATAAGCAATAGAAAAGGCAACTCCTCAATCTGATAAAGAACATCCATGAAAAGAACAGAATTCTTTCAACCTGAGAAACAGCATCTATGAGAACTCATAGCTGGTATACTTCACTGTGAAACCTGAAAATTTTCCTCCTGAGAGCGAGAGTAAGGTAAGATTAACTGTTCTCACCAATTCTATTCAAAATGGTACTAAAGTTTCCTGCCAGGGCAACTGGGCAAGAAAATGAAATAAAATTGCATACAGATAGGAAAGAAAAGCATGAAACTGTCTCTATTTACAGAAAACATGGTCTTATATATAAAATCCCTAAGAAGCTCACTTTAAAAACTATCATTCATAAATTAATTTGGCAAGGATGCAAAATGCAAAATAAATATTCAAAAATCATTTACACTTCTAGACAGTAGCAATGAGTAATCAGAAGATTATTTTAAGAAAATAATTCCATTTATAAGAGCAGAAAAATAAATTACTTAATTTTTAAAGCCATGAAATACTAATGCTCTGAAAATTTTTTTCAAGTTGAAATAAAGACCTAAATAAACAGAAAGACTCCCCATATTACTGAATCCAGTACTGCTCCATTCTGATCTCCAAATTCAACACAATCTCTATCAAGATCCCAACTGCTGGGCCGCCGTACCACCCCCCTCAGTGCACACGAGGTGAGCCACTCCCAGCACCCAGGAGGAGGCTTCCAGGCTCGCGTACCACCCCGCTCAGTGCACAGGAGGTGAGCCAAGTGGGTGCCAGAAACATACCCCCACCAACCCCCATGAAAATGAGAAGACAAGTAAAAAAATCTCAAAACCAGACTTCCAGATCACCTAAAGCAACCCCAAAGGGAAACGAGATGGAACACTGATATGCAACCACCTGGACTCCCTGAATTGGCAACGAAAGAGGATCTGGAAAAAATAAAATCAAAAATAAATTCTGAGATAACAGCAGAGATTGTGCCTATAGTGCAAGACATGATTAATAAATCCAGAGAAGACACAGATAAAAAAACAGAGGATCTGAGGAACATGATGGAATCCCAACATAGGAAACAAATGGAATCCATAAAACAGAAACAAACATATTTCCAGGAGATTAAAAACTCTATTGAAAGCTTACGCAGCAGAATGAGCCAGTGTGAGGACAGAATTTCAGACACAGAAGATGAGATTGCAATTAGTGCCCTGAAAAAGAAAAACTGCTTTAAAATTGTAAGGGAACACAAGAAATCAATCCAGCAGCTGCTAGATGATGCAAAGAAGAGTAACAGAAGACTGATCGGAGTCAATGAAGAAACAGGAGAGAGTGCAGATGACATAAAAAAACTGTTCACAGAAGTGATGGCAGAAAACTTCCCAAGCAGGGGAAAAGAACTTGACATGCAGATAAGTGAGGCATATAGGTTTCCAGCTAGCATTGGTCAAAAAAAAATCTACACAAAGGCATGTAATAGTTAGGATTCCAGAAACCCAACAGAAGAACAAAATTCTCCAAGCAGTGAGAGAAAAGAAACAAATCACATACAAAGGAAAGCCCATCAGAATCACAGCAGACTTCTCAATGCAAACCCTCAAGAAGAACTCGGAGTGACGTATTTCAAGCCCTAAAGGAAAACAGCCTCCAACCCAGGTTGATGTACCCTGCAAAACTATCTTTCAAAATGGATGGAGAAATAAGATACTTTCATGACAAAGAGCACCTTAGGAACTTCACGAATAACAAACCAGCACTCCAAAAAATTTTACACAATATCCTAGGAAAACACAATGAGGATCACAACCCCAGGAAGCCCAGCAGAATTAATCCATTCAGCTTGACAAGAAATTAAATGCAAAGGGGGAGAATTAAACAAAAAGAAAAAGTCATGACAATGATAAGCCAATACATATCTGTACTGGCTATTTATCATCTTCTTGTGTTTACTTTTTAATTGGGTTGTCTATTATGAGCTGTAAGAGTTCTTTATATATTCTGGTCTTAGGTTATATGTATTATAAATATGGTCTGTTTAAGAACTACTTTTCATTTTCTTAACGATGTCATTTAAAGTTCTAAATTTTCATGGACTCTCATTTATCAATTTCTTTCTTTTATACGTCACGTTTTGTGTATCCTAGGAAATTCTTTCCTACCCTAAATTGATGAACATTTTCCCTTACAATTTCTGCTTAAAGTTTTATACTTTTAGGGTTTCATATTTAGCTTCATAGATCCTTTCAAGTTATTTTTATGTATGGAAATAAAGAGTTGAGGCTAATTTTTTATATACAGATACCAGGTGTTCTAATGCCATTTGCTGAAAATACTATCTTTTCCTTGGCTCTTGAATTGAGTTTATATTCTATAAAATGTTAATGTTAAATAATCTTTCAAAATTCAGTGGACCATATATGTGTGGTTCTATTTCTAGATTCTCTGTTTTATTCCAATGATCTATATGTCTTTCCTTACACCAACACTGCCTTGATTACTGTAGCATTAGAGGAAGTCTTAAAATTAGGTACTAAACGTCTTCCAACACTGGGTTTTTTTTTCTCTTATTTCTTTTTCCTTTTCTAGGTCCTTTGTACTCCACATAACTTTTAAATTTCTGTATCCAATTCTTCTTTCATAGCAAGTATACATAAACCTAAATTTTTATATATACCTTGTGTTTTCTAATCCTGCTAAATTCAAATACAGGTTCTAGGGGCTCCTAGAGATTTCTTAGTATTTTCTTTGTAGATGATGATTTCATTTACATATAAAGATTTTACTTCTACCTTGCCAATCATATGCTAATTGTATCTTTTTATTGCCAGACTATTTTGGTTTGGGCCTAGGTTTCAAAGTTTAATGGACAGATGAAGAGTAGGCATATCTGCCCTTGTTCCCCACCTTCGGGAGAAACCATTGTATCTTCTCCATTCATATAAGGCATTTTTGCTGGAAGTATGGAGTACATGGCTTATCTGTTGAGAAGGTTCTGTTCTACTTCTGGTCTCCTGATAGCTTTTACCATGAACAGCTGTAGAATTTAGTCCAATACTTTTTCTGCAACTACTGACACAATCACATGGTTTTTTCCTTTCCTCTGTTAAAATAACTTTTGGGAGTGGATCTTCCAATGGTGAACCAACACTGCCATCCCTATAATAAAACCACTTTCTACATACTGCCAGATCTGACTTCTAATAGTTTGTTTTGTTAAACAAACTTCTATCTGTGTTCATACTTTTTTCTTCTATTATCTTTATCCAGTTTTAATATTAGCACAATGTTGATTTCCTAAAATGAGGGGAGAAGTCTTCCTCCTTTCTTCTGGTTTAAATATTTGATATTATTTATTAGTTAAAATGTATCTGAGCCTGTTGTTGTCATACAGGTAGGTTTACAAGCTAGGAATATACTTTCTTTAATAGGTGCTATTCAAATTTTATATTTCCTCCAGAGTCAGTTTCATTAATTTGTCTTCCAAGGTACTTCTTAGAAGTTGTCAAATTTATTTCAAAAAAGATTTTTGTAATATGCTTTCTATATCCTTTTAAATTCTGTAAAATCTGTGGTAATGTCCTCTACATTTTGATATTGTAATTTTTAAAAATGTATAATTGATATTGTGTAATAGGAAGAAAAGGTCTAAAGGAGCAGGGGAAGTGAGAGGGGTAGGGGAAAGGAAATAAGGGAAAAGAAAAAATATGAGAAAAGAAAAAAAATGGAGACAAAGTCTTTGCAAATAGGGAAGGGTGGAGGGGATGAAGGGAGGGCAGGGGAAGGGGAAAAAAATAAGAACCAAGATACTCATGTAAAGGTACAAGATCTCAATGATAAATGTAACTGTATTTTATACCTAAAATGTACCAATAAACTTAATGGAAAAAAAAAAGATCTCAACTGACTTCTTTGTAGAAATTGACAAACTAGTCCTAACTTTCACACAAAAATTCATGCTGACTGCAATAATCACAATAATCTTGAAAAGAAAGTCCAGGATGGCGGACTCACTTCCTTATTTCAAAACTTACTGCAAAGGTACAATAATCAAAACAGTATTGCCATTGATAGACATAGCATTTAACAAAGTGGAACTGAGAGTCAGAAATAAGCCCTCACATTTATAGCTGATTAATCTACAACAGGGGTGCTAAGGAAATTCACTGGGCAAGGAGGACAATCTTCAACTAATGGTGCTGGGACAACTGGATGTCCATATGCAAAAGCATGATGCTGGAACCCTATCTCCCACCATCTACAAAAATTAAAATGTCAGGAGATAAACTTTCAGAAAAAAATCATAAAATTTTCAGACTAAATCTTCAGAACTTTGGATTAGGAAATGGTTTCCTGGATAAGACACCAAGCACACAAACAACAAACTGGATGTCATCAAATATTTTAAATTTCATGCCTCAAAGACATCAGCAATAACATGAAAATATAATCTAGAGAATGAGGAAAAGCTATGTCATATATCTGATTAGGGACTTGTATCTATAAGATAAAGAACTACTATAAATCAAGTATAAAAAGGCAAATAACCCAATTAAAACAGACAGACATTTCTCAAAAAAAGATATACAAATGGCCAATATGAACATGAAAAGATACTTAACATCATTTGGCATCAGATAAGTGCAATTCAAAAACACAATGAGATATACTTTACACTCATTAGGGCAGCTGCAATCAAAAAGAAAAATAACTGGTGTTGACAAGGATGGAGAAAAATTGGACCCCTTTAGTCTGTGCTAGTGGGAATGTAAAATGGTACAGTCAGTTTGGAAAATAGTCCTGCAGTTCTGATCCTGCAATTCCTCTCCTATATGTATAGCCAAGAGAATAAAAAACATGTCCATACAAAATCTTATGCATGAATATTCCTGAAATCAGTATACATATCCAAAAAGTGAAAACAATTCAAATGTCCACTAACTAATAAATGAATAAAAACATGCTATATCCAAACAATGTAACATCATTCTACAATAACAAGAAATGAACCACTGACACAAGCTAGACTCTGAATGAGTCTTGAAAATATTCTGAGAGTAGCAAATAACAAAGGATCATACAGAGAGTATGGTTTCATTTATACAAAATGATCAGAATAGGCAAATTAATTGAGACAAGAAGATTAATGATTACCTACAGCAAGGGAGCTTATGGGGAGATTTTGAATGACAGCTAGGGAGTACTGAGATTTTTTTCTTGAGGTAAAGAAATTTCTAAAATTAATTGTGGAGATGAATGTACAACTTTGTGAATATACTAAAAATGACAAATGATAAAAATAAAAAATTGAATCTGATCATACCTATCATATCCCAGATATGGCAAACACACATTTAATTTGTTCTGATCATAAGCAATACAATCAGGATCACACATGAGAGAATCACACAAAGAATCCTATGTTTGACTTTCTGTCAACAATCTGCCCACTAGATACCTACATTGCCTGCCACTGAATAAAAAAGAACTCCAAATCAAGGCCATATTATTATGCACCTGCCGGATGTGCCAATGTGCCCATATGTCCATGCCAAAATGTGTGCAGAACTATTTGCTTCTCTAGACACTTATTCTAATAATAAAAGGCACTTAAAATGATGAGTCTCACATGCTACAGATTAGAACCCTAATAATAGCTTCTTAAATACATATTATAACAAATCCTCTCTGTTTTCTTGTATTCCTTGTCTTCTCAACTATACATTAACCTTCTTCAGGGTGGAAATCAGAACTTCTGTGATACCCACAGCTACCAGATTACAAACCCCATCATTTGTGCTTTGCTTTGATTAAACAAGTATGGAGGGGAGCACCATGAAATCCAAAGGGAGATCTACTTTCTATCTTTTCACATTTATTTTGTTTGAGTCGGTATCTGGGGTTTTTCTGTTACAATTAAAAAATGTTCAGATGATTCTCCATTCAATAATCCTCAGATTCTGTTAGAAAGCTCCTAAGGATACTGTAAGGCCTATCCTCAAGTAAGACTTTTCAATTCCAAAACAGAAACCCAGCAAATAGAGTCTAAAGACATAAATGAGAAAAAATGTACATTTATTAAAGGATGGCAACTCAACGTGCACTTTTTCATCCTTACAGCAACCATCCAAAATGGATTATTACCTACATCTTACACAGACAAGGAAACTGAAGTTCCAAGATATTAAATAGCTGTTGTCACAAAATTAGAACTGCAACTCTAGTCTCTGCCGACCTAACTCTGAAGCCAGGGCTTTTTCTACTAAAAGTAGCCATTCCTCATGCTGCTCCCTGCTTCGGGAAGTGCTCTGCCCCGCCTTACTGAGAAGTAACTGAAGATGCGCCTTCTAGACGCGGCATTTGTATGGCTCTCCTACCAAGGAGCCCAGCACCATACACCAGGGAAGCAAGATACAGCCTTTCCCTGACTGCGAAGCAGCACTTGGCTTGCTGCTAAACCCCAACATGCAGCACACCTTTAAACTAACTCTTATCTGTCACAGACATGTGCATCACCTTGTGTTTTCTGGGCTGACCCCACAACAGCCAGCTCATCATGCTGACAAAATCCAGCCAGAAGGATCAGGGTGAATCACAGCCCTTGAGGCTGAAAGCAAATGAAACCACGGGAAAGATGCAGAACTATTGATTCACACATCTGATGAAAATGTGCAAGGAAAACCTTTTCAGCAGGAGCCAACTTAGTCTGTCCACTCCCCTGCCCACTAAAAAATCACTTTCCTCACACTTCTTCATCTCTGAGTTCTCCACACTGTCCTTCCAACTTGAAACATCTTCCTCCTGCCCTGACCTGCTGGAAGTCCACGTGCCCTTCAGGAGTCCTCTCTCTACCTGGCCTTTTATCCACTGACCTAATGAGCAGCATTCAGCAAGCTTAATACATTTACATAAATTTGAAATTAGCTACACACTGCCTTGTTGTAACACACCCTATTATTTCTTTATTATTAACTTTAATTCGTTAGCTTTTTATATGGTTGAGCCTGGCTTTTCACATTGCCAAAATCTACCATAAACGCTTGGAAGATTTTCTTTTTAATTTCCCCACAAAAACCTGCCTATGCACCCAGAACAGAGATGGCTCTTCAGATATATTTTCTATAGCCCAGTACAGAGGAGGTCGCTAGTAAAATTCTAAATTGTTCAGGTTAAATCATAATCATTACTTTAACAGGGTGATCGTTCTCAAATGTAAGACTCGTTTTCTCTGGGGACTGTAGTCCCAGTTTTTTTAAATAGCATTGATGCTTTGCAATGACCTGGCTTCCACCTACCGTTGCAATACCATCCCTCACTGCCCACCCCAAATTCTCATCCGCTTTCCCACACATCTTTTTATGTTCCAAGCACTTACCGCCAACATGATCTTTTTTAACCATGCTCCTTTATGAAGCCTTTGTGGATACTACAATCCTTAGTAGGATAGACCCTCTTACCTTTACTTACCTTTATCTTTAGCTTACCTTAACTTTACCTTCCCTCCCTGAACACAAACTACCAACATCATATCTACAATGCTTTATGCTATTTATTTGTCTATATTAACCTTAATAGCTTATGCAATCCTTGTAATAAAAAATTGTGAGTTATTCACCTCAATATTCCCAGTATCAAGTACACTTTCCACATCACCACACAATAAATCCTTGCCAGTTATTAAATATAACTGATTAACTTGCTTGATGCCTTAAATATGGCATCATGAGATAGGATATGGTTTTATGTGAACAAAGTCAACCAAGAAAGACACTCAGCAGTGGTACTTGGAGCACAAACAAAAGAGCAACTTTACCTGAAGTCAACTCTAGTTTTTATTTTTAAACTTTATTTTTATTTTTTTATTACTACATGTTTGCAGTACATAATGTTTACACTGTTTTGTAAACATGTAGATGTTTTGGTACATGTAGATATCTTCATTCCTTTATTCATCCTCTTCCCTTCCCCTCCCTCATACCTCCCTCTATGTCTTGATCCCCTTTCCATTTGAGAAACATCTCCCTACTTCCTATTATCTATATTTTATTTTGATCCTTATTTATAATTTGGATTTCTCATATAAGAGAAACCATGCGATATTTAAGCTTGTGTGTCTGATATATTTCACTTAACATTATAGTCTCAGTGTGCACCCATTTTCTTTCATCTGACTCAAGTTTATCTTTCTTTACAGCAGAGTAGTACTCCACTGTGTGTAAACACATTTTCTTTATCCAATCATCTCTTGAAGGCAAAGTAAATCCAGTAATGTGGTAAATAGGAACAAAGCCTCGTCTAGCCCAACATTTCCACGGAGCTCCTGCCTCTGAACTCCAAAGCATCTTACATAGTCCATTAACTCTAAGTAGATTTTCAAGAGCAGAAAGAGCTGTCCTACCTGTGCTCCAGTTCTCGAATGGACAGTATCACTCCAGAAGTCGATGGCTTCTGCTGCACAGTGGCCAAAAAGGTGAATTCACTCTTATTCCGGAACAACTGGATTAACTTCTCACTCACATGAGGAGCTCCATGGATCTCTCTTTCTGTGTCTAGGGGATGAGAAGAAACAGGAAGAGGAAGACAGAAATGAGAAGGGAAAGGAAGGGAGGGGAGGGAAGAAAGGAAGGGAAATGGGGGAGAAGAAATCCAGAAGAAGAGCGAGAGGAAACATGAGAAAGAAGACAGAAAAGATCACAGTTTAAAATGCCATGTTCAAGGATCCAGGCCACATTTTCCATTTCCCCTCCTGTCGATAGTTTCCATATCCAGGCACCATTCACCACACCATACAGCCGCAATCATTCGATGCAAAACCCGGAAATGCTATCTCTGTTCCCGTGTCCACCTGTCATTTTGATACGTTTACGATCAGCCAGACTATGATTTTCTGACATGAATTTTGATGGGACACTGAGCAAGGCAGCCTGGTGCAAACAGAATAAGTTGCTGTAAGATGAAAAGTGCTCAGATAAACGGGGTCCTACAGTCAGATAATCTCGGACCTAGTGGAACCCAAATGCCACTGAGAACCACCCATGCTCACTTTTCTCCTGGGCTTGGTTTCCTTTTCCCCACAATGCACCTAGGAAGCCTCTCCTTGCCTTGCACCTAGCTGAGATTTACTAGCACTAACAATGCCAGACAACTCTGTCTTTGCTTAAAGAATAAATACAAGACATGCTCCTGATCAGAAGCGTGCCTGGCATTTCTCTGTAAACATGCAATGGATTACTCTCCTCATCAAATATTTATTAAGGCGGAGACCAATTCAGCACACCTGGAGGTGTGCAAGTCCAGCTAATCCTGCTCCTGGACAGGAATTGCTTTTTCCAGTGCCGCCATAATGAGAGACATCTATCATTTCCCTCTGTGCCTCATCCTTGCCACCATAAACTGGGTGTTATCTCACTGTTTCACACCACATCTCCTCGCATCAGAAAGGGGCACTGAGGGAGCAAAGTTAAAGAAGACTATTCAGAGGATGACAAGTGAATGTCAAAGGGGTATCCGGTAGTCTCCTCTCTCATCCTGACCACCCCTCTGGACCATCTGATGACTCCTTGGTTATTGCTCTGCCCCTGCATGAGCAACCGTTGAAAAAACCACAAAACCTCAAAGGTTCTGTTGCCCAAGCAACATCTCACACTTGTGTAACAATCTCAGTGGCTTCTAAAAAAGAAATCCTTGAATTCTTGACCTTGAGGCTTTGTCTTCTCACCTGCAAACAATGGGGATGGACTGGGTCTCTCTCCGAGCCCTCCCAGCCTACCCTGTAATTTAAGAATTGCCATTTCATCTAAGTAACATAAAAGAGAACACCAGTCTCTTTCCAGCTGTAAAAGGCTAGGCTGCAAATGGGAAAAAACAAGCGGTCTCCCACCACAGAAGCAGCCAGTTCCTGAAGAGCACCCCACCCACAGTTTTTTTGGTGGTACTGGGGATTGAACCCAGGACCTTCACACTGAGCTATACCACCAGCCCTATTTTTTTATGTTTCATTTTGAGACAGGGTCTTTCTAAGTTGTCTAGGCTGAGTTTGAACCGGCAACCCTCTTACCTCAGCCTCCAAGAGTGCTGAGATTGCACACCTAGCTATGACTCGATTTTTTTGTCTGAAAAAACGCCTTCCCTAACTTAACTTCCCTGTTAAATGGCAGACTGTGTTGGCTTTGATCAAGGGCTAAGAGAGAGCCACTTAAAGAATGTTTCTATGTCTTCTATGAAATCCCCGCTGAAGACTTCCCAGGATGATATGCAAAACTCATTAAATATACAAACCAATCATTTGGCAAAGTAGAAAATATTTGCAAATTTTTCTTAACATTATCTTTATTATCACTACTGCTGGGTAGAATCGTAATAAAATCCACGTACAACTTAGTGCCAGCAAAAACATTTGACTCTTGAGATTAACTTATCTGTTTACCTCTTTGCTCATCAATTAGGAATCTACTGGTTGGCAGTGAGTGCCTGGAGAGCTCATTACAGGATTCTGCCACTTGGACCCAGTGAACAGAGGGCAGGATCGATCAGCTATGCTGGCTGGAGGAAGAGTATAAATATCATAACCAGTATGGGTGTCCTCACCCCGACAGTCCCTAGGTACTGACTTTCTAGCCCCGTGACCAACGACCTCCATATTTAGATGTGCAACCCTAAACTCTTCCTCCAGCAGCACAGTGATATATACAATTTCCTGCTTACTGTATATCTCCATGTGAATGTCTAACAAACATTTCAAATTGTATTTGCCCACAGTAGAGCTCTTGTTCTCTCCCACAACCTTCTATCTTCTCTTAAGAGTTCCCAGTCTTTGTAAATGGTAACACCAAGTTCCCCAAGCCAATAAAACTAGAAAATTCACTTGATTCTTCCCAGTTCTTCACCCTCCAAATCCAATCCAAGAGCAAATCACAAGGGATCCCATGCCTGAAGTCCACGGTAGCTTTCCAACTTCACTCCAACAGCTCTTACCCAAGCCAATGGGGGTGCTCCCTGGAAACTTCAAATAGTTTCCAAACTCATGTCCCTGCTTCTGATAACCGCTTTGTTTTCCTTGCTTTCCACACAATAGCCAAACTGCTCTTTTTAAAACGCATTTCCAAACCATTTTAGCTCCTCCCTAAAATTCCCCAATGGCTTCTCACTACTCATAGGATGAGACCCAGACCCATTTGAATTGCACACTCGGGACTTATACCTGTGTCTCTCCCTCCATCTCTACTCTTCTCCTTGGGTTCTAGAGGAGCTACCAAGTGCACTCCTGCCCCAGACCTTTGCACTCTTCCCCTTGTCCAAGTAGTCTTCTGCCACCTTTTCACATACCTGCTTCCTCCTCCTTCAGCACACACTCCAAATACAACCTCCCAGCCACTCTCTCTAAAGCAGGACCTCTATCAATGTTTCTCTACCACACCACTCTGGTGGTTTTCTCTGTAGAATTTATCACAATCTATGAGTTGTTATTGGTTTATTATTCTCTTACTTGGCTTAGCACAATCTTGTTTCATACTTCTTACTTCATGTCATTTCTTGGCTTTTCCCACCAACGCTAAGCTCCAAGAGGACAGGTACACTTACGTATTCATTGTTTTATTGACTGTTCCTAGTGCCTGGCACAAAACAGGCAACTCATAAAGACTGATTCATCCATTAATTAACGTATTCCCCATTCTTTTTCTCATTTACATGACTGCTTTGAATAAGTACATATACTGTGGTCAGAAAATAGTACGGTACCTTTTGGAAAACCAAGAGATAAATGGCTGAATGCCAGCGGCTATCTCAAGAAAAGGACATTTGGACATTTTGTACGGAACACTCCCCTCCCACAGCTCCCTCACACTCCTGCCACTCTGTCTCCTTGAGAGTTGAACATCCCTTATGCTGGCTCGACTCATTTCTCTTTGTAAGTGATTGGCACATTGAAGTAAAGAGACCTCACTAACTCCCACCAGAGTAAAATGTTAAGAAACACCTTATTGTGATACACGGAGACTGTGTGTGCATTCCCATTTTCAGAAAAGTCCTTTCAAGTAAATGATTACCGCAATTCAGCCAGTAAAAAACACAAGAAAATTCATTTCTTACAATATAAGAACACTGGACCGGGTTTCAAGGTGAGTCTGACAGATACCTAGTTGTGTAACCTTGGATAAGACACTTTCTCTCTCTGAATCCCACATGCAACATTTAAAAACTAAGAGGACTGAATTCCATCATCTCCAAGTTCTTTCCTAGCCTCAATTTCATGCCCATTGATCATTTTATCCTGCTTCTGGCCACATAGCAAAAGAGAGTACTAAGGGCATTTTCCACATTCTACAATTTTTCTCTTTTGCTGATTTTCCAAATTAACATAAAATGTAAAGTTTTCTATTACTGAAAATAGTGACATGTCACTTACTTTGCAGAAGCCTGCTTTCTGCCCCCGTGGAGTTAAAACAGTGATCAAGGGAAACTAATTAATGAGACCTTATAGTGAATATCATTCTTCCACATTCGTCCACTATAATGGGTGTTGCTGTATAACTTGAGAATATTTAATTCTGCTAGAGAGAATAAGAAAACAAATGAGATGGGTAAAGCTCCCAACAAGTGTTAAATGTAGATATGAAGTTAGAAACCTGTGAAATGTGTTAAACATAGATCGAATACATAGAACAGAAGCATGCTGAACGTAGAAAAAGAGATTTGGGTAAAAGTGCTACTTTTAAGTAGAATGGGGTGGGAGGACCAAGTCATCGTGTGTAAATCATGGCAGCTTCAGAATGACAACCGTGTCATCCCTGAACCTGACACCCATCAATGACATCTGTTCCATTTCCGTATGAGTCTTCCCAAGAAATCCCATCAGAACCATTCACTGCTCATCAAATTACCTGGTGAACCACAGCTGCAGCCAGAGTTAACTGCCAAAAATGATGACTCCAGCACCTCCCTTTCACTGAACCTCCTTTCTTAACCTGAGCTTCAGTCCTTGTCACCCCAGCATCATCAGGAAAGCCAACACATCTGAAAAAGGCTGAATATACATACAGATGATGCATAGTTCAGGCATCACATGGGTGCCTTTCTCCCCTCCTTGCACCCTACCTTAAAGGGTGCTAACTTGCATCTCTTTCCCTGCTTCCTCCTAGATATTTCAAATTGATTACTTAGTAAGCCACATGATTCAAGTATTTAACTTCAGTCTACCTCTGAGGATTTCTCTTGTGTGATCTCTAGTACACTTGAAGGCTACCTTTGTATCAAGGTAGTTTCCCATGCAGCAATTATTTAAGGCAACCACTGCCCATTTTTCAGAAAGGGAGAGAAAATATCACCCCAAACACTCAGAGGTTTGGCATAATCTAGTTTACAATATGCTAACTCAGCAGCAAGGCTTCACTGCTTTTTCTTTCCTAGGATGAAACAGTGCTACCTAGTCATTTTTAAAGGAAGACTAAAAATGCTATTGTGTTAATTAAACATCAGCAAAAAGAGAGTTGGGTGAAGGCAGGGGACCGAAGAGCAGAGAAGAAAAGAAATTACTAAATAGTATTTGTACACTCTTCTCTGAAAAGAGAAATAGAGAAATAACCTCATTTCCCCCTTCTTTGAGTTGTAAGTGTAGGATGGTGGTGAATTTCATTGCCAAAAAAACCATATAACTGTGCTTCTTCTACACAAGGCAATGTCATAGGCACTGGGGAAATGAGAGTAAAAATATACCTGTGCCCTGGAGGACAGATAAATACACAAAACAGTTTCCCAGTGACAACAGGTACCCAACAGGGCAGAAAACAAAAAAGAGAGGAACATGGAGGTAGAGAATGACATCAAAGAGGGGGCATCATTGAACCTGACTCAAGAAAAGATGAATAAGCAATCGCCAGGCAGGAGCAAGAGGAAGGAGGGGCTATTTTCATTGCAGGACTGCTGTGTGAATGTGAACACCCACGTGTTTAACATTATCCTGGCATTTTTCTTTCTCTGCAAGCATATCTTTCACTAAAAGTCCAGAAGGGAAAGCATCTACTCAGCCTACCATTGCAGGGAATTCTCAGGTCCCTAACTAGCCACAGGGCACCACATTAGCACAAAACAGAACAACCAGCAAAATTCCCACTGGTGCATCAGCTAGATTGGTGACTCGAGGTAGCAAAAGCAGCAAGCATCCAGAAACATGGAAAAGCAAACACTCCAGGGCAGCCCGCCTTGGCCTTGACTGATGGGAGAATTCAGTCAATATCTTAGGATTTACATGGAGAACCTCAAACGTGGCAAGCTCCTGGTAGAGAAAGGCATGTCCTCCTAGCCAAAGTCCCGCTTAAGCTCATGGTAAGCCTGGTCCCTGACAGCAAAGCAGCACTTCTACTAGCAGTTGGCTTTTCATTTCCCAGTGCAGAAGAAATCTGTCAGTTCAGGACTGTCAGCCATCCATTCAGCAACTCCTGCTGTGGGAAGAGAGGGAGGCCTGTATCCCACTGTTAAGTCGCACAGCTCATCTGTGAGAATGTCAGATACTGTCGATCCAAGCAGTCTTCAGAGAAGTAGAAATCACAAGCAGAATACAGTTGGGACACCGGGAGACTCCCAGTTAATGTGGAAGGGACTTTCATCTCCGCTAACAAGGGCACAATAACATTCCATGAAACCTCCACTAGCTCCAGAAACTGAGATGATAAAAGGCAAATGTGCATGGTTTATTACAGTGCCAAGTACGGGGCTAACGTCCTGTGTGTGTCCTTTCACTCATGGTCATTTTATGAATAAGCTTTATTATTATTTCTATTTTACAGATGAGAAAACTAAGCCTTATATAATTAAAATAATGTTCTGAAGGGCAATGGGCTAGGAAGCCCAGTACTGAGACTGCAACACAGCAGGCTGTCTCCGTGGGTCATATTCTTCCCTGTGCTGCATCCGCGATTTGTCAACATGTGCGACCTCACTGCTGCTGGACATGTGCGGACCAGGGACAGCTCACTGTCACATCCTAAACACCTGGCAATCTGTATTCATGCGGAAAGCATTTATGAATAAATGAATGAATGGTCTATTTCTATATCCCTCGTGCCTTTTACACATGGAGAAACTGAGGTGCAAAGGAGTTCCATGGCTTGCCCAGGCTCACAGGCCAAGTGGAGAAAAAATGACTCTTGCCCATGAAAGACATTCACCTGGTACCCTACTTCCTTTCCATCCCCTCCTCCCACCTTCCCTCTGCCCTTGTTCCTGAGCCCTGAACCACAACCTCATTCCCTTCCTCCCCAAGACCACGGTCCTCCCCACTGCTACATTCCCAGCCTCAGTGAGCCCCTCTTCTCACCTCTTTTTTTGGATACATGCTCAATTGTTACTTCCTCAGTTCAACTCTCCCTGTATTTTGTCTTCATCCTATTTACCACAATGTGTGCAATCATTTACGTGAGAACATTTTATAGTGGCTACCCTGCTACCTAAACTGCAAATCCCACTAGAAACTGTTTACCAATACAAAGCCCACACCCAGTACAGTGCCTGGCACACAGCAAAATCTAACCATGTTGCATTCATAAAATTCACCTTAACTCCAAACTCTAGAACACAACACAAAAACGGAGGCTCACAGTCATGCTCAAACCCCAACATGTTCGATGAACTATGCTAAAATAGTGAGCTGTCTAAGGAATAAAAAACCCCCAACTCCTCCATTACGGAACTAAGCCTAGAGAATCCTATGACACATGGCATTCATCAATTTTTTTGTAATTACTATGTGACTCAATCAAAACAGATTCCAGTACCCCCTATAATTTTACTAATTAGATAGGCACTGTCAGGCAGCTAGCTCTTCTTGTAATCCTCTGACAATACCAGCAAGGAAAATCAACACATCATCTCTGTCACTAAGATATTAACAAATACAGTCACCCCACACTGCCACCACAACCTTCCATCGATCAAGTCTCTTCTCCCCTCCCCATCGCCCTCATCCCTTTCCCTCTACCTCCTCTCAAGGAAGCCTACAATAACAAAAGGGGCAAAGTATAAATGCCAGCTCCATTTCAATCACAAGACAGGGGAACAAATAAGAAAAGACTGATGAAAGATTTTTGTAACAGGATTAAGACTACAATGTATAGCAAAAGAGCTATCCACCAGTCGGAATAAATTAGGGTCTATAACCAATGGAAAATTATATAACATGATGACACTTGAGGTATTAAGAAAACATAGGAAATACCTAAGCAATACTGTCAAACAGCTACACGGTTATATGCACAGCCTCATATCAAGTATGCATAAAATGTATTTAGTGGTATATAACAGAGATTAGGATGGCCTTCAATCAAAACGTTAGCAACTGGGAACTAACATGGCTGAAATTTCTCTTCTTTCCAGATATTTGAATTTGCAAATATTCTCTAAAACATAGTGTAAGGAAAAAACAGCACGTTTTCTTCTAAAGCAGAAGACCATATTGTAGAAATAGGTGATAAACAAGAAGGGAATTCTATTTTTTTTTTTTTTTTGGTACCGGGGATCGAACTCAGGTCCTTGCGCTTGCGCAGCAGGTGGCAAAACCACTGAGCTAAATCCCCAGCCCAGGGAATTCTATAAAGGAGAAAATAAGCACCAATCACCTAGATTTCAGTGACATAATTATGTATCCTTAAATCAGCAAGGGCCACAGACTGCCCCTCCAACCATCCCCAACCAGGTCTTGCTTCCCACAAACACAATTCCTTCCAGGAGGGCACCAGTCAGTTCCCCGATTGGCCCACTGGGCTTTTCAACAAAAGTAACTTTCAGCTGTCTTTGGCAAGAGCCCCTGCCCATACTCATCTCTATGACGGCTTGGGAAAAGGGAAATGAGGCATATTTGGGCAATACATAATTGATCGTCAAGCTTCTCCTAGGGTCATTTTAATCCACTCAAATTGTCAAGAGTCCAAGCACCAGCAGGTGTGCCCACTGCACAGTGCATGCAACTCCACCCACAAAGTTACTAGGCTCAAGCAAGAACACTGTTTTGGCAAGGTACACTCTCTGGGCTCTTCTGAAAGCTGTGAAGGAAGTCCTTGGCCCTGCCTTTTCTGAACGACCCACTCATCCATTCATTTGCTGCTTACTTATTCTTCACTTTAAAATCTTTATTGAGCAATCCTCTGGAACCAAGTGCTATGGACGCAAACTGGACTAACAGGCATCCTCTACTGACAAGAGGGTAAGAGTTTAGTTATAAGAAAAAAAAGGCCAAACATGGTAAATGGAAACAGTCTGGCTGCTCAGTTCAGAGGTGTGAGAAAAGCAGACATGATTGGGCGGCATCACAGGTCTAGGATAACCTGGAGCAGGGCTAGAGAGTGCCTCATTGAAGACTTGGTGTTCTGGCTAAGGGACAAGGGAAGGTAGTGATTAAGAGCTCAGCTTCTGAAGCCTGACAGCTTGGTTCAGATTCCAGCTTAATGTCTTCTCAGATGTGTGACCTAGGCCATATAAATCCTTCTATGCCTCAGCTTCCCCATGTGTAAAGTAGAAATAAAACTGCATCTACTCCATGGGCGATAGGAAGAAGACTGGATCAATTATACATGCTCAAAACAGTGTCTACCATGCATGATAAATGTAGACAGGCCTTGGGTCCTGTAGCATGGGTAGAGCACCAACCTATACCAGCAACCCCAAAGCCAAGAGAGTCTGGGTGCTGCAGCTGGTGCTGAAGTTAAAGCCAAGCTTACGCTGCTTGGAGCTGTGGGCCAGAGTGAGGGCCACTGCGGAGTGAGTGTTGCCAGCCATGGTTGGAGGCGTGGCTAATGGCCACTTCTAACTCTCCTCGGTCCATAAAAAACACACAGGGGAGCCTGCAGGCCTTCCAGCCATGCCAATCTAGGTCCACGCTGCCAACATCCAAACATTGCTGAATTTTTGTTGTTTGCTGGGTATGTCAAGCTAAGGACTTTAAATTCAAGGAGTAATTAAAAAACATGGCAATTTTTAAATTAAAAAGCTGTATTTCAGTAAAAGTCATTTTGCCATTAGTCACACTCAAATACTCCCCCTCACTTCAAGCCCACTTATCCCAGCATTCCTGCAGTTCTGGAAGTCCTATTTCATGGCTGCCTTTGTGGGTTGTGATCAAAACTATGGTGGAAAAGGTAGTCTTGCAAAAACATTCCAATGTGTTTTTGTCCACCTTATTTACAGGTTCTAGCACCATGCAACTTCTGGCTCTTTCCCAGAGTCAAAATGACCGTGAAAGATAAACATTTTAAATACGCTCAGGACACTGAGGCACCCACAAGAGCATGACTAAAGACACTCACAAAAAAAGGACTTCCCAAACTACTTCACAAAGTGGCAAGAATGGTGGGTATGGATACTGGAAGCAAGGGGGAGTTTGTGGAGGAGGATTAATGGCAATGATTCACTACCATAACTTTTTTCCTTTAAACAAATCATTTTTTCGATCACACCTGATATTTTAATTTAATCTACAGAGCAACCTGGTGATGCCAGCATTGCTGTCTCCATTTTAAAGGTGAGGTACAAAGAGTTGAGAAGCTTTCCACAGAGGAGCATAGGTGAAGTTCAAACTCAGAGCTGCTTAAGGCCAACCACAAGATACCACTACTTCTCAGTGCCATCCATCACCTCAGACACACCATGATTTCAGTGCCAGCTTTGTGACACAGCCATGTGAGGTCTAGGATAACTCAAGTTTCCTTTCTTCATTCTTGGGTTGCCTCATCTGTGAAACAATGGTAATACCATTCGCTTTTCAGTATTCTCTACTGGTTACATGAAAAGAATCTCTGGCTTAGAGAAGACCAATGACTTGCCCAAGATCCCACCCCTACAACACATGACCAAGAGGCATCCACAGACTCAAAATACTGCTCTTTCTGCACATTTCTGAGTGGTTTCCCCAATTCCACACAAGAGAGAATCATTAAATTTCTCAACTCCTGTACCCACACCGGGTCTACCCTACCTAAAGGGTACCCTCCTCCGAGAGCCTAAATAAACTATTCCATGCATTGAGAGTGTAATCTTTAGCCTATTTTAAAAGTTTGGAAAGGTGAGCTGACCTAACTATAATTATTTCTCTTTTGTGCACAGTCTAATTCTCAGGCATGAAAAAGACATTTAAAATGCTGTGCTGGCCTTGACCTTGCTATATCTACTCAGATTCAATAGTAAACAGTAGGGCATCATATTCAACTGCCAACCTCTTTAATTTATGACTGTTCATTATAAATCATTTTTACATGTTGCTTCAAATGCTGTTTTTCAAGAATAAAAAATCTGCCTGCATTGAATGCATGGTGATTTTAATACGCAAACCTACGGAGATGATGTCTCATTTTAATTATTGTTTCGGTTTAATGGATTTTCATTAAATTAGAGGATGGAGCAATTACTAGGGTGAACAGCTAATGTTTCAAAGGCAAGCTCCTGTGACTCTGTGGGCAAAAAGACAGTTGTGTCACAGGGAATGCTAAACTCTGCCGGATTAGCTTAAAAGCAGCCTGATAGGAAATGGTCTGGCTATTTCTTTTTCCTGTTTCAAAATACAACTCGCATCTCCCTCCCAGTGACATTCAAAGAACTCTAAGCATGTGTTTACCTTGGGTTATCTTAATCACTTAACCTTTCTATCAAGAATCTAGGCACCTGTCATCACACTAGAAAGCACTTTTAAAAGTCCAGACCCTGTGAAGCAAGATGTCAGATCACAGGAAAAGGCTCCTGATGAAATTGTCTTCTCTCGCACACACAAGTCACTTAGTTGGTTTAGTGGATTAATGCCTGACTTTCCACCCCTGGGAAGTTGGTCCAACTTCAATAGAGAATGCAATGAGCAAAATCGTATTAATTAGCAAACTGTCAGAGAAGCAGTGAGAACAGACTTTGGTGGCCTCAGCCATATTTCACTCCAGATACTGCATAAATTTGGCAACCTGGGGCCAATAAGACAGTGTCACCTCAGGTGAAGGGATGAATGAGAAGCAGGGACTGAGTGGAGGGCAAGACGCCAAGCTGCCTTTCCCGGGTCCCAGTGCTCAAAGGTGAAGGGCTCAACGTGAGGAGGCAGGATTCTGCATTGCAGAAGCATGTGCCTGCGGAGACGGAGGGGCCGGCCAACTCCAAATGCATATTCTCTTCTCTCTAAACTCGCTAAAGGAGAGAGGGAAGCTGGAGGGGGCCCTTCTAGAAATAACTAACCTACTAGATCAAAGAAGGCCTGGCCACTGTGATCGCCAAGTAAGTCGCGCAGAGCCCTTCCCTTGCTACGGAAAGGAAGGAACAAAGAAACATTTTCCACAACAGAAAGAAATCTCAAAGCAGTCCCAGGTAACCCAGCAGGAACTAAGTAATGAATTGACACCTTCATTACTCACCACTACCCCACTCCCAGGCTGGCACTTCTTTATTGTAATAATAATTATTATTATTGTACATATTTATGAGGAATAGTGATAATCCCATACATGTATATAATATGTACTGATCAAATCAGGGTAATTAACATTCCCACCTCTTTATCACTGCCTTACATTTGGAACCTTCAAGCTCTCCTCTTCCAGTTATTCATAAATTATGGAACAGTTATATTTCTGACAGGAACGATAATTTGCACCTCCTCCATGTAATCCTTTGTTGTTGGCTCTTTTATTTCCTCTGTCCTGAAAAGCACATCCTCTGCTTTTGGGTCACATGTATTAATCTAATTACACGCCTTGTTAGCTAATTAGTTCTGGAGTCACTGCTACAGAGGTCTCCCTTACTATATATCTGTGTTGGCCACAAGATATGTGTGCCTTTGGGTTTCTGGGGAGAAACATACTGGTGTTTTCACCCTGTGTGAGGAAGAATGGTGAAGCTTTCTGGACAAGGAATAGGTCACCTGAAACTCCTCCAGGCTTTACACAAAAGCTCCAGGAAATTCAGGCATCCATCCAGAAAGAGGGCTATGGGTATGGCTTTCTACAGACTCGCTGTTCTGTGAAGACTGACCTCCTCCTTAAGAGATTTTCTTCCAACTGTGTTAAACATTAATGTCATCCTTTAAATGAATCATTGAAAATGATTCTTGCTCCTTGAGCTCACAGCCCACTGCTATCTGGTTATAGAATCTTCCTGTACCAATTTCCCACCCTTCCAAAAACAAGCAGCAGCTACAGGCTGAAATTACAATTCCTGTTTATTGAAGTTTCTTTAAAAAGAAGAAAACTGTCAAGTGGGTAGAAAATTGGTCTTTGGTTGTTGTTGCAAATAATTTGGTTCTTGTGTTTCCTAAGGTAAAACACTGCATTCGTTTTCAATACATTACTCCTTCAGTGTATGAAACAGTGTCTTCATACTTCCTTTCAAAAGGTGCCCGGTAGGTTCTCCAGGAGCCTTTTTCTACTGCATGTGATCTGACCTAGACAACAGACATTCTTTCTTGCTCTCTGAACTGACAGAGGTTGTTAGTTCATCCTCATTCATCCCCAGGCGGACCACACTCGAGTACAGAACACAGGAGGTGCTGGGGCTCCATACAGACTTCATGCCAGCTCTTCTACCACTTGGAGTTCTAGCCACCTTCTCCACACAGATCCAAGTCCAGCATATTTCTGAGGTCCAACCCAATTTCTCTAATTCCACCAAGCTCTGCCACCCCAGCGAGGGTGACTTTCCCTCTCAACTCCTAAACTCAATCACATTCTCTCATTCAAACACATATTTGTGGCATGGTGAGTAAGACAGACTCAATCTAGAAAAAGATAGCTAGCCAGTGTTTTTAGTTGTGCTGACCAGGACCACACATTCTGACATAACTTACTTTCCACATCTCCCCAAAGCCAATGGCCAGATGGCCACCTGACCTCTAAATGCCTACCAGCAACTTCCCAAGCAGCTGTCTTCTCCTCTGTTTTGAAGTACTCTGTCCTTTTGATGCTGCATTCTTCTGATTTTCCTCCTGTCTCTTGAACCATCCAGAGGCTCCTTCACTGCATCTCCCTCAGCCTGCTCCCTAATGTCAGAGTGCCTCAGAGAAGGTCCATCTATCAGCAAGACATGAGCTTTACTATGATGCTCCATTCTCTTGACTGTAATTTGCAGTAGCCACCAACTGTCAGCTTCCTTCCACTTGTCTTTCTCCTGTCTTCTCCTTTTTTCTTCTCTTATGCTCTCTTCTCTTTTCTCCTCTCTTCTTCTATCCTCTTTCTTCATTTCTCTCTCAATCTCATGTAGCAATCAGAGAATCAGGAAGCCCTTTCTCAAATTTAAATCACATCATATTGATTACCTCAGTCCCTTTAAATCATCAAATGGCTGCTGTAACAAATTACTCCAAACAGTACCTTAAGACAACACTATTTTGTTATCTTACACTTT
This sequence comes from Heterocephalus glaber, assembly GCF_053883595.1. NCBI lineage: Eukaryota > Metazoa > Chordata > Mammalia > Rodentia > Bathyergidae > Heterocephalus > Heterocephalus glaber. The sequence continues at coordinate 10,244,942 of NW_028258293.1, forward strand.
TGAAGGTCAGAAGTCTAAGATAAGTTTCAAGGACCAAAATACAAGGAGGAACCTGTTTCCTTGCCTTCCAATTTTCCTTAGGTCATGTTCCCTTCTTCTACCTTCAACACCACCAGCTAGCATTGCTCCTGCTTCTATTTCCATCTAATAATGACTCTTGTGATTACACTGGTCCTTTTTGGATAATCCAGAATAATATCCCCACTTGAGTTAGTTAGGTTTCCTGTCAATGAGACACAATATTCACAACTTTAAAAAGTGAGATTTAACTTGGCTCATAGTTTCAGAAGTTTCAGTCCATGGTTGGCTGGCTCCAAGACAGAAATATCATGGTAGAATGGCATGGAAGAGCAATGCTGCTTAGTTCATGATGGCCAGGAAGCAGAGCAGGAAGAAGGTGTCAAAGAGGGAAAAGGTCAGGAATCATATATGGGGCTGCCATGACACACCCACACATATCAAAAAGTGTGCTTTACTGATCTGCTAGGTGTTTCCTAATCCAATCAAATGTACATATCACAATTAACAGTCATAATACACCCCTTGTCAACCTGACACTCAAACATATCTCCTTAAATCATATTTAATCTCCAAATAAATCATAACAATATAAAGTAATCCCTTCCTCAATGCCTTAACAGTTCCAGCATTTTTCCAAAGTCCAAGTCAAAGTCTCTTTTGAGACTCAAGGCAAATGCTTAGCTCTGAACCTGTTTGGGGGGGGGGTTGGTACCAGGGATCGAACTCAGGGCCTTGCACTTGTGAGGCAGATATGGGGCCACTGAGCCAAATTCCAGGCCCTGAACCTTTTTAAATTAAACAACAAGTTACATAATCTAAAGGTACAAGAACACAGGTAAACATTCCCATTGCAAAAGGGAAGAATAAGAGAATAATAGGCCAGGGATTTAGCTCAGTGGCTCCATGCCTGCCTTCCAAGTGCAAGGTCTTGAGTTCGATCCCCGGTACCAAAAAAAAAAAAAAGAGAATAATAAAAAAATTAGACCAAAGCAAGACCAAAACCCAGAAGGAAAAACCTGTAGCTATATGTCTGACATCCAGAAAACATGGTGGTGAGATGTGATTTAATTAAATCAATCCCCCGAATGTCATCACCAGAACTTTGAAGCACCTGAGCTCACTGACCCTCATCAGATCCATATCTCTCCTCCTCCCTCCCAGATCTCCACATACTCTGGCTATCTTGAAGTGTCACTAACTGCCACACAAGCTCCCTCCTGCCTTAAAACCTCTGGTAAGGCCACTCCTCTGCCTAGAATGCACCTCTGCACACTCATATCTGGCTACCTCTCATTCATCTCTCAGTGGGACTTCAGCAGAAACATCGTTTCCTGAGACCCCCAACTCCCAGATAAACAGATCCCCTGGCCTATATTCCTAGGGCTTTCTCTTATTTGAGCCTGTCCTTGAATAACTGTGAGACTGCATGGAAGCTCACCACTGTGCTCTACCATTAATGCCACAGAGCATGAAGAGCAGGTACTGAAGAATACTGGAGAAATGGATGAACAGATGGATGACAGACTGTACGTTTCCCTTAGTAACCCATTCAGAATCTCTATGAACCCAGAAGTGGAAGACGTTTTGAAACTCTCTGTAGATCCTGCCTGAACCTACCATGCAAGTTCAATGCATGCTGTATACAACAGCATTCTAATTTATCTTTATTCTGACTCATTTCAATTTAAACAGCAGCTTCCAGTCCTCAGTTCCCTTGATTTTGGTCAACACAATCAACAAGTAAATGATTCTCATCTATTGACTCTTCAGCAGCAAGGACCTTCCTTTCCCTCTAGGGCTTCTGTGGAACGAGACTCCACATTTCACCTTTTCCTCCCTTCAGCTTCTGCCAGCTGAGTGGTTGTGCAGCAGAATCACCTGTGTGACTTAAAAAAAAATATGATATCCAGCATTCACCTCCAAGCACTCAGAAAAATATAATTTGGGGTGAGGCACAAGCATCCACATTTACAAGCATTCCAATTAAATGTGACAAGCAGCACAGCCAACAATAGGGTGTTGCTAGGTGTCCCAGCCCTAGATCAAAGGTGGCAAACTAACCAGCCTCAGCCTCGCTGCAGTCTTAGCACGTTGATTTAGTCCTCAGTTGCACCCTGTACCCTCCCAGCCAACGTCCCATATTTCAACAAGTCCAAGGTGCCATGAATTGTAAGAAAGAAAAAATACAGTTGATTATGAAGAGACACTGCTGATTTTTAAATTTTTTATTTTATTGGGACAGAATCTAGTTGCCCAGGCTGGCCTTGAACTTGTGATGCTCCTACCTCAGCCTCCCAGAGTGATGAGATGGCATGAGCCACTACCCCCAGCTACAATTGCATTATTTTGCCAAGATGAGTAAATGTCTGTGTCTGAGTCTCAATGAAATACAGCATAAAAATTAGACACTTTCATGTAAAATCCAGATCTCCAGTAAAAAGAAATTAGATGACCTGGCAACCCAGGGTCCATTTTCCCACAGGCAACAATGCAGACTGGGCACCTTGTGCCTGGGAATATGGCTCTTCCCCAAGACATCTCAACTTGGGCTAATGCTGCACATCGTCTATATGCCAGGCCCCACACAGACACACTCCACTCGCTGCCCTCCCAGGTGCTTCCTGACCTTCACCAGGCCTCCCAGCCACCTTCAGTCTATGGCCCGCCCAGGCACTCCAGGATCACCCTGCTGGTCCTCAACAGATGTGTCAGGGCCCCGGTAACAGCTATCACTGAGGTGTGGATCCTCTCAGTACTCAAGGCAGCCAGGAAGAGCACTTTCAGGACAAAACAGTTCCTTTACTTTTCCCTGGTTTCATGTATAAACAGCCATTCCCCCATATGCCAAGACAAGAAAAGGTCAAGGAGCACTGCCCTTGTTGAAGTAAAACTGGGGATCAGCAGACCTGGGATCCACTGTGGTCCTGACACAGTTCTGAGTGACATTTGATATCCTGACAGTAATATCTGGGTGGTCCTTTAATCCCTCCCAACCACAGTGTTGGCTCCATAAAAGAGTGGCTCATGATAGCGATGACCTTTACATCACAGAATCAACATGACAAACCCATGTGGTCATGGTTTTGGAAATGTCACTCTCACGTTCCTCGTTACCTGGGTGCCGGGACGGGACAGGATTATGCAGGGTGGCTATTTGCAGAGGCCACACTGGAGGCTTACTCTGACCAGCTTCCCAAGCAGCTCACAAAGGAGCAGTGTGAACAGGTGGAGAGACGCCTGGATGTTGAACATAGACACTGAGTCAACACACGCCTCACACTGAGTCTATAAATAATTTGGACCCAAGATGGGGGAGGCCCTGAGCATAAGGATGGTGTGGGTTGTTAAGTGTCCCTGGGTAAATCTGCTAATAAAAAAGGAACAGCTAAGCCCTGTGTCAGCAGAGGAAGCCAATGGAACAACAGCTGGCTTTTTTTTGTTCCAATGAGGTTGATACATCTTTTTTAAAAAGTGCTTCAGCTTACTTGTCCAAATTCATGATGTAAACCAACAGGATGAGCTTTGTTAGTCTTCTGTTGCTGTCCCACACATCTGCAGGATGTAAGTTTACCTTTTAAGTGGCCTTTCTCTCCCTATGCCCCTAAGTCCTCCCAGACTAGGCATACGACATGATCCAGACCCCACCTTCTGTAAAAAAGACAAAAATTTAAAAACAAGAAAGTGCATACTTTGATCAACCACAGAATAATAATGTGAACATGATAAACGCAAAGATGGCTGTCAGCGTTTCTATTTATGTGTAACTACTGCTGTAGCCCTCTACTTAATTATGGTCTTATTCACTATATGCATGGAGACTGTCACTGTGGGGCTGGGTGTGACTGAGCCCCGAAGCCTCCGACCAGCATAAATACATACCACACACTCAGTCATTCTGGGCAACTTTTCAAATGAATTAGAAGGGAGATTTTAAAATTCTGCAAAAATGTCACAATAATAACTATTTTATCTTTCTTATGCCATAATTATGATTTGGAGCTTTGCTTTTCTTATTTCACCCAGGCACACCACAACTCATGAATAAAATATGACAAGTTTGATAGCAGCCATTGGAGGGGGCTCATCCGTAACAGCCAACGTGCTCAGGATACAAAGAGCTTTTGTACTTCAACAGCCTTTGTTTCTGGGCTCTCCCTCATTCCCCTCCCACCACCCCACAATTCCCGCCTTCCACACCTGAGACCGTGTCTACTCTGTCTTTGAAGGACGACATTTCCAATTAAGGAATAAACGAGGACCAAGGGGAACTCTGTTCCATAGGAGGCTGGCCTGAAACAACACAGTGAACAGTTGGCTCAAAGAGACACAATCAGCACCACAAACCAACCCACAAAGTGGACAACTTGACATCTGAGAAGTCACTGCATGCTTGCACCCACCTGGCAAGATGTTTAAAGCAGCCACAAAATTCTCTTTCAAGAAGTTTCTTTCCTCAGTAAAGTCTTCCAAGTCCCTTCTAAGTTTAGGTTCTGCTAAGTCTTGCAAAGAAATAAATGTGAAAAGAAAAGAAAAGCAACGCGTGTCTCTGCAAAACCATCACCATTTATCAAATGGCCCCAGGGATGTCAGACTTCAAGTTTTGAAGTTTCATTTTTTAAAGCAAATCTATAAGCATCTTGTTCTAGCACACATATTAAACTAGCTGGCTTCCAAGTTGCTTTCCAAATACAATTTTTTTTTTACAGAGTTTGTTTCAAAACATGTAAGAGAGGGGCCAGGGATTTAGCTCAGTGGTTCCAGTGTCTGCCTCACAAGTGCAAGGTCCCGAGTTCGATCCCCAGTACTGAAAAAAAAAAAAAATCTAAGAGCAAAAATATTTTAAAGTCATTCCTTGCCTAGAATTTAAAAGACTGAGAGTCGAGATTTAGATCTGGTGGACTGAGCAATTTGCTATACTTCTCAAGGTGTGAGTTTGTTTGTGATGCTTTACAAACAAATCTCAGATTAGCCTGAGATGAGTCTACAAAACATTTCTGACACTCTTCAAGGAAATGAACCTTGTTATCAGGAAAGCCAGACACAGAAGCATATGCTGTTTGCTTTGTGTTTACTGTACAGATGCACATCTGTATTTTTTCATCTTCAACCAGGTATACCATGTACTCCAAAACACCAGAGGGTCTGGAACTGTGACCCTTCCATTCCTAGTACAGCTCTCAATCCCAAGTGAATGGCTACTATTCAGGGTGTAGACTCTAGGGAGCTGAGCTCAGTGACACTGTCACACCTAATATTATGTGACCTTAAACTGCACTTCACCATTGACTGACACTTCTCCACACCAAGCAACCAAACAGTGGTTATGTGCAAATGCAAAACAAAATTCTTCTTCTGCCAACACACACACACACACACACACACACACACACACACACACACTCCAGATATGTTGCAGTTTAGACAGTAACTTGAGTCTGAATCTTTGGCAGATAAAAGAGGCAGCAGCTAGAACACTCATGAGAAAGAGCTGATTTTTATGCCCACAGGATGGTCCCCAGTAGCAGCTCCGGGCACTCTCAGAACATGACCATTTGGAGGTGCTGGGTGAGTCTTCTTTCCACCTGACCCCATTCTCCAAGAGGCCAATGAGGCTGGGGGATCTGGCAGTGGCATTCAAATCTCTAACAGACAGTCAGATGGGATTAGGCACCCAACTTCATGTTTAGAGGCAGAAAGAAACAAAGATAAAAGGATTCCCCAACCAGCCACATGTATGCCTATATCAGTGGCCCTTGAAATTACGAAAGAACTTGGGCTTTTTTAGCTTTTCTTCTGTTTTGTTTCATTTTGTTTTAATTGTACAAATTTATGAGGTTCAATGTGATATTTCAATGCATGTATGCAGTGAGTAATGATTAGATCAGAGTAATTGGTATATCTATCACCCTAAATATTTGTCATTTCTTTGTGTTGAGAACATTCAATA